>NW_006922109.1:672882-677124 GCF_000298275.1 Orycteropus afer afer | reverse complement strand
GTTTTCTCAGATGTCCCCTGGCATCTCGCCTGGTGTCTTTAGCGAGAGAGATCACATTAAAGAGTATGATGAGTTTTAAAGCCCCGAGCATCAGCCAGTGCTGCCCAATCCCAGCGGAATTAACTGACATGATCCCCGTGTATTTTGGCTTCTCAGTTGTCGGCCCCTCAACCCAATTTCTCACAGTACTTATGCTTGTATTTTCTTGTGTTGGCTTCACAAGTCCACTGTTCAAAGTGTACATTTAGGATTGGTAAGAGAGAGAAAATGATTTTTTAGGTGAAGATTGGTCATCATATTAATCATTCCAAATTCAACAAAAGGAGTAGTTGTGAAGCAAAAAGAAAGCAAAACTGTTAGCTCCCCACCCCCCACAAGGCACCTGTGAGTCACAGAAATATGTCATCCCTTTTGGAACATTGAGCTGATTTGAAATGCTTCTTTTTGACTTTGAAGGAGGTTTTGCTACCTCGCTAGCAGGAATATTGAAGATCCTGGAGAAGAAATGACTTTGTTTCTGAGCTTTTGCTCAGGAAGTGGCCAGCAGGGCCACTGGATAGCCTTCCATCTGCTAAGAGGATCGATCAGATAGAATCTAGGAGCCAATGGAACAGTGATACTGATATTTGCATTTTCATCAAGACAAAGTTCCTATTTTGGAAAATCATGCCAAACTAAGTTACATTCCAAGCTTCCAAATGAACTTTAAATCTCGTTATTAATTTAATGAATTAAGCACCAAAATAAGCCAGCTGCTGTCCTAGGTATAGGAGATTGCTACAGATATGGTGTGAGTTAAGATCTCAAGAACACACAGTCCAGTGTGCTCCCTCCAGGCGTATTTTCACCATTGATTTAACACCAGCGTGTCTCACGTTCCTGGGTGGTGCCAATAGTTAAGTGCTTGGCTACTAACTTAAAGTCTGAGTTCATCCAGATGGGCCTTGGAGGAAAGGCCTGGCAACCGACTTCTGAAAACTCAGCCATCAAAATCCCCGTGGAGCACAGCTGTACTGTGGCTCACATGGGCCTCCATGGGTGGGAGTCCACACCACAGCAACATCATCATCATCAATATTTTTTCTGTCTCAGGATGGAACACTAGTTTTGTAGAAATGACTGGATGGCTATGCATCCTCAGGAAGTTTATTGCTGGGCTTCTCTAGCAAATAGGGGTTTCTTCTGGGTGCTCTTCAGTGGCTATTTTTCAGAAGTGCTGAGAAATTCATTGACTCACCCATCGATTCAGGGGCCTGTTCTGTTGCGAATGCTGAGTGTGAAGGGCCAGTACTTCAGAATTTCTCACTGTGCTGTTCTTGCAAGATGTTTACAGCAATGCAGCTCAGCATTTCTTTGTGGGGCATCATATTTTTCTTGCAGCAGTTACTCTGACACTGATCTAATATTGCTAAACACATTCAGTGGGTACTTTCAGGTGCATTAGAGCTCTGTAGTACCATCCTGTGGTGGTTTTGCTTTGTTTACAATACTATTATCAATGGTTTTAAAAGATGAAACATATTCCTATCTATATTTTTATTTTAAAGAAGGAGCAAAACTCCCAGATCAAGATAACCTTCTCCTGAACTATTCGGGGAGGGAGTTAGTGTTTAGAAAGCTGCTGAAAATTTTCTTTAGTCAATCGACCACTGTCTACTCAATACACAAACTGCCATCAACCTACAGTAACTTTTATAAGTAACTTTTATAAGTTTTATAAGTTGTTGTTGTTGTTATGTGCAGTCAAGTCTTACCCGACTCATAGCGACCCTTCCTTGGGTTTCCAAGGCAGTATCACTACAGAAGTAGATTGCCCAACCTTCCTCCCGAGCAGTGGCTGGTAGGTTTGAACCACCAGCCTTCTGGTTAGCAGTCAAGTGCCTTAGGCAGAGAGGAAATGCTCAACTGGGGTGGCGTTTTCACTTCTTGATGGTGAATCATCTGAATTATTGATAAAAATTAGATGTCTTGTCTATAAAGAATTTCTAAATAGTCTTCATACAGATCAGGATCTTTGACACTCTCTGACAGAGATTGAGATAAACACATAGTTAAGGGAATGTGTTTGTGAATAATATTGAACAGATGGTGGACTGCCAAAAATATGAACACTTTAGTCCTAGAAGAAACCCAACCAGGAAGCTCTTGAGAAGCAAGGATGATGTCCCAGGAAAGGCAAATCACTGGAAAAGACCTTCTTGTTTGGTAAAGTGCAGGGTCAGGGGAAACATGACTCTCTACAATGTCGTGTTGTTGAGACAGTTCTCACTCATAGAAACCCGATGTACAACAGAACAAAACACTTCCCAGTCCTGGTCGTGTGTCATCCTCACATTCATTGTCATATTTGAGCTCATTGCTACAGCCACTGTGTCAATCCATCTGGAGGAAGCCACCAATGAGATAGATTGACACAGTGGCAACCACAATGGACACACACATACCAAGAATCAAGATGACGCTGGGCTGGCCATCACTTCCTTCTGTTGTACATGTGGTCCCCGTGAGCCAGAGCCAAGTTGACAGCAACAAACAACAACAGCAATAACAGCAAGGCACTTCTCAGACTCTGCACAGACTGCGAAGCCCGGCAGTAGACACAGAGCAGGGTGCACTATGGTCTCAATGATGTTTGCTGTCCAGACCACCCTCGGCTGCCAACTCCAGTGCTGAGGTCACTGTCCCACCTCCCACAGAAGCCAGTGTTGCTGCTAGTGCTGCCTCGTGTTACTATATGAGACCACAGCCACACTGGGGCACCACCTGGTGTTCTCTCTCCCTCACTTTTGTGTCACAGTGGATGCTCTGGGGCATCTGAGGTGTTATCATACATGCAACCATATTTACCTATGTACCTATTAGGTACAAGATAGTCTTCAAGGGCTTGGGATGAATCTTGGACAAATTGACAAAAATTCCTGTCCTTATAGAGCCTTCCGTTATAGTAGCTTGATCTGCAATTGTGTCACCAGGGGGGATCCACCCCTGCAGCAGGACATTGTGCTTGATAAAGCAGAGGGTCAGTGAAAAAGAGAAAGACCCCGAAAAAGTTGGATTGACCCAATGACTGCAACAATGGGTTCAAACACGAGAATGATTGTGAGGGTGATGCAGGACCAGGACTAGGTAGTGTTTGGTTCTGTTGTATATAAGGTTGCTATGAGTTGGAACTGACTCGACAACACCTAACAACAACAACACTATAGGGGAAGTATTGTACCCAGTGTGTGGAGTGAAGTGGGGAGAAATAGGCTTGGAGGGAACCCCAGGAGCTAAAAGTGCGGGCAGAACTGCTCATTGCTGGGGCAGAGGGGCGAGAGCAAAGATGTGTGGGTAATCCAGTCAACTGCTCTGTCCAGGGTGAGCCTGGCATTGGGTGGACCAGGTGTACAAGGCAGAGCCGGTTCGTACAGAGGGGACCATCAGTGTAGCATGTAGAAGGCAGCACTCATCTCGGATATAACTCTGTGACCATTCTTCCCACTTTTGTGGGAAACACTTCTACAATGCCTGGAGCTTTTCCCATTCTTACTCCTTATGGAGAACTTGTACTTTTTGATTTCTGCCCTACTTGAAAAATGGTGAACGAATGAGTTGATCATGTTTCCTTATGCCTTTAGCAAATATAAAGTTGGGTATGCCCTATTTCAGAGCGGGAGGCATTAATGCAGATAAGAAATATGAGCTTGGTTAATCGATGGTGTCAATCTAGTGCTAGACTTTCTGGCCCTGGTGAAAACGTTTCTCTGGAAAGCCATAGCACGGGACCTGAGCGAAGTCCCTCTGACCTGCTGCAGGCGAGTGTCTGCTACCCATTCCAGCTGTGTTGTGCCCTCACTGACGAGAAAGAAGAAGGAATACATATGACAAGACAGGCTATGGTCCCAGACAAGAGGCAAGTCCCTGAGTTCTTTTGTGTGTTAATTGGGCCTGAGTTGACTTTAATAGGAGAAAAATACATCTGTTATTGGTAAAATGAAATGTATTTTAAAACATGGCTTTTTGCTTTTAAAAGAAAAAGAACCAATATTCTGAACCAGAGATGTAAAATTTTTAGCGAAATAAATATTAAAATGAAATTATAACTGTATCATAGAGAACAGAGATTTTGAACAAATTCCTATCAGCTGCTTAATAAAAGGAACTAGAAAAATGTTTTGAGTGAATATTCAAAAACAAATATGTTTAAAATATAGAGCTTTACAAAGTTCAATTAAAAAGTCAACAACAGAATTTAAGATA
>NW_006922109.1:670939-672407 GCF_000298275.1 Orycteropus afer afer | reverse complement strand
ATTTTAAGGACTTGGTTCACATGATTATGGAGACTCTAAGTGTAAAATTCATGAGCTGCGAACTCTGGCAAGCTGTGTATGCCATAGTCTGGGAGCAGGAGTTTTATGTTTTCAGAATCTCATTTCTGGCATTAAAGACTTTCTATTAATTGGATGAGCCTCACCCATATAGCAGAGGGTAATTTCCTTTACTTAGGGTCAGCTGATTGTAAATGTTTATCACATGTATGTATCTTCACAGTGACATTTAGACTGGTGTTTAACCAAGTAGCCAAGCATCATACCCTAGCCAAGCTGAGACGTGAAATTAATCATTACACTATTTTTGAGGAATTTACACTTTATTAGGGAACACAGGCGTTAATTAAATAGTGCACAATCAATGAAGTATGCAGTGCTGTGAAGAGTATGTTAGGGAGGTCTATCTTTTTGTTTCACAGCTCAGATTATGCACAAAGTATCCATGTAATAAATTGTTCTTGTAAACATCAAAAAACAAAACAAAACAAAATCTAGTACCACATTTTCTTTTTGTTACCACCAGAATCTCACCCTAAATTTGTCTGGGGCTGACACTGGCAGTTATAGACAGTCAAAGGATGACTGGGTTCAAGCTAACGCAATGCAAGTGGTGCTGCTGGGTGGGCCTTATGAAAAAATTGTATTTCACAGGTGTTCCTTTTCCTCTTTGCCTTTCATCATTTCCACATTTCCTTCTTAAATTATTATTACTTTTATAAATAATAATTTTACTGAGATATAATCCATGTACCATAAACCTTTTTTGATTTTTTTTTTTATAGTAGTGGACTCAAACACTATTTGTCCTTTGGTGATTGGCTAATTTCACTCAGCATAATGTCTTCTAGGTTCATTCATATTATGAGGTGTTTCACAGATTCACTGTTACTCTTATACATGATTTAGAATTCCGTTGTGTATATGTACCATAGTTTGTTTATCCATTATCTGTTGATGGGCATTTAGGTTGTTTCCATCTTTTAGCTATTGAGAATAATGGTGCAATGAACATGGGTGTGCATATATCTGTTTGTGTTGTGGCTCTTATTTCTCTAGGATATATTCCTAGTAATGGGATTGCTGGATCACCTATTATTTGTGTTTCTAACTTTTTAAGGAAGTGCCATATTGTTCTCCTAGAGGTTCTACCATCAGCTGATCAGCTGTGCATGAGGGTTCTAATCTCTCGACATCCTCGCCAGCACTGGCTGTTTTCCATTTTTTGAACTTTGCTATTAATTAATGTAGGGGTGAGACGATATCTCATTGGTATTTTGATATACATTTTTTTTAATGACTAAGGGTTGCTTGGGAGTGGTTGTATTTTAAGACTGGAGCGTGAAGTAGGCGGGTGAAGAAAGGTTAAGGACAACTGAGGGAGTTGAATTTGTGGGTCAGTTTGTTGTCCTGTGGTGGCTTACATGTTGCTATGAGGCTGGAGGCTATG
>NW_006922109.1:666049-667049 GCF_000298275.1 Orycteropus afer afer | reverse complement strand
TTTTTTTTTTTTAATTTATAGAATCATATCATCAGCAAATAGTTTATTTCTTCTTTGCCAATGTAGATGTCTTTTATTTTACTTTCTTGCCTTATTGCTCTGGCTAAGACTTCCAATACAATACTGAACAGGAGTGGTGATAAAGGGTGTCCTTGTCTGGTTCCTGTTTGCAAGAGGAATATTTTCAGTCTCTCTCTATTGAGAATAATGTTAGCAATTGGTTTTCTTTACATACCCTCAATTATGTTGAGGAATTTCCCTTCTATTCCTTTTTTGCTAAGAATCATGATCAAGAGTGGGTGTTGGATTTTGTCAAGTGCCTTTTCTTCATCCATTGATAAGATCATATGGTTCTTTTCTTTGTTTTAGAGAAAATATGGTGGATTACATTGATTGTTTTTCTAATGTTGAACCATCCTTGCTTACCTGGGATGAATCCTACTTGGTCATAACATATTATTATTATTATTATTTTTGATATGCTATAGGGTTCTATTGGCTAACATCTTGTAGAGAATTTTTGCATCTATGTTCTTGAGGAATATTGGTCTGTAATTTTCTTTTTCATAGGGTCTCTGCTTGGCTTGTGTATCAGGGCTATGCTTGCTTCATAGAATGAGTTCAGGAGTATTCCTTCCCTTTCTATATTCTGGAATAATTTGAGTAGAATTAGTGTCATCTTTCCTCTGTGGTTTGGTAGAATTAGCCAGCAAAGACTTCTGGTCCAGGACTTTTTTTTTTTTTTTTTTCGGTTAGGAGTTTTTTTGAGCTGTTCAATTTCTTCTTTTGTGATGAGTCTATTTAAATTTTCTACCTCAGATTGTGTTAATTTGGGTAAGTAGTGTGTTTCTAAGAATTTGTCCATTTCTTCTAGGTTTTAAAATTTGTTGGAGCATTCTTCTTCGTTAAAAACAAATAAACTCTAACTCATTGCCATCAGGTCAGATCCAACTCATAGTGACCCCTCCTTGGGATTCCGAGGCAGTATTGCTATGGAAGT
>NW_006922109.1:662988-664599 GCF_000298275.1 Orycteropus afer afer | reverse complement strand
CTGCCATTGTTGATTCTCTGTCTAAAGAATCCTCTTAGGATTTCTTGTAAGGTTGATCTGGTTTTTACAAATTCTATTAATTTTTATTTGTCTGGCAATATTCTAATATTATCATCATAATTGAGGGAAAATATTGTAGGAATATAATTCTTAGTTGGCAATTATTTTCCTGAACAGTTTTATATGTGTCATCCCATTGTCATCTTACTTATATGGTTTCTGCTGAGGAATCAGAGCTTAGTCATTTTGGTTCCCCTTTGTGGGTAAAATTTCATTTTTCTGGAGCTGCTTTCAAGACTTTTCCATTGCCTTTGGTTTTGGAAACTTGTATTATGATATGTCTTAGTGATTTTCTTTTAGAATCCATCCTATTTGGGGTTCAGTGGGTTTCTTAAAAGCTTATCTTCTCATCTTTCATGATCTTGGGGAAGGTTCTTACAACAAATTTTTTATAATTTTTCTGTACTTCTTTTTCCCTCTTCCAACACGTTTTCTCTGTGCTTCCCCCCCCCCCCTTGTTCTGGAATTCTGATCACCCGTAAGTTTTTCCTCTAGATGATGTTTCATATAATTCTTCATTTTCTTTCTTTTTTTCTGATTGTTCCTCTAAGAGATTAGCACTAAGAGATTTATCTGCAATTTTGCTGATTCTGTCTTCCATTGTTTCTGCTCTATTAATTTCTCTTTCCAATATATTACCTATGTCTGAAATTTTAGCATTAATCTTCTTAATTTCTATTTATTGTTTTTAAATGATTTCTAATTTTTCACATATTTTGCCAATTTTTCTCGTATTTTTTTCCTTATGTATTCTAGAGTTTTGTCTGTTTTCCCCAATTTTGTCTATGATTTCTTTAATATATTTCTTAATTTGTTGAAAAGACCTCATATAAAGATTTTAAATTCCTCATCAAGTATTTCAAAATCATTATATTAGATCTTTGGAATGCAAAAGTTAGAAATGAAGAAGAATCATCAGTAGTTGGAGAATATGGCCTTGGTAATAGAAATAACACTGGAGATCACATCATAGAATTTAGCAAGACCAACAACTTATTCATTGCAAATTCCTTTCTTCAACAACATAATGGCTATACATGTGGATAAGAAGGAAAATTGGGCAATCTATTTCCATATTGATATCACCTCAGAAAACCAAGGAGGGTTTGTTATGAGTCAGATTTGTCTCAATGGCAATGAGAGTGAGTTATACATGTGGACCTCACCGGATAGAATACACAAGAATTGGATAGATTACTTCTGTGGAAAGAGGATGGAGAAGCTCAATATCTTCAGACAAAACAAGGCCAGGAGCTGAGTGTGGAACAGACAATTAATTGCTCCTATGAAAACTGAAGTCAAAGCAGAAGAAAATTAAAACAAGTCCATGAGAGCCAAAATATGGCCTGGATTATATCCCACTTGACTTTAGAGACCATCTGAAGAAGGGATTTGATGCATTGAATACCAACAAACAAAATGCAGATGAATTATGGGATGGCATCAAGAACACCATTCATGAAGAAACCAAAGGTTATTAAAAAGACAGAAGAGGGAGAAAAGACAAAAATGGATGTCAGAAGAGACTCTGAAACTTGTCCTTGAATGGAG
>NW_006922109.1:660080-661211 GCF_000298275.1 Orycteropus afer afer | reverse complement strand
AGGTGCTTCACTTATAACCATTTCTGATAATTTATTGAATATATTAATTAGAGAGAAAGCTATCGGAGACTTATCTCAAGGAATTTCCATGGGCAGAAGACAGCTGGCAGTTGAAAAAGTGAAAAGTACCTCAATGAATGGCATGGGATATAAGGGGACATTGAGGAAATGCAGGTTAAGTCATGAAAGTTGAATGTAGACTATTATGTTGAAGTCAGATGGGAGAGACTTCAACGTGTGTTAAGGAGTTTGGCCCTTCTCACATATTCTGCCTTTTCTCAGCAGTTAAGAAAAATGCCCCTAGAGATACCTCCAGTCATTGCTTCACGAGAGTGAGACACACACACGACAATTTCTCTAGCCTGCCAGCCGCAAGCTGGCGTGGAGAGATAGGGCAGATCCAATTTCAATTTCACTATCTCTTCTGCAGACACATTAGAGCATGACCAACAATAAAAATGGAAAACACACCCAACGGCTTGATAAGTACCTCTTGAGAAATGCCAATCTTCCCCCAGGCAGTTTCATTTTATACATGATGGGAGGTCGAACGAGAAGGACCACTTATTTCCTATGGCTCCACAACTTTGGATGGATTGAAAGTAAAATCCACGAAAGATTTAATTTAAAATTTCCCCAATACCAAACTATTGTTACACAGAATTTCTCCTCAATTGTGATCTTAGAAGTCTCTTCAAAGAAAACCAGCTGCATTGCAATTATTTCTTAACAGTTTTTAATAAAAGCACTAACATATAGAAATGTAAAACACAGAGAAATGTTATTATATCATGAGAAACTGGAAAACATATCGTATGCAAGGCTAAGATATTAACGTGTAATTTGTCACTGCACATTAAGTTTACTTGAGATATACATGGCAAGCACTAAGAAAAACCCAAAGGACAGGAATTCCTACTAATTAACCATAGCCAGCTTTTATGTTTAAGTCATGGGTTGCTGAACACGGAAAATACCATCGATCGCCAGAAGAACAAACAAATCTGTCCTGGAAGAAGTGCAGCTGGAGTGTTCCTTGGAAGCAAGAATGGACAGACTTCGTCTGACCTATTTTGGTTATGTTCATGAGCATATTTCTTTCATGCAATTAATATTTATATCCATGACCTC
>NW_006922109.1:657449-658205 GCF_000298275.1 Orycteropus afer afer | reverse complement strand
AAATTAATCAAACAAGTAATCAAGATGCATTGATAAAGATCAGTAGTTGGAAAATATGGCCTTGGTGATAGAATGATGCTGGAGATCACATGATAAAATTTTGCAAGACGAACAACCTATTCATCAGAAATACCTTTTTTAAATAATGTAAACAGCAACTATGCACCTAGACCTCACCAGAGGGAATAGACAGGAATCAAATTGACTGTATCTGTGAAAAGCGGTAATGGAGAAGATCAATACAATCAGTTAGAACTAGGCCAGATGCCAACTGTGGAACAGACCATCAATTGCTCATATGCAAATTTAATTTTTTTTTTAATTGAAGCTGAAAAAAATGTAAAAAAGTCCATGAGAGCCAAAATATGACTTTGAAGATATCCAACTTGAACTTAGAGACCATTTCAAGAAGAGATTTGATGCATTGACCACTAATGAACAAAGACTAGACAACTTGTAGGGTGACATCAAGGACAGCATACAAGAAGAAAGCAAAAAGTCATTAAAATATAGGAAAGAAAGAAAAGGCTGAAAATGATGTGATAGTATCCTCTAAAACTTGCTCTTTAACATAGAGTAGCTCAGACAAATGGAAGAAACGATGAACTAAAAGAGCTGAACAGAATATTTTAAAGGGCAACTTGAGATGACAAACTAAAATATTATAATGAAATGTGGAAAGACCTGTAGTTAGAAAACCAAAAGGGAAGAAAATGCTCAATATTTCTCAAGCTGACATAGTGGAAGAAAAAACTC
>NW_006922109.1:644473-656934 GCF_000298275.1 Orycteropus afer afer | reverse complement strand
GCAATTAAAATTATGTTGAGCATAATTTAAAAATTGGTGCAGCAGTATGTCAACAGAGAACTGGAAGAAATTCAAGCCAAATTCTGAAGAGGACATGGAACGAGAGATATGATGGAATGAGTTGATGCCAGATAGGTCTCTGTTGGAAGCAGAAAATACTAGAGAGATATTGACCTGCATTTTATTGACTATGCAAAGGCATTCAATTGTGTGGATCATAACAGATTATGAATGATATTAAGAAGAAAGAGAATTCTGGAACACTTAATTGTACTCATGAGGAATCTGTATGTAGACTGAGATGCAGTCATTCAAACTGAGTAATAAAAATCTATTTTTAAATCTACATGATTTAAAATCAGAAAAAGTGTATGTCAGTGTTGTATCCTTTCACCATACTTAAAATTCAATATGTATACTGAGAAAATAATCTGATAAACTGGACAATATGAAGAAGAACATGGCATCAAGATTGGAAGAACCATCATTAACAACCTGTGATATGCAAATGACACAATCTTGCTTGCTGAAAACAAAGAAAACTTGAAGCACTTATTGATGAAGTTCAATGACTATAGCCTTCAGTATGGATTACACTTCAACATAAAGAAAACAAAAATCCTGCAAACTGGACCAATAAGCAGAATCATGATAAGTGGAGTAAAGATTGAATTTGTTATGGATTGATTGCCTTTTACTTGGATCCATAATCAATGCCCATGGGAGCAGTAGTCAAGCAATTAAATAATGTATTTCATTGGACAAATCTATTGCAAAGATGTCACTTTGAGGACTAAGGTAGGTGTGCTTGACCCAAGCTATGGTATTTTCAATCACTTCATATTCATGCAAAAGCTTAGCAATGAATAAGGAAAACTCAAGAAGAATCGATGCCTTTGAATTATGGTGTTGGCAAAGGATTAAATATTCCATGGTCTTCCAGAAGAGTGAACAAGTCTGTCTTGGAAGAAGTACAGACAGAATGCTCCTTATAATTCATGATGGAGAGACATTGCCTCATGTACTTTGTACATGTTGCCAGAAGGGACCATGCTTGGTAAAGAGACATCATGCTTGGTAAAGAGAAGGTCAGTGAAATGGAGGAAGATCTTCAATGAGATGGACTGACAGTGGCTGCAGCAATGAACTTACACCTGGCATGATCGTGGGAGGGTGTAGGACTTGGTAGTGTTCTTCCTGTTGTACTGATGTCACTATGAGTCAGAACCAATTTGACTGGAAGGCACCTACTAACAACAGCACATGTGGCTGGTGTTTCTGTCCCTTTCCCTGAGGAGGACCTTCTTCATTGTCCCCTGTTCTTTTCTCCAGTGCAGTAGCATTTTGACAATATCCTTGAATCCCTCTCACCTGCAGGTTAAGACTTGAATTACGGTGGTTGATGTGGAGGTGGACGCAGAATTTTGCTGGTGGTCTGGGCTCCCCTCTCCCAGTTGCAATGGTTTTCTACCAGTGATCTCAGCCTACAGATTTTCTTGACTCCCTTTTCGCTAATTAATTTTTTGTTCTGAAGTGGAATTAGGGAAAGTGGGTCTGTGAGGAAGAGCGTGGTGTCAAGAACCACAAAACACTCTTCCCAGGCCTTGAAACCTACTGGAATTTGCCCAGCTGGATTCAAACATTTTGGGGACTGTTGTTGCTTGGGGTTGTTGAGTCAACTCCCACTCATAGAGACTCCATGTCACAGAGTACAATTGTGTCATTGGGTTTCACAGACTGTAACCTTTACAGGGGAAGGTTGCCAGATCTTTTCTTCCATGGAGGTGCTGGGTGGTTGAAACAGCCAACATTTCAGTTGGCAGCTGAGAGCTTAATCATTGCACCACCAGGGCTCCTTTTTGGGGACTGGTGGCCTCTTTATTTCTATGTTATTCCTTTTGGAATGGGACTCTCTGTCTTATCCTTCTTCTAACATCGTATTTTGGAAGTGGATATATTTTTTTTTTTTCTCTAGTTTCATAGGTCTACAAATGGAGGAGGGAGCTCTGGTAGCGTAGTGGCTAAGGCACTTGACTGCTAACCAGAAGGCCGGCGGTTCAAACCCACCAGCCACTCCCCGGAAGGAAGATGGGGCAATCTACTTCTGTAGTGATACTGCCCTGGAAACCCAAGGAGGGGTCGCTATGGGTCAGGTCTGACTCAACGGCACATAACAACAACAACAACAACAAATGGAGGGGGATTTTGCTCCAGGTTATACCACAATCAGAATCTCACCCATACCTAATTTAAAGGGAGAGATCTGGGACTTCTGAGCTGATTATATTTAGATGATAGGTTTCATGTATTTTGTCCAGCTTTGTAGCTGTTTGAGGTTCTTGGGGAAATGCTGTCTCTGTTACTCCCACTTGACAGGGCCTAGAAGTCCACCCCAGTATCTTTTAAAAAGTCCTAATTACAAAAATCTACTAGACAGGATTATGTTGTGTGTAATTAAAAGCCAAGACTGAGAAGTACATCTTCCATTTAAACTAGTTACAAAAATTCTACTCTGTTAATGTGTTTATTTTGGCATTTAAAAATGTCCACATGACAGGCAGTACATAAGTCTGGAAATATTAGAGGCTTAATCATAAAGCCATGTTTAGTGGAGGGGTTGTTAATTTCTCTTTCCAATCCATACTCTGCTTTTAGAGTCGCTTATTTAGCAACAAGCCGATATTTTGATTTTCTTTAGTTACTTGGCTTCCTTCCCTAATGAATGATTCTTCTTCCAAATAAGAGATGCGATTCCCCCGTGTGGATCAAAGGAAATGCAGTACCTCTCTTTGCAGTGGGGTTTGAAATCATTAAGCTAGTTAAACCTGCACACAAGCATAGAAAAAGAATCTTTAGAGTTTTGCACATCCTTAATCTCACTAGTGATGTTAGAAATAACTTTGAGTAACTCTTTTTGGAGAGACCAAATTTCAACCTAAAATTCAGAGGTTAAAAACACGCAGGCCGATATGAAAGGTTTGTGTGGGGGACAGGTATGTCAGACAGCTCATGATGCTTTCTTTTTCACCAGAAAACACTTACAAAGCCCCTGTCTCTTGGTTCTTCTAAACATTAGATTATTTTTTGTATTTAAGGAGTACAAATCTATCATCTTCTGTCCTCACTATAATATTTCATAAAAAAAAAAAAAAAAGAAACCATTGCCGTTGCATCAATTCCAGCTCAAGCGATGCTACAGGACACGGTAGAGCAGTCCGTAGGGTCCCCAAGGCTGAGATATTTACAGAAGCAGACTACCACAGCTTTCTCCCATGAAGCTACTGGGGGTTCAAACTGCCCGTATTTTGGTTAGTAGCCCAGCACTTAACCACTGTGCCACCAGGTCTCCTTCATAGCACTGGAGAACCCTTGTAACTCTGGCCTGAGGACTACTTGCTGGAATTTATTTGTTCACAGCCTTATATTGTGACATTCCCAATAGCCATTGTCTACTACATCCACCCTATTTCTCATTCAGACATTAATGGATGGAGAGAGCTTTGAGAACTGGCTCAGTGACTGAAGGTTAAAATATGAATGCTGTGTTTGGTTTTGTGTCCCATTTTCAAGTATGTCAGTCTTACCATTCTAACTATATCAAAACTATGAAAAGGGAAGGCCTTATGTCATAAGCTACTTTTACTGAGCAAACACCCCTTGGTTGCATGGTACGTGAAGGATGTTGAATGTTCCGTACTTTTGTAAAGAGTGGAGGGGTTCACAGTCAGAGAAAGCAAGGGAAATGGGTTTGACTAATTGGCCTGGGAGAAAGGTGAGGATCTAGGGCCCAACAACACTGTGATGAATGCCAATGCTGGATGGGGCCTTGGGAGGGGAGAATAGCATTGTATTCTAACTAGATGTTATTGTTATTCTAACTAGCTATTAGTTATTGCTGAATGTTATGCTTTCTTTTTTACATTTATTGGATTCTATCCTAATTCATTTTGATAACTTCTCTAGGATGATTTTCCTGCATAATTTTGGCTACTAAATTTCCTGTTGAGCTCATATCCTATCTCACAATATAGATATGAAACAACATAAATTGTTCTTAGGTGCCATGGCATTGGTTCCGACTCACAGCACCCTGAGCACAAATGAACAAGGCCCTGCCTGGCCCTTCGCCATCCTCACAGTGGTTGCCATGACTCCATCCACTGCTGCAGCCACTGTGCAAATCTATCTTGTCGAAGGTCTTCCTCATCTTCACTGACCATCCACTTTAGCAAGCATGATGTCCTTCTCCAAGGACTGGTCCCTTCCGACCTAGTGACCAGAGTGTGCGAGGTGAAGCCTCATCCTCCTCACTTCTAAGGAGTATTCCAGCTGTACTTCGTCCCGGACACTTTGGTTTGTTCTTCTGGCATATAGATTGAATAAATATGGCAAAAAGATACAACCCTGATGCACACCGTTACTGATCTAAGATCATGCGGCATCCCCTTGCTCTTGTTCAGTTTGGAAGTCTGCCCCATGGTTTACAAGTCCCTCATGAGCACAATTAAGTGTTCCAGAATTCCCATTCATCACAATATTATTCATAATTGGTCATGACTCAGACGTCAAATGCTTTGGCACAGTCAACAAAACACAGGTAACATCTTTCTAGTTGGTTTGGTTACTTTGTGCTGTTCTAAAAGAAATACCACAGGTAGAATGGCTTGAACAAACAGGAGTTTATTCTCTTACAATTTTTGGAGGCTAGAAGTCTGAGTTCAAAGTACCAGGCTCTAGGGGCTGGATGAAAGCCCCTCCACCTTGGACTTCAGTTCTGCCTCCTGTTCCTGGCCCACTGAAGCTAGAGGTTTTTCTTCACTCAGGCAGCTGCTGGCTGCTGAGGCTGACAAACCCAAGGTCAACAAGCGGAAGGGGACAGTTCTGATATTACCAAACAACATGGCAGGGCACTAATTCACGCCCAGAAAAATTCCCAAGATCGGCAGGGCATGGCAGGCTGCTGAACAATGACTCGGCAACATGCAGGTTTCAAGCATCCCAAAAAGCTGGAGACCTTCCTCAAAGTTGCTTCTTATAGACCGGAAGCAGCCCACATCCCTAAAGCAGCTACTCAGCTGCTCTAGCAGATTCTACCAATTTTACCATGGGGAGCAACTACATCCAGCTTCCCAGCCACTCAAAACCAGGGCCAGCCAAGTTGACACACAGCCTTAACTATCACACTGATGTTCTCTGCTTTCAGCCAAGGTCCACCTGACATCAACGTTGATCTATCTCATTCCACATCTTCTTCTGAATCTGCCTTGAATTTCTGGCAGTTCCCTGTCTATGTATGGCTGCAACTGCTTTTGAATTGTTTTTGGCCAAATTTTACTTGAATGTGATATTAACGATTGTTGTTGTTGTTGTTGTTATGTGCCGTCGAGTCGGACCTGACTCATAGCGACCCCTCCTTGGGTTTCTGAGGCAGTATCACTACGGAAGTAGGATTGCCCAACCTTCCTTCCGAGGAGTGGCTGGTGGGTTTGAACCGCCAGCCTTCTGGTTAGCAGTCAAGTACCTTAGCCACTATGCTACCAGAGCTCCTGATATTAACGATATTGTTCTATAATTTCTGCATTCTTTGGATCACGTTTCTTTGGAATGAGCACAGATACGGATCTCTTCCCATTGGTTGGCCAGGTAGCTGTCTTCCACATTTCTTGACAGAGATGAGTGTGTGCCTCCAGCATGGCATCCATTTGTTGATACATTTCAGTTGGTATGCCACCAATTCCTGAAGCCCTGTGTTTTGCCAGTGCCTTCAGTGTAACTTAGAATTCTCCCTTCAGTACCACTGGTTCTTGATTATATACCATGTCCTGAAGTGTTTAAATGTCAACCAATTCTTTTTTTGTACAGGGAATCTGCAGATTTCTTCCATCTTCTTTTGATGATTTCTGCATTATTCAATATATGCCTATACCAAACCAAACGCACTGCCATTGAGTCGTTTCTGACTCATGGTGATCCCCATTGGGTTTCCAAGGCTTTAAATCTTTAGGGAAGTAGATCGCCTCATCTTCCTTCCATGGAGCAGCTTATAGGTTTGACCTTCCAGTTAGCAGTCAAGTGCCTTATCCACTGCGCCACCAGAGTTCCCAATTTTGCCTTCAGTACTGTAACTCGAGTCTTGATTCTTTTTCTTCAGTTCTTTCATCTCGAGAAATGTAAAGCATGCACTTCCCTTTTGGTTTGCTATCTTCAGGTCTTTGCACATTTCATTATAATAGTTTTTGTTGTCTTCTTGAGCTCCCCTTTGAAATCTTCTGTTCAGCTCTTTAATTTCATCATTTCTTCCATTTTCTTTACCTACTCTATGGTCAATGGCAAATTTCAGAATCTTTTCTGATATCCATTTTGATTTTTTTTTTTTCCTTTCCCATCTTTTTAATGACCCTTTGCTTTATTCATGGATGATGTCCTTGGTGTGTTCAGTCATTAGTGCTCAATGGTTCAAATTTATTCTTGAGATGGTCTCCAATTTCAGGTGAGATATAATCAAGGTTGTATTTGGGCTCTCCTGGACTTGTTTAATTTTTTTCTGCTTCTTGTTCCACAGTCCGTCCTTGACCTTGTTCTGACTGATGATGTTGAGCTTCTCTATCACCATTTTCAACAAGTGTAATTGATTAGATTCCTGTGTAATCCACTGGGTGATGTCTATGTGTATAGTTGCCATTTCTATTCATGTTGTTGAAAAAAAGTATGGTCAATGAATACATCATTGGTCTTCCAAAATTGTATCATGCAATACAGGATTTTGATTACCAAAAGCCATATTTTCCAACTACTGATGCATCTTCTTTGTTTCCAACTTTCCCATTCCAAACACCAGTAATTAACAATGCATCTTGGTTGAGTGCTTGATCAATTTCAGATAATATAATTAGTAAAAATCTTCCATTTCTTTATCTTTGACTTTAAGGGTTGATGTCTGAATTTGAATAATAGTCATATTAACTGGTGATCTGCCTTGTATTTGTATGGATATTATTTTATTGCTTGCAATATTGTACTTCAGGATAGATCTTGAAATGTTCTTTTTAATGATGAACACAATGTCATTCCTCTTCAATTTGCCACTACTGGCATAATAGACTACATGGTTGTCTGATTCAGAATGGCAATACCAGTCCATTTCAACTCACTGATGCCTAGGATATCAATCTTTATGCAGTCTGTTTCATTTTTGACAACTTCTAATTTTCCTAGATTCATACTTTGTACATTCTGCTCCGATTATTAATGGGTGTTTGCAGTTGTTTCTTTTTTCATTTTGAGTCATGCTACAACAGGAAATGAAGGTCGCAAAAGCTTTGTTCCACCCAAGTTGTTAAGGTCAACTCTACTTAGCGAGGCAGTCATATCTTGAGTGCCTTTCAACCCAGAGGGCTCATCTTCCAGCACTACAGGAGGCAATGTTCCACTGATCGTCACAAGTTTTCAGTGGCCACTTTTTTTCAGAACTGTATAGCCCCTTCCTTTTTCCCATTCTGTCATGTGCGGAAGCTCTGCTGAAACCTGGCCACCATGAGTGACCTGCTGGTGGTATTTCAAACACCAGTGGCAAAGCCTCCAGCATCACAGCAACACACAAGCTACCACAGTGCGACAAACTGATAGACAACTGCAGGTAAAAGAAATAGATTTAAATAATTGCCATCCCACAAAATTTTTGATAAGCATAGGGCCAAAGGGGACAGGATTGTCAATTGCAATTCCTTTCAAATACTCTCAAGAACTCTGCTGTTAGAAAGATCTGAGTTGGGAATCCTTAATGATGGCTGATATGAGCTCTGGTAGCATAGTGCCTAAGGCACTTGGCTGCTAACCAGTAGGCTGGCGGTTCAAACCCACCAGCCACTCCTCGGAAGGAAGGTTGGGCAAGCTACTTTCGTAGTGATACCGCCTCAGAAACCCAAGGAGGGGTCACTATGAGTCGGTTCTGACTCAATGGCACATAACAACAGCAATAACAACAATGATGGCTGGTACATGAAACACTCACACATAGAGTCATTAGATTAATATCTACCACAGGCTTTTCAAATTGGCTTCTGCAGCTAATTCCACAGACATTACCATCCAAAGCTCTACATTTCTTGTGTATGAAATTTCAGTGAGTTGTTTGAGGGTTCTTTCTCTCTGTCTCTCATGCTCTCTTTTCCCTGCCTCAGTTTCCTAGAGCTGCAGTAAAAAATTCCATAAAGTGGATGACTTTGAAGAACAGAAAGTTTTGTCTTACATGTCTGCAGGCTAGAACTCAAGTCAAGGTATCAGCCATGTTGATTCCTGCTAAGTTCTGAGGAAGGGACTGGTCAAGGTCTCTCTCCAGTTCTGGTGAACGCCAGTGATCCCTGATCCTCTGTTGCTGCTCATAGATATGTTCTCACATGTCATGTCTGTGTGTGGCTCTATTCCCATATCTGTTTTCTCTTTTATAGAACACCAGTCATATAGGATTAGGACCCACCCTCCTTTGGTATGACCTTGTTAACTAATAATACAGTGAAACTGAGAGAGGTGGGACTCTAGGGGATTGCCTTGATTTTCCAGGTCTCACAAGATTTCAGCCTTGGACAGGGTGCACTCTTACCTACTACCTATTGCCATTTTAGTGGAAATTCTTTGAGTTTGCCTTCTCTGATAGATTTCTGCTGTACACAGTTTCTGGCCTTCACAGGTTCTACTACATTTTCAAAGAAAGGCTCTATTTTCCAATCAAACTCATGCTCACAGGTAGAGAAGGTAGGACTTTAATAGATCTTTTGGAGGGACACAATTCAATCTGCAACATCCTCTTTGACTCTCACTTTAAATCTCATTGTAGGCATCAAGGCTTGGGAGCTAACTAACAGATGATAGTGACAGTTGCTGAAACAGGCATAATGGCCTGGCTTTTAAATCAGAAATGTTCTTTTCATCCCAGTGACCTACCAGATGACAACGGACAGCCTTTTGCCTGCGAGTGCCTGGCACGTGGAGCCGTTTGGTAAGAGGCACACAACAGCTACCCACTGAGGTCTGTGATGGTGACTCTCGTCCATTCATGGAAGAAGGCCTGGCGGTGTTTGATTGGCCCCTCCTCACACCCAGAAAGGAGAGGGAAAAGGAAAACGAGGAATGAATGTGTTCTGTAGGACGTTACTGGGGAGCTTGGGTTTCTCCTACGGCAACCTTTGTTTTTCTCTTGCTTTCAGAATCTCTCTGGGGCAGCCTGAATGTTGCTGAGCTTGTTGGTAAAATTCAGACAGCAAATCCAAGTTCCAGCTGGAAAACAAGCCTTTGGTCTTGGATATTCTTCATGTGACGCATGAGTTTTCCTCTTTTCTCAGCCCTGGTGTTTCCTCTGTTCTGACCCTTGGTTTATTTCCTTAGTGACAGCCCGGAAAGCTGGCATGACTAAGAAGGGCCATGTTCTAGAAGAATTAGCTCATAAAATAACTTGATCCATACACAAGATATTGGAATTTTAAAAATCTATATATTTTTTAAATAACAAGTGATGAGTACTCCTGAAATTTCCAAAGAAGGGCCCAGATTTTAAATCAATGCCACCATTTTCTTGTTATTCCTCCTACCTTTGTGCCTTTTAACTAAACAGAGAGACAAAAACATCAGCTTGGGAAAAAAACTGAAAAAATATGTCATCTTGGAAAACAAGCCTCCACTTACTTTTGACTTGTGTTTCCTTTTTTGCCACTATTTTCTTTTTGGATCTAATTTTGCTAAAACAGCTGCAACAACAACAAAAGAAAACAGGAGAAACTCATTATTTCCCAGCTTAGGACACACACGAGCCATATGGACCCCACACTGCGCTCTGCCGTGGACTCCATGGCAGACACTCACTCTTCATCTCTGGGAGATCAAGCAGATGGAGACATCGTTGTGTGTGGGTGGGAAACTTTTATTCGAAGCACAAATAACTGAAATAATAACTAAAGAAATTCAGCAAAGAGGTACAGTATTTTCAGGTGCAATTTTTCTTTCCGTTTATAACTTTGCCCAAGTATGAAAATTCACAGAAGTAAAGACGTGGCAGAGGGAAAAAGCCAAAATATAAGCTTTCTATTTAAAGTGGCAGGCTAACAGCCAAGGATCAGTGGGCTTGGGAATCGTGATGGTTCTATATCTACTTAAGAAAACTCTGGAAGAAAGAGTTGACAGTTCTCCTATCTCTTTGGCTTCAATAATAGAACAAGGCATTTTGAATTTTCATAGGAGATGTAGTTTGTTTTTCCAGATTATAAGAGTATTTTTTTCCTCCTCTGATGTATAAAGAACATATGCACATGCACACAAACACATGCACACATGTGCACACATGTGAAAACACATACCACAAGTACAGACACATGCACACACATGAGCTAGTTGTGTCATAAATCTGGTGTGACCATTGTGGAATGGCATTAATGAATTGTATTAGATGCCACAATGTGGGAAAAACCCCACCGGTGAATGACTTGTGGATTTTGTCACTATTCCAGAAAGCAGATACCATCTCCAGAGGAAGGTAAATTCGTTTCTCTAACAGGAATGGGTAACTCTTCATTAGGGTCATTGAACTATGAAAATATGGGCAGATGGCATCAGCCTAACTTGCCACACACCGTGGAATGGAAATCATGTTTAAGTTTTTTGAAAAAGGCAGACCAGAGAGACTTCAATTTTCAGAGAAAGATTCCATTTCAGAAGTGGGGATTATAGGATGGGAAAGAGGGAGAATTATTGAGAAAGCACAAATGCACATGGGAAATAAGAATCTCTCCAGGGTTCATTTGAGTATTTTTCAAATTACTACAGAATGAATTTAAATGAAAGTTTTCAAGAAAATCATAATTCAAAAAACATCAAGAGTTTGAATTCTGTATGAAGGCTTATCTGACCTAGTCATGTTACAAAAATATTATTTCCATCTTAGTTACCACTAACTAACTAACTAACTAACTACTAACTAACTAACCACTAACTAACCCTGGTGGTGCAGTGGTTCATGAACACGGCTGCTAAACAGAAGGTTGGTGGTTTGAACCCACCAGCTGCTCTGTGGGAGAAAGACATGGCAGTTTGCTTCTATAAAGATTTACAGCCTGGGAAACCCTATGGGGAAGTTCCACTTTCTCCTGACAGAGTCATCGACTCAATAGCAATGAGTAAATTACCACTAATTTCTAAGGCTGCAGCAGTACAGGTTAGACCAGACTAGAATATCTATAGTTTTTGCACAAATAACATGTATGTTATGTTTGTTTGCAAATTGGGTGGCCCAATCGACATTAGTTTCCTATGCACACTATGCATATTACATGCACGTGTGCCTTATTTACATGGGCGTGTTATATGGAGGAAATACAGTATACACTAGCTTGTGGTTTAGCATTTTCCTCATAACATTCTTATTTTGCTGCTTTCACTTTTTAACTCTTCCACAAAGAATGAGAAAAGTGGCCATGTCTCCTACAATTAAAATTCAAACATCTATTTTTATGCAAATTTTATCATTTAAGAGAAATTTTCCCTTGACAATGCTGCCATATTATATATGTTGATAATAAATAGCAATTTATGTCTGGTATTATGAAGAAAAAGTCACAGAAAGGTCTCTGATCTCAATGGACCAAAGTAGATAAAACAGGGTACTGCAATTAGCAAACAATGTAAGCCTGAGAGAGGCATAGAATAAAATGAGGTACACACATTTTTCTTCTGCAAGGATTTTAAGAGAACTGAAGCAAAGAAGGATATTGAAGTGGTGAGATAATAGCTCCCTTTATATGTCTACCAGGAGAACAGGGTCTGTTGTTATCTGTGTGAAAAAACATTTGTTAAATACCTAATAACACACGGAGGGATAATAATACTAATTCAATATTTTAGCCCCCAAATCATTTACATAAGTTGTTAGCACCATCAAATTCACTCCTAGAAAGTTGAAATTTGCTCCATCAACATTTGCTAGACCAAGCCATTCCATTAATTTAAAGCAGCACATTCTATATTTTAGGGGATGCCACGTCAAATTCTTTATGGAATTTTATGATGTTCTTACTGTTTCTTAAAACCATAATTTCAAGTTCAGTTTTTGAATTTCAAAGAAATGAAATTAGTTCAACTTTGAGGATCTTTGAAATACTCAATCACCCTGCACAGTTTTCAAACAGGGCTTAGAATTACTACCCTATTAGGAAGAAATCACACACTCAGTAAGTTTTGTAAATTCCTGAGGATATGAACTCAGGATAATAATTTGACAATTTTTATATAATCAACACACAAATTAGGTCACAAATCTTAACCATACACCTAAACCACATCACATGGGAACAGAGCCACATCCACTGGCCAGGGCTCAAAGTTCAGCATTATATATATTCCAGAAGCCTGTCATGGCTCTTAGTAGTCACACTGCCGTCAAGTTGGATCCGACTTATAGCGACCCCTCCTTGGGTTGC
>NW_006922109.1:642373-643498 GCF_000298275.1 Orycteropus afer afer | reverse complement strand
TTTTTTAATTATCTTCAGCAAGGTTTTACTTGCATGTGATATCAATGAAATTGTTTGACAATTTCCACATTCTGTGGGGTCAACTTTCTTTGGAAAGGGGACAAATATGGATGGACCTCTTTCAGTCAGTTGGCCAGGGAGCTGTCTTCCAAATCTCTTGGCGTAGATGAGTCAGTGTCTCCAGCACAGCATCTGTTTGTTGAAACATCTCAATGGGTATTCCATCAATTCCTGGAGCCTTGTTCTTCGCCAGTTTCTTCAGTGCAGCTTCAACTTCTTCCTTCAATACCATTGGTTCTTGATCATATGCCACCTCCTAAAATGGATGAACATCGACCAATTCTTTTTAGTACAGTGCCTCTGTGTAGTCTTTCCATCTTCTTTTGTTGTTTCCTACATCATTCAGTGTTTTGCCCATAGAATCTTTCAATATTACAACTCAAGGGTTGACTTTTTCTTCAGTTCTTTCAACTTGAGAAATGCTGAGTGTGTTCTTCCCTTTTGCTTTTCTAACTCAAGGTCTTTGCGCACTTCATTATAATGATTGTCTTTGTCTTCTTGAGCTGCTATTTGAAGTCTTCTGTTCAGCTCTCTTATCTTGTCATTTCTTCCATTTGCTTTAGCTACTCTCTGTTCAAGGGCAAGTTTCAGAGTCTCTTCTGACATCCATTTTGATCTTGTCTTCCTTTCCTGTCTTTTTAATGATCATATGCTTTCTTCATGTACAGTGTTCTGGATGTCATCCCACAATTTGTGTGGTTTTCGTTCACTGGTGTTCAATGTGTCGAATCTATTTTTCAGATGGTCTCTAAATTCTGGCGGGATGTAATTAAGTCCATATTTTGGCTCTAGTGAACTTGTTTAAATTGTCTTCAGCTTCAACTTGAACTTGCATACGAGCAGTTGATGGTCTGTTCCACATTCAGCTCCTGGCCTTGTTTTGGCTGAAGTTATTGAGTTTCTCCATCACCTCTTTTCACAGATGTAGTCGATCTGTTCCTGTGTATTCCATCTGGCAAGATCCACATGCAATGAGACCATTTATGTTGTTGAAAAAAGGTTTTGCACTGAATATGTTGTTGGTCTTGCAAAATTCTATTATGTGATCTCCAATGTCATTCCTTC
>NW_006922109.1:609997-629561 GCF_000298275.1 Orycteropus afer afer | reverse complement strand
AAGGGAGAATCAGAAATCTGAGAAGAAAAAACAACTGAAAGCTTGACATGAATGTGATAAATTACAAACAGGGAAAGGTGCAATAGACAGAGAAGTAGAAAGAAGATGGATTAAAGATGTATTTACAGGGAAAACTAAAAAGACCTGGACACAGGGGAGAAAATAAAGAAAAAATAAGAATTTAAACTTTCTGAAGTACCCAGAGTTGTTAGTGAGAGTAAGATAAAGCAGAGAAAACCCGTTGTGCTTTCTTGAGGATCAGCCATGGAGAATATTAAAGAGAGCCACCTTTGACGCCTCTGTGACATGATCTAGACCTGGACTTGAGACAATGGGAATAAAGCATGACTCCTTTGTGCACTGTTCTGTTCCTACACTAATTTTCTGGCAAGTCGACTATGGATACGTTAGACCTGTGCACTTACTGTACCACAGTGAGGGACCACTGGGAATAACCCCCAGCTTGTTAGCAGGTAGCAGGTGATCCCGAAAGAAGGATTCTCTCTGTCATGATGCAATTTCCCTTCCTTCAGAAAGAGGCAGCACACCTTTACTTCTGCTCATTTCAGAGTGAACAGTTCAATGATTCTAGCTATAGTTTATCTAAAAGAGAAAGGTGCATGGACCAATAAACAAATGAATTGACCACTTGACTAGCTCAGTGGAAAACAGTGACAAAGTTTTGACTCAAAAATCACCCAGCTTCTTATCAGTGACAGGACGCAATTTGTTTCAGTTCTTATTTTGTTGTTTTTTTGTCATCTTACTGATGTTCTAGGATATTGTATCTTCATGTTTTATTACAATGAAGAGAAATCTTCCCAGGATGCATACAGCTGTGCTCTTGAACCTGTGACATTTAAAGGGCAACAGACTGCTAAGGGGACAAATAAATCAGACACATGGCTTTGTAACAGTCCTCAAGAGAACCCTGGTTTCTTTTAGACTTGTCTTTTCATCTGACTGAAGTTGACAACTTAGTTTGTAAAGATTGACATAGAGGAGCACTGAGGATTCAAACTGAAATAATAATGAAGCAAGGACAATAAACAGGTTGTCAGATTTTTTGGGGGTGGGGTAAGGTAAAAAATCTATTGGGAAAGATATGAAGGAGTGTATTTCTGTGACTGTGATGGTCTATAACGAGTTTTGAATTACTCTGGGAGGCAAGAGGAAGTAACACAAAAATAATCCTTCTTTGGTAATTGATTTTTGTGCTTTCATTTGAGCACACAAAATTGGTTTCAGGGTTGGTGTATCACAATGTGGCATTGAACAAGAATACTGATAAAATAATACATGAACTGTGCAAGCTATAAATTGCCATTTCAGCCCTCCGTGCTTACACTTGGTGTATGGAAACCACGTCTCCATAGCCACGATGGCATGTTTTCAGAACCAGGACCCTTGCTCCATCACATGTAAGTGTACTTAAATGAAAACGTAGAATAAGAAAATCTGAAGGAAGGATATGTTTAGAAGTTCTAGGAGATACAGTGACTTTAGGCAAAAATATTTTAAAGAGAAAAAAATTGTTCTTTCATTTATTCATCATCTCAATAAGCATTTATTGACTGCATAGTAGTCACTAAACACTAGAAATCAGGAGTTGTGGATTGAGCCATGAACAAAAGCCAGACTCTGGCCACCAGGGGCTCACAAAGCAGTTACTCCCAAACTGATTCCAATTCATGGAGTAGAATTTGCTCATCGGGTTTTCGATTACTGACTTTTTCCTCATGTAGATTGTCAGGCCTTTCTTCTAATGTGCCTCTGGGTGGACCCAAACCTCTAACCTCTTGGATAATAGCTGAGCGTGTTAAACGTTTGTGCCACCCGGGGACTCCTGCTGTTGTTGCTGTTAGGTGCTGTCAAGTTGGCTCCAACTCATAGCAACCTTCCGTACAACAGAATGAAATGCTGCCCGGTCCTGTGCCAGCCTCACAATCTTGCCATCCCTGAGCCCATCAATGCAGCCACTGTGTCAGTCCATCTCACTGAGGGCCTTCCCCTTTTTCTTTGCTCCTCCTCTTTATCAATCATGATATCCTTCTCCAGGGAATGGTCCCTTCTGGCAACATGACCAAAGCAGCTTCATTTATAAAAGAAAAAGAACAAAACGCTTGTCGATGTTGAGTTGATTCCAACTCATAATGACCAGTTTGTTACAACGTGGAAATAATCCAGGCATTTTCAAGTCTTTCTTCTGTCATGACACTGGGCAGGTTGCAACTGCCAACCTCTCGATTAGCAGTAGAGGGCAAAAGGTTTGATCACCCAGGGACCTAGAGGATCTCATGGGATAGAGGAGAGCCTCTGAATCTTGACCTTCCTCCCCATGATCCTTCCATCCCAGAAGGAGACTGCAGCATTGGCCATTATGGCTGGGACCTCTTACATGGAAGGCAGAACTGATTTCCAGGGCTCATACAACCTTGTGGGCTCTCTCCTGTTTGGAACAGCAGGGTGGGAATACTCAGAGCCATCCATGAGCTGCCTAGACTAGTGTGTAATGTCTACTTGTTCCTCCTCTACCTGGCTTTCTGCCTCAGAAGGCTCACCTGTGTGCATGGGAACAAGGTTTTCATGGCTTCCCATTGGGTTTGGCTGATGGGATTTGCCAGCATGAGAGTAGAGTATGAGGTCATGGGGTTGACCCTCCTTGTCAGATCATGGCTTGTCTGGGCAGCTGCCTCTCACAATGGCTCCTTCTGGGTTTTGGTGACTACTTTTTCCCTTCAGGCCCAGAGTGGGAAAGTCTCCCACAGTTGCTGGCCATAGGATGCCTCACTATCTCTTGTTGATGCCCCTTAAACTCCCCACAGTTGTAGAAATTGACTCTTTGTCAAGCTCTTGTCAGTCATGTCCTTGGAGGGGAATCTGCCCGGACCATGATGGACATAAAATGGCAAAGATGGCAGCTGCATGGCTGCACCCCAAGAAGGAAAGCTGGTGCCTGTGATGTTGCCTCAGAAGGGCTCCATGTGGCCTTTAGGGAGCTGAGGGGTCTTGTGGCAGAGTTAGATGCTTGCTCTATTGTTGTTATGTGCTGTCGAGTTGGACTGACTCATAGTGACCCCTCCTTGGATTGCCGAGGCAATATCACTATGGAAGTAGATTGCCCAATCTTCCTTCTGAGGAGTGGCTTGCTCTAGGTGGTCTCATTTCTGTATTCATTGGGAAAGGATGCTACCTACACAACACACTGCATCAAAAATCCCAACCAATTGCCTTGGAGTCGACTCTGTCTGACTCAGGGCTCAGGGTGACCTTGTGCTGGTCAGAGTGGAACTGTTCTCCATAAGATTTCCAATGGCTCATTTTTCAGAAGTAGCTCCCCAGGCTTCTTCTGAGGTGCCTCTGGGTGGACTTAAGCCTCTAAACCTTTGGTGAACAACAAGTGCTTCACAGTTTTGTCCACCCAGGGACTACAGGAAGGGTGATCTAGAATTGATAATTTACCAAATTTAAAAGGGAGGAGAGATTCTGTTAACAGAACCCTGGCAAATAGGACCCTTGACTTGAGTCTCCATGAGGCTCCTAATTGGACTGACCTGTAGCAGGGGAGGCCCTTGGTTTAAAGTATTCACCATGTGACTGTGCATAGAACAACACAAAACACTGCTATTCAATGTGCGATTTGAAAGTACAAAGATGATGTGTCTGATTAAAGGTGTGTCTGGGGTGATTTGCTTATTACCAGTGCAATCACCTGATTCACTGGGACCATCGACTCAGAAGTAAGTAAGGCCCCAGCTTGGAAGTATTTTTTCTCACAAAAAAAGCTGGTTAAAATGCTTCTCCCCATTGCCATGAAGTAGAAAAGACTGGTTTTTTCAGAGGCAATCTGCTAGTTTGGCAGAGAACACTGGTATGGGACAAAGAAGGACACCACACGGTCACATCTGCTAACTAAGAAAGCAGGCCCCCAACAATGGGCAGATGGTGATGGTGGGATCTGACTTGAACAAGCCTTGCTCAGCCTCTCTCTAATGACTGTTCTCTGAGCAAGGGGGTACACTGAGCATGGCAACTTGGAGCAATGGGTACTGAGGCTCCATAAGTGAGGAACAAGCATGCCAGCATCAGGCAAGAGCAGACCCAGGGAACGTCCCAAGACAGAGGAAGAAGAATCCACATCTCAATCGTCTTACAAAGGATTCATGAAGATAGGAGAAAGCACTGCATAGTATATGCTTCCAGGGTCCCTCGGTGGCACAAACAGTGTGCACTTGACTGTTAACCTAAGAGTTCCAATCAACTTAGCAACACTGCAAAAGGAGAGACCTGGCGAACTGCTTCCAGGAAGATTACAGCCCAGGAAGCTCTGGGGCGCAGTTGTTCTCTGGACTGTGTGGAGCTTATGGGCTACAGTCTTCTAGATGACGCAATGTTACATTCTGTCACATGGCCTCAAGTGTGCAGTTGCCATCTCTAATTTCATCTTCAATAATTCCCACCACACCCCCCATAGACATATCTGATAGTTTAGCTTGTCCACCCATCTATCCACCCATATATCCATGTTTACCTTCATTGACAATGCAGCACTGTATGTAAAAAAGGGTTCATCTTTGTTGTCTGTCCCTCCCATGCACCTTTCTATGTCTTCCACTTCCTCAATGCCACCCTGTTGATCACTCACATTTGGTACACTGCCCTTCTCTTCACCCAAATCAATACATGCCCTGCATTTTTTTTTTTTTTTCTTATTTTCATAAAGTTTCAAGAACTGGTCTGGACATTGTTACACACAATTCCACACACATCTCCTCACCACCATATCCTGTGGGTAACTTGAGGAGTGTGTTGGTGCAGTGTGGAATGAGGAGGTGTTGGCACAGGTGTGCTTCTCTGTAGCAGGTCTCCACCACTGAGAGGATGTCCATGCACTCCAGCTGCATGGACCAAGCCCACACAACCTCCATCTGGGCTAATGTGTTCCCTCGTCTGAGGCCTGGAATTGTGACCAGGTGCAGTTGATCCACCTCTGAGTGTGGCTGGAATTGGAGCAAAGATGGCAGGACACACACAGCTTTGCCTTGTGGTAACCACATTGCCCTTCTCCTTCCTACCCATGGGCACTCATGCCAGGGAATTGGAGATACATTCTCCACTCATAGGAAACTGGGAAAATGGCAGATTACTGATGAACTAGAACAAGATTTTTTCCTCACACCCTGGAATGATATAATTCAACTCCAGCCAGTAGGAAGGAGAAAGAGTTTGGATGAGAGAATTTGGAGAGGAAAGGGAAGTTAGACATCATTCCAGTTTCCAAAGGAGAGGACATAGCATCAGATTACTATGAATAAGAGAATAGACGTATCAGTCAAGATCAGTTTTGGCTAAATATAACAGGAAGAATAACAGTGCAGTAAACAAAACAGAAGGTGATGCAGTGGTTAAAGCATTTGGCCAGTTGGTGGTTGGAAGCCACCAGCCACTCCCTGGAGGAAAGATGAGGCACTCTGTTTCTGTAAAGACCGACAGCCTAGCAAACTCTCTGGGGTAGTTCTGCTTTGTCTGATAGGATCGGCATGAGTCAGAATAGACTCAGTGGCAGCGGGTTTGGTTTTGGGTATATAAACATCTGGAGGTAGACTGTCTGGGGCAGCTTTGGCAGGTGTGTGAGGTCAGATCCAGGCTCCTCTGTGTTGCTAACCCACTGTTGAGAGCAACAGCCTGAGCCCTCCTGTGGGCCACAGAGAAGTAGGCAAGGGTGAGTGTGGTCAAGCATGGTGCTGCCAGGGTGGAGAGGGACACAGACTTGCCCCAGCTCTTTCTGCCAGTCCATGGGTGGCATGTCCCTGTGTACCCAGTGGGACTCAGAATTTGGCTGTGAAGTAAGGGGCTCTGGCTTGGCAGAAGAATGGAAAAGCTACTGGAATGCCAGGAAGATGGTTAATGGAACTGCAAGACTGGCTGTTGCCACCCACCAGTTATCGCTAAGCTTTGTCCAAGCTAGGAGAACAGATGGCTTGTAATTATTCTCACTCATGAACAACATGAGGTCATATCAGGAAAGAAACAACAGTATCAAGAGGGTTACTTTTGGATGGGGAGATCGGGTGGCGTAGTGCCTAAGGTGCTTGACTGAATTTGACTGTTCAAACCCACCAGTCACTCCTTGGAAGGAAGGTTGGGAAATCTACTTCTATAGTGATACTGCTTGGGAAACTCAAGGAGAGATCGCTATGAGTAGGATCTGACTTGATGGCTGGGAGTTCTGAGTTTACTCTTGGATAAGGTGGGAGAGGTGGGCCATTGCAGATTATGGTTTAAATATTTCAAAGTCCTGAATAGACTTTACCAAAAGTCATCAAGTTTTAATCCAAAAGTGCTTGTTGAGTGTGTCTAATATTTTCACTACCAAGTGGAAATGAAAACGTGCATCATTAAAAAATGAGGAAAGTTATGTATCTTTTTCTTTGTTTTTTTAATTGAATGAAAATTGGCATAACATTTAGTATGAATGATTTGATAGCATTTAATGTGTTCACGATACTGTGTGGCCGCCATCTCTGCCTAGTTCCAGACATTTCATCACCACAACAGGCAACCCTGAACGTCCCCTATTCCGCCAGCCACTGGCAACCCGTAATGTGCACTCTGTCGGTAGCTTTTACCTGTTCTGGATATTTCGCATGCACGGTATCACACATTAGGTGACTTTCATGGCCAGCATTTTTCACTCCATGTTCCTTTCTATGGCTGTTCCTCATCTCCGACCATTTTACATTCCAACCAGCATTGTTCGAGGGTTTGATTTCTCCACATTCTCCCTAATATTTGTTATTTTCCATATTTTTAATAATAGCAGGGAGCTCTGGTAGCGTAGTGCCTAAGACACTTGACTGCTAACCAGAAGGCTGGTGGTTCAAACCCACCAGCCACTCCTCGGAAGGAAGGTTGGGCTATCTACTTCCGTAGTGATACCGCCTGGGAAACCCAAGGAGAGATCACTATGAGTTGGGTCTGACTCGATGGCACACAACAACAACAACAACACATTGTAGTATGTGTGAAGTGTTACCTTTTTTTAACTTTTCATGTGATTTGGGCAAAATTTTCCAAAGCAGATTTGTTTTACAGTGATTGATATACACATTTTGTTTTGTGATATTGGTTACATTCCCCACAGTGTGACATGTCATCTCTCACTTCCTCCCTGGGTTACCCCCTCCCTGTGTCCTTCTTGCCTTCGCATTCCTGCCTCCCTACCTTCCTCCCTGTGTGAACACCGCCCCTCTCATCTTCCAAGGTTGAGTATTCTAAGGACTGCATCTCCCTGGGCCTGTCTCTTGTTTGGCTGAAAGTTAAGCCACAGGAGTAAGATCAATTCCATGCCTGAAGGGTGACTTGGGCCATGGTCTCAGGGGTTTCACCAGTCTCCATCAGACCAGTAAGCCTGGTCTGTTTTGTGATTTTGAGTTTTGTCCCACACTTCCCCCCCCCACACACACTCTATACCAATTTTCTTCTTTTTCCATGTGACTGGCTTTGGTAGCTTGACATTACCTTGTCCTTCTGTCTCTGGGTCATATAGGTGGAAGTTCTCATGGTTCATTACTCTTTTGGACTAACTTTTTACACACGTCTTTGATTTTCTTCCTTCTTCTTTGGTCTGGAAGAGGAGAGACCACTTTGATGGCCACTCACAAGCTTTTAAGACTCACTGAAGTAAGATGTAGAACAGTATTTTTATATACCGTGTTGTGCCAATTGAGCTTAATGTCCTCTGAACCGTGGTCCCCAGCCTGCAGGCCCAGTGACCTGCTCCTTCAAGTTGCTTGTTTGTGCCTAAAACTTTATCCTAACTTTGCCTTCTGTTATGTTTAAATTGTGTGTGGACGTTTTTATGGCACATACAAATACAAAGACAGGAATGTCGTCTGCCTACGTATGGCTGGTGTGGTTGTGGGTGTATTTCCATTTCCCTGCTGCACCTGTCCACCTCTGTACTCTCCCACAGACTACTGCTCACTGTCACTGATTCTGCAGGGCTGTGAGGCAAAGGTATTTGCCTGTTGTCTCAACCTCTTGTGCTTCTCTCCGTGTTTTCCTTTTCCTTAGTGATACTGTGCTAGTCACACACTTGTGTTACATAGCTTTTCTCTTCACCCATATCAAGCCTGTCTCTTAATTATCCATCTGTTTTCTCTCCTTTCACTTCTCCTCCCATCCCTGGTAACCAACAAAGAAAATTTCCTTCCCTATGTAAACCTCTGGTGGCATAGTGCCTAAGGCATTTCATTGCTAACCAGAAGGCTAGCGATTCAAATCCACCAGCCACTCCTCAGAAGGAAGGTTGGGCAATCTACTTCCATATCTTTTTTGCTGAAGTGTCTATTCATGTCCTTTGCCCACTTTTAAATTGGATTGTTTGTCTTTTTGATTTTGAGGTGTTGAAGTTTTCTATAAATTTTAGACATAGGTCCCTTGTTGAATATGATATTGACAAATATTTTTTCCCCAAATCTGCAGGTTTTCTTTTTACTCTTTTGGAGAAATATTTTGATGCTTATAAAAATTTAATGTTTAGAATGTCCCAGCCATCTAATTCCTCTTATGTTGTTTGTGCATTTTGGTTTATGCTTGATAGTCTATGCCATGATTTTGGTTCCTAAGTTGACCCCTATTTTATCTTTGATGAATGCTCTAGTTTTTAGTTTTATGTTTAGGTCTTTGATCCATCTTGAGCTTTTTTTTTTTTTTTTTTTGTCTCTGTATGTGTTTGGTGTGAGGTATGGATCTTGTTTTATTGTTCTGAAAATAGACATGCAGTTTTGCCAGCAATATTTTTTAAAGAGACTCTCTCTTCACCATTGAATGGAGGTTTTGGCCCTTTGTCAAAGATCAGCCGTCATTAAGTGGATGGATCTATTTGTAGGTTCTCAGTTCTGTTCCACTGGTATATGTGTCTGTCATTGCATCAATACCAGGATTTTTTTTTTTTTTTTTTTTTTACAACTGTGGCTGTATAGTAGGTTTTGAGATGTGGGAGTGTTAGACCCCTGCTTCATTTTTCTTCTTCATGAGTGCTTTGCTTATTTGTGATTTCTTTCCTTCCCATGTAAAATTTGTGATTGTTTTTACCATGTCCTTAAAGAATGCTGATGAGATCTGGATCAGAATTGCACTGAATGTACAGATTGCTTTGGTAGTATTGACATTTTCACAAAGTTCAGTCTTCCTATCCATGAGCATGGTATATTCTGCCATTTATGTAGGTAGGTCTCTTCTGGTTTCTTGTAGTAGTGTCTTATACTTTTCTTGGTATCGATCTTTTGCATCTCTGGTAAGATTTATTCCTAAGTATTTTATCTTCTTGGTAGCTATTGTAGATGTTATTTTCCCCTTATTTACTTTTCAGAGATCTCTTTGTTGATGTAGATGAATCCAACTGATTTTTTCAAGTTGCTCTTGTATCCTGACACTTTGCTGAAACTTTCCATCAGTTCCAACAATTTTCTTGCTGAGTCTTTCACATTTTTTATATCTAGGATCATGCCATGTGCAAATAGAGATAGTCTTATTCTTCTTTGCCAATTTGGATGTTCTGTTTCTCTTGCCTGCCTTATTGCCATAGCTAGGACTTCTAATGCAATGTTGACTAGAACTTGTGGCAGTTAATTTGTATGTCAGCATGACTGGGCCAGGTTGAGTGGCTGGGCAGCTGGATGTAGTTATTCCCTATGATAAGGCTGGTAATCAGCTCCAAGGGGTAGTCTGCTGGAGCAGCTGAGTAGCCGCCTTAGGGACATAGTCTGCTTCCAGGATATAAGGAGACACCTTGAGAAAGGTCTCTGAGGTTTTTGGCATGCGTGGACTCTCCAGGTACCTGAGTCTTCACTGAGCACCTGCCATGATTGCCTGCTGATCTTGGGACTGTTTTTGGACTTGAAGTAATCTCTGCTTTGTTGTTTAATAATTTTGGGAATGTGCCATTTTATTTGTCAACATTGGGTCAGCCTCAGTAGCCAGCAGCTGTCTGAGTTAAGAGATGCCTCCAGTTTCAGTGGGCTAGGAGCAAGAGGCAGAGCTGCAGCCCAAGGTCGAGGGGCCTTCATCCAGCCCTAGAGCTAGCCTTTTAGCCTCCTAAACTTTACAGTTTAGGAGGAATTACTCTGTTAATTAAAGCCACCCATTTGTGGTATTTTCTGTTAGAGCAGCACTAGAGAACCAAAACAGAAATGGTGATAGAGGACGTCCTTGCCTGGTTTCTATTTGGTTATTTTTCATGGTTTTGATGTCCATTATTCTAAACACAAATAACGTTGAGCATCTTTTAAGGTATTTTTTAAGTTGGACATTTGTATTTCTTCATTGGTGAAACATTTATTCAAGTCCTTTAAGTTGAATTGCTTGTTTTTTGACATTGAATTGTAAGATTTCTTTATATATTATAGATATTGTTGTTGTTATGTGCCGTGGAGTTGGACCTGACTCATAGTGACCCCTCCTTGGGTTGCCAAGGCAGTATCACTATGGAAGTAGATTGCCTCATCTTCCTTCCGAGGAGTGGTTAGCGGGTTTGAACCACCAGCCTTCTGGTTAGCAGTCAAGTGCCTTAGGCACTATGCTACCAGAGCTCCCCTTATAAAATGCAGAGTTTACAATATTTCCTACCATGCTGCAGGTTGATCTTTCACTTGATAATGTCCTTAATATGCTCTTTTTTTTTTCATTTGATGAAGTTAAATTTATTTATTCTTTTGTTGCTTGCACTTTTGATATCATCTTTAAGAATTTGCTATCAAATTCAAATCCATGGAGTTTTATCACTATGATTTCTTCCAAAAATTGTATGGTTTAGCTTTTGTGTTTAGATTGTTTATCTATTTTGAGTTGATGTTTCTGTATGGCATGAGGTAGGGATCCACCTTTATTCTTTTCCTTGTGAATATGCAGCCATCCCAGTACTATTTGTTAAAGAGACATTAACAAATTCTTTCCCTTTGAATGGCATTGGCACCATTGTTGAAAATCAATTGGCAGGAAAATTGTATACTTTTTAATACACTCTACCTGTATCTGAATTTTATTTCATTAAAACTGGAAGTTGTAGTAAACAATATTCTGTCTGTGGATCATAAAGAGGAAGCTAGTCTGTGGTGAAAAGATTGAAACACTAGCACAAAAGAAAGGGATGTGGAGATGGACAGTGCCTGTCTCTCACCAGTTCCCACTTTCAGTCTCTCCCTGAGTGCCGATCCAGTCCTATACCAGGTTTTTTTCTTTTTTCTTTTTTTTGGTCACACCTCTCTCCTTATCATCAACTTCACTTAGCATGCAACTTAAAGAGTTTCTTTTCACACAATGTCAATGGGTATAATCCTTAAGATAGTCAATACTTTTATCGCACCCAAGAACAAGGAAAAGATAGAAAGGTTACTTTGCTTGGGTTACTGTATTTAAGCCCACTTTGGGGATATTTTGTACAGCACAAGGATGTGACAAAGGCTGAGTGGCCAAGTCACATAACATACCATAAAGCAATGAGGCTAGAAGAGCTCTTGTGTGTGTGTGCATGTGTGTGTGTTATGTGCCGTGGAGTCAGACCGGACTCATAGCGACCCCTCCTTTGGTTTCTGAGGTGGTATCACTACGGAAGTAGATTGCCCAACCTTCCTTCCGGGGAGTGGATGGTGGGTTTGAACCGCCAGCCTTCTGGTCAACAGTCAAGTGCCTGAGGCACTATGCTACCAGAGCTCCTAGAAGAGCTCTTAGGAGGCCAGAAAGGCTGCCTCTGAGCAAAACAGGCCCTGTCAACTCTCAGGCAGGAGTTCCCAGAGTCTTACTTCTGGTGCCTCCCAACATCCCCTGTTCATTCCAGTCAGAAATGGCACTTGTCACAGATGTTTAACATGTAAGTGCCAGAAATCTTTGATACCCAGGCAACCTTTCTCACACACTGATTTTCCCAGAATTTTCATATTCCAGCTTCATTCTTTCTGGTTACCTAGGGGTATTAGCTACCTAGAGCTACTGTCAGAATGTATCACAAAGAGGGTGACCTAAAACAACAGACACTTACTTATCCTCTCAAAATTCTGGAGACTGGAAGTACAGATTTAAAATTTCAATGAGGTCACACTCTCTATCAGGGTCCTACCAACTTCTGGTTGATCCAGGCATTCCTTGGCATTTCTTGGCTTGTAGGAGCAGCACATCTCTGCTTACATCATGATATGGCCATCTTCCTTCTGTGTCTCTTCTCCTGTCCTTAAAAGGATACCACTTGGAGGGGACTAGGACCTACCCAGCTTTAGTACGTTTATATTAATTTAATTGACTATATCTTCAAAGACCCTGTTTTCTAACAAGACCACAATCACAGATACCAGGTGTTAGGACATCAATATATGTTTTTGGAAGTCACAGCTAACTATATATAGCACTATATTCTTTTTGGTTATTAAACAGTTGGACAAAGTTCATATGTCTTATGTTAAAATATTTTTAAAATTGAACTTATATTAAATAACACCTAAAACTTTTACCTCCAGAAGAATCTCTCTCTTCCTCTTAACTTTACTTAAATGATCACATCTCAAGTTTTTATAAAATATTTTTATTATGATATGAGTTTTTAGAAAAGCTGTAGTAATAGATTAATTTCAACTGTATATTCTTTATCCAGATTTACCAACTGTTTCCATTTTGTCCCACTTGCTTTAGCATCATCCATAACATAAAGGTTGGTGGTTTGAACCCACTCAGTGGTGCCACAGAAGAAAGTCTGGTGATATGGTTCCCTAAAGATTACAGCCAAGAAGACCTCAAGGCGCAATTCTACTTTGTGATGCATGAAGTTGCCATGAGTCAGTGTTAACTCAAGGGCAAAGAGCACGTATCTATGTCTACACTTATAGCTACATACACAGGCATACGTTGGCAATATTGGGAGTTTGGTTCCAGATCACTGCAATAAAGCAAATATCACAGTAAAGAAAGTCACGCCAATATTTTGGTTTCTCAGTGCATAGGAAAGTTGTGTTTACACCATACTGTAGTCTTTTATGTGTAGCATCAGGAAAAAGTTTGAGATATTGTGAGAATTATCAAAATGTGACACAGAGACATGAAGTGAGCACATGTTGGAAAAATGGTGCAAATAGACTTGCTTGATGCAAGGTCACCACAAAACTTCAGTTTGTAAAAAACACAGTAACTGTGAGGTGCAATAAAGTGAGGTACAATAAAACGAGGTATGCCTGTATCTTGTTTTTCTGAATCATTTCAATGTGTAAGTGGCAGTCTTTACCCTTAAGTACTTCAGAATGTATCTCCTAAGAACAAGGAGGAGCTCTAGTAGCATAGTGCCTAAGGCACTTGACTGCTAACCAGAAGACTGGCGGTTCAAACCCACCAGGCACTCCTCGGAAGGAAGATGGGGCAATCTACTTCTGTAGTGATACTGCCTTGGAAACCCAAGGAAGGGTCGCTATGAGTCGGGGCCGACTCAATGACACATAACAACAACAAGAACAAGGGCATTCTCTTACATGACCATAGTTGGTGTTTTATTGTCAGGTGCCATTGAGTCTGTTTCAACTCATGTGAGCCTAGGTACAACAGAATGAAACACTGCCCGATCCTGTGCTTTTTTCACAATTGTTATTATGCTTGAGCCCATTATTACAGCCATTGTGTCAATCTGTCTTACTGATGGTCTCCTCCTTTTTCACTGACCCTCTACTTTACCGAGCATGATGCCCTTCTCCCTTCTGACGACACAACCAAGTACAAGAGACAAAGTCTGGTCATTCTTGCTTTCACAGACCATTCTGGCTGCACTTATTCTAAGACAGATTTGTTTGTTCTTCTAGTAGTCCATGGTAAATTTAATATTCTTCTCCAATACCAGAATTCAAATGCATCAATTCTTCTATGGTCTCCCTTATTTATTGTCTCACTTTCAGATGTGTGCAAACATAGTATAATTATCAAAATCAGGACATTTATCATTGAAACAATACTGCTATGTACTTCATGGTCCAGATTCAAATTCTGTCAACTAGCCAATCATTTCCTCAAGTTTTATTCATTTAGAATATTTAATCTTGAAATATTTGCATTCACCAGTCCTTTTCTAAATTAGAAAACTCTGCTTGTTTTTTTCCAACGTTTTTTCATGGCATTCAACTCCTACTTATTTGTAGGTGAATGCATGACCCCAACATCTCTCTGTGTTCCAGAGTGATATATCTAAGTATGTATTCCAAATACACCCTTGATAGAGTAGACACATAGTCTTCTTGTTACTATTTTTGCCACCAAATTGGTTCCAATTCATGGTGACCCCATGTATGACAAAAAAAAAAAAAATGTTGCCTGGTCCTCACCATCTTCATCATCAGTGTCCTCAAGTTCATCATGGTGTTGTGGCTACTGTGCATTTTATTATTTGCTGTCGAGTCAGACCCGACTCACAGCAACCCCTCCTTGGGTTTCTGAGGCAGTATCACCACAGAAGTAGATTGCCCCATCTTCCTTCTGAGGAGTGGTTGGTGGGTTTGAACCGCCAGCCTTCTGGTTAGCAGTCAAGTGCCTTAGGCACTATGCTACCAGAGCTCCTGTGCATTTTGAGTGCCTTCCAACGTAGTGGGCTCATCTTCCAGCACTATGTCAAACAGTATTCTGTTGTGATCCAGAAGCTTTTCATTGGCTAATATCCACAAAGGGAGGGAGCTCTGGTAGCCTAGTACCTAAGACACTTGACTGCTAACCAGATGTCTGGCAGTTCAAACCCACCAGCCACCCCTCAGAAGGAAGACTGGACAATCTATTTCCATAGTGATACCACCTCGGAAACCCAAGAAGGGGTTGCTGTGATTCAGATCCGACTTGCCAGCACATAACAACAATAACAACATCCATAAATAGATCACCAGGCCTTTCTTCCTAGCCTTTCTTAGTCTGGAATATCTGCTGAAACCTGTCCACAATAGTTGTTAAAATAATGGATGGATGAATGAATGCATGGATTTCTGTACCATGGGCTCACCAAATTCACCACAAATCTATCTAATTCAGGAACCTGGACAGTGTTTCTTTTCCCTCTCATTTCCTCCTCAAACAAGCTATATATCACTCCATGCTGTCCCTGGTCTTTCTGAAATATTTTTCACTTCTCTTCCTATGGTCTCAAATATACTCATAACTCATATACTCATTTCCATTTTCTCTGATAATTATAAGAGCCTCTTTATTGTTCACCTGCTTCCAATCTCCCTGCTACCCACTCATCTTTCTCCCATACCACTGCCAGAATGATCTTCATAACTTACAAATAAGATGATATTACTCTCCTGCTCAAAGTTTCCCCACAGAACGTATTTATCAGGAGAAAATTAAACTCCCTATTGTAATGAACGGGAGCTCTGGTAGCATAGTGGCTAAAGCACTTGACTGCTAACCAGAAGCACAACAACAACATTGTAATGAACAGGGGAGCTCTGGTGTCATAATGGCTAAGACATTTGACTGCTGGTTCAAACCCACCAGCCACTCCTCAGAAGGAAGGTTGGGCAATCTACTTCCGTAGAGATACTGCCTCGAAAACCCAAGGAGGGGTCGCTATGAGTCGAATTGACTCAACAGCAGTGAGTTTGGCTTTTTGTTTTTTATCTCAATGAACTAAGCTGTTGGCTGAGTTTCTGTCTCCATGGCCAGTTTTGTCTCTGCCATTGGCTGTGTCATTTTTGCCTCAGCAAGCCTCTTCTAAGTGTTTCACCCTGTGTGGCCTTGGGCACATGATTTTTTCCCTGTGCTCTATTACCAAAAACCCAACCAAATTCACTGCTATCAAGTTGGACCCCATTCACAGCAACCCCTCCTTGGGTTTCTGAGGCAGTATCTATACAGAAGTAGATTGCCCAACCTTCCTTCTGAGGAGTGGCTGGTGGGTTTGAACTGCCAGCCTTCTGGTTAGCAGTCAAGTGCCTTAGGCACTGTGCCACCAGAGCTCCCATGCTCTATTAATTATCAAAATAATTATTTATGGCTCTGTTTTATTAAATGTCTTTTAGAGAAAATTAAATCAGAGTTCTGTTGATTTGAAAATGAAGGCTTTTCAAATAATCTTTGAAGGGACTTTTAATTAACCATGTGCAGGAAACTTAACAAATGGCAAAATCTATTGTTTCTGCCCAATTTTACTGACATTTCTTGTTAGAATTGAGACATCTCAAATAAGTGAATTTCACAGAGCTTCAAACCATTGAGTGTCTTTAATCATTGCCTTTAAAGTGCTGGAAGAGGAAGAAACATGGTTTGGAAAATTAGGAAATAATGAAGACTTTGTGAAAATAGCTACTGTTGAATTTCAGGTAGGAGCAGCCTTGTATAATTCAAACAAAATGCAATCAGTGGTTCCAGACGGCAGGGAAAGCCGGGCTGCAGCTGAACTAAAGAACACAGTCAACTACTAAGGACTGTTTGCAGAGTCCAAAAACAGAGACCCGAGAAGGCATCAGAAGATCAGAAAACGGGGAGTAGAATACATCTTTTTTTCAAAAGTAAGAATAACCACGATAATTATTCTAACTGTATAATTTATAGGAAATAGAAAGATAAAACAGCTCAGGGTCTGGAGTTTACTGACACTATTTAAACAAGGAATAGCAGTGTTAAAACGCTATTAATTCTCCCAGACAGAGCACTGTTTCCCCTTATCAAGTTGCACCCTGTTACCTACATCTTGGTACCATTCCCCCTCTACCTCCTGCTTATGTAATTTCCATTCCTTTGCCCTGTGTTTCTCAGACACTCTTTCCTTTCCCTTTCCCCATCTCTTGGTCCTTAAATCTAATCATTCACTAACACACCGTGGGTGACTGGTAGGTTTAAATGGGACGATATATGAAGTATGTGTAACAAAGCCTGGCACATGGATTCTCAATTAAATATTATCTTTCTTCCCTTCCAGGACCTTTCCTTTACTTACCACCAGCCTTCTGGTTAGCAGTCAAATGCCTCAGGCACTACGCCACCACATCTCCCTTTACTTACCTACCAACCTTATATTCTACTTCTCTGCCATACCCAATTTAGTCTATTCAATGCCTTCCTAATATGAATTGTGGCTGAAGAAATTCTGTGAACTTCATTAATCAAATGTATATTGAATATATACCATAGTGAAGATGTTAAACAAAACAGAACACACACAGTTGTCATTGAGTTGAGTTCTACTCATGGTGACCCTACGTGTGCCAGGACAGCATGGTGCTCCATAGGGTTTCCAAAGGCTGATTTTTCATTTTTCAAAAGTAAATAGCCAGGACATTCTTCCTAGGTGCATCGGAGAGGACGGGTTAGTTGCCAATTCACCATGTTAACTGTTGAAGCACCCAGGGACTCCCATGGAGGCTCCAACGTGGGTATTTTGATAGACGTAAGGGTACATGGTTTACTCTTGCCCTTTAAGAGCTCAGGGCCTCAGCCTTCCAGAGCTCACCAGCCCGTCACTCCACTCGGAATGTCCATTTACCTTTGATCTGACTCACCCTTTCCCAGCTGCTGACCATACTCCATGGAAGCTCCTAACTCCTCCCTCTGCCCTCTCTTCACGTGTGTGTGTGTGTGTGTGTGAGAGAGAGAGAGAGAGACTCAAGAGCAGTATTTACAAAAAAAGCATTGCCAGAAAAACACAAATTCTTTGGAATATTGATTTTCTTTTCCCACTACGGCAGTTAAGGAGCCCTGGGAATGCAGTGGTTAAACTCCTGGCTGCTAACTGAAAGGGTGGCAGTTCGAACCCACCAGACTCTCTGCAGGAGAAAGATGTGGCAGTCTGCTCTGCAAAGAACACAGCCTTGGACACCTTATGGGGCATCTCTAGTCTGTCCAAGAGGGTGGCTGGGCAACTGGTTTGGGGAAGAAAGATGTAAGTGGTCAAATGCTTTTGGGAGCTGCTGCTCTAAATAGTGTTAGTGGGCTTTCCTTACTGTAGTGTTTCTCAGGGATTCTAATGTTCTGATCTGGATTCAAAGTCCGTAAGTTGGGGTTATCCTAGGCCAGGGTTTACATCTGTTTTGAAGCACAGAGAGAGCACTGATTACATGCACTGAAAACGAGTGAGGCGTGGTCTACAGAACACACCTTGGGAAACTCCAACCTCGAGATGCGCGGTGTTCATTGTGTACGCACGTCTCCTTTCTTCATGTGTCCCATTCCCGAATTCTCATCGATTTGACGACATCTCTATTTTTTAAGACTGTGGCTCATACTTCTTTGTATTACAAAGCATGGCTTCAGGTGGCTTCTCCACTATACACAAAGTCTGCTTCCAAATCAAACTGAGCTGCTACTTGTCAAGAACTTCCCATCTGTGAGGAATTGCACAATGTTTCAGAGGGAACCCAAAATCACGCATGCTGCACTTTGATCCTTCTGTAATTAAAACATGCTCATATGGTGCTTCAAAGTTTACTTCATGCTTCAGAGTGAGGTGTTTTATTTGAGCTTTCCACAATCCAGTGAACTTTGAAGGCTGTATACCCACCTCAAGAACTGAATTCCAGAAAAGTTTACAAAACTGGAGCTCTTGGTGAGAGCCAGATGTGGGTCTAGCCTCTCTGTTTCTCAAGCCCAGGGCTTTCTCTGGCAGCAAAGGATTCCTGCAAGGATGTCCATTCTAAAGGTATCAGGAAGTTCCAACACAGATAACCACCATGTTGGTGTTTGTGGGGGATGGATGATGGGAGGTATCACAACTGGGCATAACTATGCATCGCTGACACGCTGTGATTGGAGCACGCAGTCTGATGGGCAGTTCTTGAGTTTAAGACTCATATAGACTCACGCCATCTGTAAGTTGAAGGACTTTGGGGAAAGCCTGTAAATCCTTACGTAAGTTCTGAGACCTTTGTACATGGTGGAACCCGTTATCTCATAGGAAAATTGAGGCATTTGTTTTATCATATTTTCATGAGAATATGACCACATTCTACTAGAACTACTATTTTCACTTTTGCCCTTTTAAGACACTCAAATAAGGAATCAAAATGAATTATGTATAGGGATCTTAACAACTTATGGATGACATTGTGAAGAATGGGAACTCCAGAACAATTCATTGTTCTCATGAGGAACCTGTACATAGAGCAAGAGACAGCTGTTCAGACAGAACAAGGGGATACTTTGTGGTTTTCAATCAGGAAGGGCATGTGCCAGGGTTGTACCCTTCACCATACTTATTCAATCTGTACCCTGAATGAATAAATTGAGAAGTTGGACTCTATGAAGAAGAATGTGGTATAAGGTTTGGAGGAAGACTCATTTACAACATGTGATATATAGATGACATAACCTTGCTTGCTGAAAGTGAAGATGACTTGAAATATTTATTGATGAAGATCAAAGACTACAATCTTCAGAATGGATTACATCTCAACATAAAGAAAACAAAAATCCCCACAAGTGGACCAATAAGCAACATCATAATAAATAGGAAAAGATTGAAGTTGTCAATGCTTTATTTTACTTGGATCCACAATCAACACCAATGGAAGCAGCAGTCAAGATATCAGAGGACATATTGCATGGGGCAAAT
>NW_006922109.1:607767-609102 GCF_000298275.1 Orycteropus afer afer | reverse complement strand
TCACGTGTTGTCTCCTGTGTGTGTGTCTGTTTCCCTGGACCTGCACTCCCTTTTATTAGACTTCATTCAGAAGCGATTTGGTTTAGGATCTACCTATTGCAGTCCAGCTTAATTAACATAACAAAAGACATGCCCTGTTTCTAAATAGATCAAATTCACTGGTACCGGGTTTGAGATATCAACATGTATTTTTGAGGAACTCAATTCAATCCATAACATAAATATAATTAAATGTTAGCAGTACACAAATTCATAATAATTAAATAGTTGGATTTACAAATAGATCTGGGTTGTGTCTTAGGGCTCCACAGAAACACTGAACTAATAACACATGCACAAACACATACACATGTGTAGATAGATAGATAGATAGATATAGAGAGAAAGAAAGAGAAGGAGAATAGGGTTGTGAGAGAGAGGCTTATTTATTGTAAGGAATTTGCTCAGGCAGTGGTAAAATTAACCATCACAAATTATAAAATAAATATAACAGACCATGAAATATGTTGTTTTGAATTCCATAGTTTTAGAAACTTAAACAATGCCACTTTTATCTTATATTTCATGATAAAATCTTAGAATATGAGCTAAAAAATTATTGTTTATATTTAAGTTTTATGCAGGAAGGATGGCATTGTCCATACTTCTCTAGAAATTATTACCTTTCTCAATTAATACTGCAGAAATTTTGTCATTTTCTTGGATAAAATAAATGTTAATACCTTAAAATCATAGCAATGGTCATTATTTAATTAGGTATAGGAAAGAATGAGCCTAGGAATTACAATTGTAGGCTCTTTCACTGCTTTTTGTTTGTTTGTTTGTTTTTTTGCCATCCTTGTGCAAGTAAGTGCAATGATTAGGTTGGCTGTCCTTTCAATTTGAGATTTATGAGTGTTGTTATTTTCATAGTAATTGCTCATTAGTGGCACCCTGTTCATAGGTCATGTTTAGAGGGAACTTTGAATTGGCTTTTACAGCAATAGATGGATATGAAAAGTCACTTCTGACCCCCACCACCACCCCTAGTGGACAGAGTGGAACTGCCCACAGGGTCTCCAAGGCTGTCCATGTTCACAGAAGCAAAGCCCAAATCACACCCACTGCCCTGGAGTCCATTCTGACCCACAGCGCCCCTAGAGGACAGAGTGGAACTGCCCCCAGGGTCTCCAGGGCTGTCAGTCTTCACAGAAGCAAAGCCCAAACCACACCCACTGCCCTGGAGTCCATTCTGACTCACAGCACCCCTAGAGGACAGAGTGGGACTGCCCAGAGGGGCTTCAAGGGTGCACATCTTTGCCAAAGCAGACTGCCTCATCTTTTTCCTGTGGAACA
>NW_006922109.1:579814-581636 GCF_000298275.1 Orycteropus afer afer | reverse complement strand
CTGCTTCCATGGGCATTGACTATGGATGCAAGAAACATGACATCCTTGACAATTTCAATCTTTTCTCCATTTATTATGGTATTGCTTATTGGTCCAGTTGTGAGGATTTTTGTCTTGTTTATGATGAAATGTTGTCCCTTTGCTTTCAGAAAGCAAGGTGGGGTTATCTGCATACTATAGGTTGTTAGTCTTTCTTCAGTCTTGAAGCCATGTTCTTCTTCATATAGTCAAGCTTCTCAGATTATTTTCTCAGCATACAGACTGAATAAGTAGAGTGAAAGGATACAACCCTGACGCATACCTTTCCTGACTATAAACCACACAGTATCCCCTTGTTCTGTTTGAATGACTGCCTCCTGGTCTATCCACAATGTCCTCATGAGCACAATTTAATGCTCTAGAATCCCCATTCTTCACAATGTTGTCCCTAATTTGTCATGATCTACACAGTTGAATGCCTTTGCACAGTCAATAAAACACAGGTAAACATCTTTCTGGTATTCTCCACTCCCAGCCAAGATCCATTTGACATCAGCAATGATATGTCTGGTTCCATGTCCTCTTCTGAATCTGGCTTGAATTTATGTCACTTCCCTGCCAAGGTACTGCTGCAACTGATTTTGAATTATCTTCAGCAAAATTTTACTTGCATGGGATGTTTTATAATTTCCACATTCCGTTGGATCACCTTTCTTTGGAACGAGCAATAATATGGATCTTTCCCAGTTTGTTGGCCAGGTCATCCAACTTCCTTGGCATAGGCAGGTGAGGGCTTACAGTGTTGCATCCATTTCTTAGAACGCCTCAATTGGTGTGCCGTCAGTTCCTGGAGCCTTGTCTTCCTCCAACGCCTTCAGTGCAGCTTGGCCTTCTTCTTTCAATACCACTGATTCTTGATCATATGCTACCTTTTGAAATGGTTGGCCATTGACCCATTCTTTGTGGTATAGTGACTGTGAATTACCCCGTCTTATTTTGATGCTTCCTGTGTCATTCCATATTTTGTCCATAGGCTTCTTCAGCACTGCAAATCTATGCTTGAATTTTTTCTTCAGTTTTTCAGTTCAAGAAATTCTGAACCTGTTCTTCCCTTTAACTTGTCTAACTCTAGGGCTTTGCTCATTTCATTATAGGACGTTGTCTTGAGCTGCCCTTGAAATTTTCTGGTCAGCTCTTGTACTTCATCATTCCCTCCATTTGCTTTAGCTACTCTCCCTTCAAAAGCAAGTTTCAGTGTTGTTCTGACATCCATTTTGGTCTTTTCTTCCTTTCCTGTCTCTTTAATGAACTTTTGCTTTCTTCATGGATGATTTTCTTGATGTCATCCAACAACTTGTCTGGTCTTCTGCCACTGGTGTTCAATGCATCGAATTTATTCTTGAGATGGTTTCCAAATTCAGGTGGGATATACTCCAGGTTATACTTTGCCTCTCCTGGACTTTTCTTCAGCTTCAACTTCAATTTGCATGACAGCAATTGATGTTCTAGTCTGCAGTTTATCTCTGACCTTGTTCTGACTTACAATATTGAGTTTCTTCATTACCTCTTTTCACAAATGTAGTCCATTTGATTCCTGTGTATTTCATCCAGTGAGGTGCATGTGTATAAATGCTCTTAATATTATTGAAAACAGGTGTCTCCAATTAATAAGTCATTGGTTTTCCAAATTCTATCCTGTGGTCCAGTGCTGTTTCTACCACCAAGGCCATATTTTCCAGGTACTGGTCCTTTTTCTTTCTTTCCCACTTTCACATTCCAATCACCAGTAATAATCAATGCATTTGGATTGCATGTTTGATCAATTTCAGACTGCAGAATTTAG
>NW_006922109.1:572834-578744 GCF_000298275.1 Orycteropus afer afer | reverse complement strand
GAGCCTACAGGTCCAACTACTCACTCCCTCTGGGTAGCTGGCTGTGGCCAAGAAGTGACTATAACCTTGCCCCTTGTCAGCTCTACTATATCCCAGGGAATTCTTACAGAACATACTAATACACTTGTAGAAACATTGTCTGCCTGCCCTATACATGGTCTTGGGTACCCTGCCCCCTGCATGGACATACCTAATAGTTCAGCTGTCCACCCATGTATCTGCTGTATATCAATGTGTGCCTTCACTGACAATGCAGTACTGTGTGTGCGAAGGGGTTCATCTTTGTTGTCTGTGCCTCCCATGCACCTCTCTCTGTCTTCCTCTTTCTCAGTGCCACTGTGTTGATCACTCACATTTGGTAATTTGGGTAAAGTCTTTTAAATTAAGAATGCACTTACCACAACCAGGCATTTGTTGACCATAACCACACAAAGATGCTCATTCAAGGATGCTAACTCTGGTCTTTTTGTAGCAAAAGAGTAGAAAAACATGAAATGACCATCAACAGGCATTGGTGGAGTACATGACGGAGAGCGCACATAGGAAACCACTTTGTGTCATGAAAGGAGGCCCAGGCCACACAAACAGTGAATACGCTCAGCTGTGAACTAAAAGCTGGGAAGTTCAAGTCCCCTAGAGGTGCCTCAACTACAACAACAAAAACCCTGAAATGTACTTCTGAAAAATTAGCCATTGCAAACCCTATGGAGCACAAATCTATTCTGACACACAGGGGATCACCATGAGTCTAGGTCAACTCTATGGTCTGGAGTTCCTGAATGGTGCACCAGTTAACACATTCAGCTGTTAATGGAAAGGGAGAAGGTCGTATCCACCCAGGGATGCCCTGGAAGAAAGGACTGGTGATCGGCTTTAGAAAACTCATCCTTTGAAAGCCTGCAGAGCCCCATTCTGCTCTGACATGAGTCACCAGCAGTTGGAGTTGACTCCTCAGCAACTGAGCGAGTGTGCTCTGGGCTGTCAGGTGAAAAGACCAGGTGGACTTTACATGTTGTGCAAGATCTCCAAGACCTTGAGTGAAAACCTAATCCCAGCACAACACGCAGAGGAGGCTTATTTGCATACAGTGTGGCTGCCTCTGGAAATGGATCTGGCGTCAGTGATGTGGGGCGGGGGCCACTTCCTTTTGGTATTTCTCCCTTCTCTATTGTTCTACTATGAAAATGCATTACTTTTTGATAAGAACTAAGCATTTAAGTGCAGCATTTAAAACAAACAGCAACAAACATATCATGCAGGAGAAGAAGTGGGCTTGAACTGTACTCATATCTAAAATCCCAAGTTTGCAAAGTTGAAATTTAAGTGGTTTATTAGACAGATCGAAAAGTGTGTTTAAAGCTTGTTTCACATAACTATGCTGTTAGTGTTATAGGTCACTAACTAGTGAAATATCTCAGACTAAGGGAGTCAGGATGCCAGGTTTGTCTGCAGCTCAGCTAAGGGTCAACTTAATACTGGTGGGTTAGTCGTTTTACCTACACAATTAAGATCGTATCTACAGCATGAGTGTATTGTGATCACTCACAAGTTATCATGAAATTACCTATTTTGTATTGTTGTTTAGAAAGGAGAAAATTGAGACAGTTTGGCTAAAATTGTAAGAAATATTAGGATAATAATGCCCAATGACTAAAAGGAGAGATGGGATACTAGAACAAGCAACAAAACAGGAAGCAGAGAATGGAGAAAGGCTGGCACAGAGGGCGGAGAATTGTAACTAAGGGAAGTGCTAAGGGAAGTACATTCACACATGTGGGGACTAGGGAATGTGAGACATGGTCACCACAGTGCTGTCACTCACTCAGGTATTAGCCAAACCCAGTGAGCCAGCAGTGAAGGGACAGCTTAGAGGAGGGGAAAGTAGCCCACATTATTGGTCAATAAATCACGGAGTGCTCTTGATTTATCTAAACAAAGAACGACATTGCAGGAACACAAAGAATATGGCTCCATAAAGGAACGAGCAACAACCTACACATGGATTTTTGCAATTTATGGTGGTAGATACTAAGCTCTCTGATTTAGTATCATAGGTCTGGACAATGGTGTGTGTATCAAGAGGAATTGAGTACTTAGTTAACCTCTGGAAGGATGCATATTGGCACCCAAATTTCTCTCTTATATCAATATTTTTTCTTTCATCAGTGTGAGTAAGAAATATGGACATTTCAGTTTTTCATTCTAAAAACACAAGGGGAGTCTTTTCTGAGCTTTTTGGAGGTGATTTTCACAGATAAAATGTGGTTACTTAAAAATGGAAGTCTGATATGGGACAAGGAAAGGGAGAGGCAAAATGAGGTTAGAAAAGGAAACACTAAAAGAAAGCACCTGTAGCTAGGGTTGCAGAGTAAACCCAACAGAAGCATCAGGGGAAAATGGAATTAATGAATATGAATAACAAGAGGGGTGAGGGCAGGTGCAAAAAATAGGAGAAGGAATAACATGGTTTCATAAAACTTATGAGGTCAGTGAAAAGTCAAAGAAAAATATAAATAGGAAGAACTGGTGAAACTTTAGAACAATCCAGGAAAAGGGACAAAAAATAAATAAGAAATAAAGTTCCAACATGGGACACTCACGCTAACTAAACTCTTCACTTGAGAAGGTGACAAATAATAGCTGAGCACAGAGAAGGATGGGGTCATCTGCTATCAATAACATTAAGTCCAAGTTGTCACAGGACAGAGATGACGTGACTTTGAGAAGAATTACACCTCTATGGTGTTATCCTGTCCAAGTTGGCCAGAAGCCTAAAAGAATCACGTACACTGCCTTGATGAGTTGGATTAAGTGAATTTCAAGGGAGTTTCCTGCTAGTAATTTATATGTGGCTGCCATCCTTTGGATGCATGGCTTTTCAGCTGGGATGTTTACATTTCTTCCTGGAACACCACCATTTAGAATCACTCCTTGACCTTCCATCATCTGCAGGCTTATATATTCACTACGCCGTCTGTAGTTTTGATAAATGATTTTGTAATTGTTCTGCCATTTCATACCATGTCTCCTTGAAAATATTATAAGTCCTTTGAGATTAGGAGTTTTGTCCTCTATTTATTTTGCATTTGTAATCTATGTCCCTCTTTGCCTTTTCCCTATACACACACATACACTATATACACACAGTTCACTTTACACCATGCCCTGTGTATGGAAAATGATCCATCAAGACTTGGTTACTGGCTAAAAATTTGGGAAAGAAAATTGGCAGATATTCTTTGCATTAAATGAACTTAACATTTTATTAATTTTAAAGTTATAGATAAATAGGACTTCTGAATTGTCAGCTGAAAAGTTTCAACATTTAAAAATTGATATAGTATTGACACTGTGTTTGAAGGAACACTATATTAGAAGTCAGCACCAAACCAAAGACTGTTCGGTAAATTCTGACTTGTGGTGATGTCATGTGTGACAGAGTAGAACTGCTTCATAGGGTCTTCTTGACTATAGTCCTTACAGAAGCAGATCACCGTTCTTCTGTGGTGCTCATGTGTAGGTTGGAAGGGCCAACCTTCATGCTAATAGTTGAGTGCAAGCCATTCTATGTTTTAGCTGTGTAATCTTGGTACACTATGTAGTCTCTCTTGAAGTCAGTTTCCTCATCTACAACACATGAAGTTCTGCTAGATGATCTCTGAATCTCCCAAGGTTGTAACTCTGTGATCAAAATAGCTTGATTGTAAGACGAAGGAATGGAGAAGAGCTCATAACAGGTCCAAAGAAGGCAATTGAATGCTAACAATGGCTCAGGGGTTGGAAAATGAAAACAGGAAGAAAATTGAACACCACGGCCACGCTCTCTATCTTCAGTCAGTTCTCCAGGGTTGTATGAAGTTACTTTTGGTCTGTGTATGCTGTTCCTTGATTCCTATAGCCAGTGCACCAAAAAACCCAGTCTTTCTTAATGAGCTATATTATTGCCCTTATCTCTCTCAAGTGTAGCTAACTTCACAACGGACTGTCTAACTTTTGATCAGCAAGGCTCTGTGTCATCTCTTCTCTGTGTTCACATACATTCAGCTGATGTGCTGATGCATAGTTTGCACAGCTGAGTAAGAGCCTGTCCTCAGAAGAAGGATGGTGGGAAGAATTTTGGGAATCAGGACACCAAAAGAACCATCAACTGGTGTGTATCTCCATTAAGAGATAATGCAGTCCACCTTATTGGATGCCATGATGTAAGAGTTCTAGAAATGAAAGAATCATGTTCTGGAATTCTTATGTAGATGAGGACTTTTGAGCAAAGCCCATCAATCCAGTCTTTTGCTAACTTCTGCTAGGGCCTAACCATCCCTCCCCTTGTCCTCAGTGGTGGAGTAGAAGATGACTGAATGTCTGGTTCCCCAGTGCCACTCTGACAGGAATATACCACAAATGCAATGGCTTTAATAAACAGGAGTTTATTCTCTTACAGTCTGGAAGCTTTAAGTCTGAGTTCAAAGTGCCAGGCTCTAGGGACGAGGTGAAAGCCCCCTCAACCTTGGGCTTCAGCTCTGTCTCCCGCTCCTGGCCCACTGAACCTGGAGGCTTTTCTTCACTCAGACAGCTGCTGGCTGCCAAGGATGACATGCCCAAAGTTGACAAGTAAAAAGGCACAGTCCGGAAGTTACCAAACCACATGGCAGACCATTTATACAAGTTCATTGAAAGTCCCAGGATTGGCAGAGCATGGCAGGCTGCTGAACAATGACTGAGCTACATGCAGCGTTCAAGCATGCCATATGCTAGAGACCATTTCCAAAGCTGTTTCTTATATACGGGAAGCAGACCACATACCCAAAGCAGCTACTCAGTTGCTCCAATAGATTCTATCACGTAGTTAATTACCAATCTCACCATGGGGAATAACTACATTCAGTTGCCCAGCCACTCAACCAGGCCCAGCCAAGTTGATACACAAACTTAACCACCACACTCAACAATATTGGATAACTTGACGTCAATGTCAACTAATCCTATTTTGCTTATAACCACATTCTCCTTGGTCACCATATTGATCCTGTGCCATTTCTGGTCATTTCATTCCCCTGCTTCTTTCTGCTTCCTGACTCCTTCTTCAGTCTCCTATTGTTCCCTTCCTTCTGTCCAGTAATACTCTTTACCTACACAAATCCCATTACAATGGTTAACAAGCTTGGTCTGGATTGATTTCCTTTCCTGCTACCTGCAGAGGCTGTGTGTGATGACCCTGTGATGTCTGTGGCTGTTCTCCAGAGGCGAACCCTCATTTCCCCATTGATTTTAAAAGGTTACAATGACATTTTCCTTAAGTTCCATTTTCCTTCCAGGCTATTGCTCTTCACCATGCCTGAAAGAACCAAACCAAGGAAAAACCACCACCCAAAAAACAAACAACTCAGCGTTTTCAAGGGATGTGTGCTTTTGACTCTTTTTCATTGTGAATCTCCTGGCATCTATGTTCTCAACATTCATTGGACAGTTTGAAGCAAACTTAGGAGGTTCTTTTCCAGGGGAGACCTCTCACCATCTTCAGTGACTCCATAGCCATACGTATGATCTGATACAGCCAAATTCCACCTTCTTGGTTTCAAGAGTATTTTCACTCATCCCTCACTAATGTTTTCAGATCTCTCACACAGTGTTTCACAGTAAAGTGGCCCATCTCTATGCTCAGGATTTCCAGTCCCCTGCCCTCTCATTTATGGTCTGGTCCACTAATCTTCCTCTTGTCTTCACATCCTTTGCAGGCTTCTTTGAACTTTAGGCGCCTCACCTTTCTCCTTCAATCCTTTACCTCCCTTGCTGTGTGACACTTGTGTGGCTCCTTATCATTTGATTTTCATTCTCAACTGGGCATTGGACTGTAGCAATTTCATTTACTTCCCTACTAAATTATTTTTCTATTCTACACAATATATTTCAAAA
>NW_006922109.1:569653-570829 GCF_000298275.1 Orycteropus afer afer | reverse complement strand
CCATATAAAGTTAGTGATCATTTTTTCCATATCCCTAAAGAATGTTGATGGGATCTGGATTGGGATCATCCTTCCATTTCTTGCCATCAAATTAAGAAAAAAAAAAAAAAAAAAAAAGAGCCTCCCACTCCAATTCCCTTCCTTTATGTTACAGTAAAAAATGCATCTCTTCTCCTGTCTGAAGTCCCTGCTCCTATTTGTCTCTGAATTTCATATTCACCTCCCACCCACCTTCCAAGGCACAGTCACTTGGCAATTGTTAGTAACTCCAGAGCACACATACCTAACTACCTGAATGGTAAATATTACTCATTTTTCACATCCTAAGTTCTCATCCTTTCTGCAGATCTCCTATTTCATTTCAAGTTCCTTGAGGACAATAAGCGGGTCTGGATTATTTTTTTATGTGCAGTTCTAGCACAGTGCCTGGAAAAGAGAAAATACTAAGTAATTCGTTAATTATTCGTTTCCTACCATTATATTATATTTATTGATTTCTTACAGTGCTTTATTTTTATTGCAGAAAATTATGGTGTCTTCTTCAAGACAGAGAAGACATTGAGGCTGTAGCTGAAATTCATCATAAAAAAATGGTTTATGGCTTTGAAAAGTGGTGGTTAAAAGTCGCAGGAATGCAGATGCGGAATACATTGAAAATGAAAACAATTCTAAATGGAGGTTAAATAAGATGGTGTTGCTCTTGGGTGCCGCTGAGTTGGTTCTGATTCATAGCAAACCCACGTGCAACAGAATGAACCAGTCAGTTCCTAAGCCATCCTCACAATCATCTCCCTGTTTGAGTCCATTGTTGCAGCTGCTATGTCAATTCATCTCCTTGAAGGTATCATTCTGTTTTGCTGACCCTCTACCAGGCATGATGTCTTTATCTAGGGAATGGTCCCTCCTGATAAAATGTCAAAAGTACATAAGATGAGGTCTCACCATACTCCCTTCTAAGGAGAATTCTGGCTGTACTTCTGGCCAGGGAAACCAAACTTACTGCCATCGAGTCAAATCCGACTCATAGCAACCCCTTTGGGTCTCCGAGGCGGTAAATCTTTAAGAAAGTAATTTACCTAGTCTTCCTTCCGTGGAGTGGCTGGTGGGTTTGAGCCACTAACCTTCTGGTTAGTGGTCAAATGCCTTAGGCACTACACACACACACACACACACACA
>NW_006922109.1:567976-568633 GCF_000298275.1 Orycteropus afer afer | reverse complement strand
CCCAGTGCTATATTTCATCTGATGTCCTGACTGCTCCTTCCATTGGTGCCAATTGTAGAACCAAGTGATATGTAGTCTTTGACAATTTCAATCTTTTCTCCATTTATCATAATGCTGCTTATAGGTCCAGTTGTGAGGATTTTTGTTTTCTTTATATTGAGAAGTAATCCATACTGCAGACTGTATTTTCTATCTTCATCAGTAAGTACTTCAAGTCATCCTGACTTTCAACAAGCAAAGTTGTGTCATCAGCATATCAGAGGTTGTTAATGATTCTTCCTGTAATCCTGATGCCATGTTCTTCATATAGTCCAGCTTCTCGGATTATGCTCAGAGTAGAGATTGAATAAGTATGGTGAAAAGATACAATGCTGATGCACTCCCTTCTTGATTTTAAACCATGCAGTGTTCCCTTTTTCTGTTTGAAGGACAGCCTCTTGGTCTAGGTACAGGTTCCTATGAGTACAATTAAGTGCTCTGGAATTGCCATTCTTCTCAATATTATCCACAATTTGTTACAATCCACACAATCAAAGCCTTTTCATAGTCAATAAAACACAAGTAAACATCTTTCTGGTATTCTTTGCCTTGAACCAAGATCCATCTGATATCAGCAGTGATATCCCTCGTTCCACATCCTCATCTGAATCCAGCTTG
>NW_006922109.1:551015-552003 GCF_000298275.1 Orycteropus afer afer | reverse complement strand
TGTTAATTGGTTTTCCTTTTCTCTGTTGAAGAGGGTCTGTGCAATCCTTCTGCCTAGTCCACCATCTTATGGGAACTCTGTCCTTTTGTTCTTTTAATAGAGAAGGGTATCTCATCTTGGTTTTCTAGCACTTACTTAAATAAATGATAGCTATTACAGAAGATGAAGTTCCAAGAAAGGACATCATCATTAATCTCCAAATGACATTGAAGCCTGGGATGACCTTAGAGCAGCAATCCTGTGCAGCAGAAAGGAGCCCACAGTTGGCAGTGGGAATCAGTGCCACATGAAGAGTGTTGTGTCAGCATATTTAGTGTCATATTCCTGTGGTCATTATGACAACTGGGTACTTTCTGTACCAATTTTGGGATGTTTGGGAGGGTCTTGACCAGGCTCTTCTTACATTTCTTTGGAGGTTTAAATGATAGTCCCTAAGGCTTTATGCCATACACTGCTGGCCTTCAGTGGCTATAATGAGATTTGAATACAAAACATTCAGCTAACTGCTGCTAGGTCCCAGTTCTCTATGGTATTCCAAACCAAAAACCAAGTGGATTCGACTCATAGTGAACCCGGGTCCTTGGGTTTCCAAGGTGGTATTTCTATGGAAGTAGATTGCCAAGGAGTAGCTGTGGGTTCAGTTTGAACCGCCAGCCTTCTGCTTAGCAGTCAAATGCCCTAGGCACTATGCCACCAGAGCTCCCTACAATTTAAAGAGGGAGAAGTCAAGCTCAGAAATAATAGGAGGTAGTGGATGAGCCCTGACTTAAAATCCTAAAACTGGTCCTAACTGGGTGTGACCCTGAGCAATTCATTTCACTATTTTATGGTGTAGTTTTTTCACCTGCAAAATAAAAAGTCTGGATTTGATAATTGCTAGAAGGAAGATGGAGCAATCTACTTCTGTAGTGATACTGCCTCAGAAACCCGAGGAGGGGTCGCTATGAGTTGGATCTGACTTGACGGCAGTGGGTTAGAGTCTGTGATA
>NW_006922109.1:548850-550310 GCF_000298275.1 Orycteropus afer afer | reverse complement strand
TCAGCCACATGGGCAATTCTCTTTCTCTTCCTGTTGTTGTTGTTAGGTGCCATCAGATGATCTCCAACTCATAGCGACCCTATGGACAGCAGAACAAAACACTGCCCAGTCCTGTACCAGCCTCAGGATCCTTGCTATACCTGAGCCCATCGTTGTGGCCACTGTGTCTATCCATCTCGTTAAGGGCCTTCCCCCTTCTTTGAGGAACCTCCACCTTACCAAGCATGATATTCTTCTCACAACATGACCAAAGTAGGTGAGACAAAGTCTGACCATTCTTGCATCCAAGGAGCATTCTGGCTGCACTTCTTCAAGAACAGATTTGTTAGTCCTTTTAGCAGACCATGGTATACTTAGGATTCTTCTCCAACACCACAACTGAAAAGCATCAACTCTTCGGTCATCCTTATTAATTGTCCAGCTCTCACATGGATAAGAGGTGATTGAAAATTCCATGGCCTGGGTTAGGTGCACCTTAGTCTTCAAGGAGACATCTCTGCTCTTCATCACTTGAAAGAGGTCTTTTGCAGCAGATTTGCCCAATGCAATATGTCATCTGATGTCTCGATTGCTGCTTCCATTGGTGTTGATTGTGGAACCAAGTAATATGAAATCCTTGACAAATTCAATCTTTTTTCCATCCACTGTGAAGCTGTTTATTGGACTAGTTGTAAGGACTTCTGTTTTCTTTATATTGAGGTGTAATTCACACTACAGACTGTAGTCTTTAACCTTCATCAGTGAGTGCTTCAAGTCATCCTCACTTTCAGCAAGTAAAGTGTGTCATCTGCATATCGCAGGTTGTTAATGAGCCTTCCTCCAATCTTGATGCCACATTCTTCTTCATATAATCCAGCTTCTTGGATTATTTGCTCAGCATACAGATTGAATAAGTCTGGTGAAAGGATACAACCTTGACTCACTCCCTTCTTGATTCTGAACCATACAGTATTCCCTGTTCTGTTTGAATGACAGCCTTCTGGTCTATGTACAGGCTCCTCATGAGTACAATCAAGTGTTCTGGGATTCCCATTCTTCCCAATGTTTCCACAATTTGTATTCACAGCAGCACATGAGTCACCACAGGATGACAAACTGACAGACAAGTCTCCCTTAGTTGTTCCTAACTCCTCTCCACCTGCCTACCTCGGGCAACAGTCTTAAAATAGAGCCCCCCAAAAAGGAAAAGCTGCTCCTGAGCCCCAGACCACCTACCTCAGGCTCTGCCTTAATATAGAGCTGCACCCAAGTGAAAGCAGCCTCCAAGCCATGGGCTTTCTCTTACTGTTGTCTAATTTTTATGACTATGTTCCATTACTCCAATCAAGAGATGAACAGATAGGAAACATTGAATTACTGATGCCAATCTTGCTTCCACTCCTTGGAAGGAAGATGGAACAATCTACTTCTGTAGTGATACTGCCTTGGAAACCCAAGGAGGGGTCTCTATGAGTCGGGTC
>NW_006922109.1:544676-548335 GCF_000298275.1 Orycteropus afer afer | reverse complement strand
ACTGCTGTCAAGTCAATTTCAACTCATAATGACCTCTCCTTGGATTTTCGAGGCAGTATCTCTATGGAAATAGATTGCCCAACCTTCCTTCTGATTGGTTAGCAGTCAAATGCCTTAGACACTATGCCACTAGCACTCCCACACAGGGCACACTATATAGCTATGGAAAATATTTCACAAAGTCTTTAGATAAAGCTATCACTTTCCTTGTAATTCCACCTTCTTTGTCATGGATTGAACTGTGTCCTCCCAAAGCATGTGTTGTGGATCCTAACCCCTCTCCCTGAGGTGATAATCCTTTGTGGGAATGTTTTTATTTGTTAGGTTCATGTGGTAGTGTCAGTGTAGGGTGTGTCTTGGGCCAATCTCTGTTCAGATATAAAAGAGCAGATTAAAGAAGCAGGAATCAAGCAGAGATGGGGACAGACAGATGTCACTCCAAATAAAGATACCAAGAAACCAGGGAACAGCAGCTGAAGAGAGACAAGGACATGCCCCCAGAGCCAACAGAGAAAGACATCCTTTAGAGCCAGGGCCCTGTGTTTGAACTGCCAGCTTCCAAAACTATGAGACAATACATCTCTGTTCATTAACACTTGTGGTATTTCTGTCATAGTAGCACTAGATGATGAAGACACACTTGTTACTGGTATACATTGAATGCTTCACTCTGGGGTAGCGGCTATTATCTTAATTATTGAGTAATGGTTTCACTCTGGTCAAAATTTATTTCTAGTCACATAACACAGCTTTCTTGTGCTACAAATAAGTTATTCTCATTTTTGTAAGATTCTGCATACTTCTGATTGTGTCTTTTTTTTTTTTTTCAAATATTTTATTGTGTTTTTGGTGGAAGTTTACACAGAAAGTTAGGTTCCCATTTGACAATTTCTATACAAATTGCTCAGTGATATTAGTTACATTTTTCACAATGTGTCATCATTCTCTTTAACTGCACTCTGGTTGTTCTGTTTCCAGGGCTCTAGTCTCTCTTCCCCTTTATCTTCTCATGTTTGCTTAGTAACCTTTTGGTTTCATGTAGATAGCTTTTTACTGGAGCACTGGACTCAAGGGAAATGTCCTTTATTCTGTGTACCAATCTGTTATTTAACTGAAAGTTGACCTCAAAGGATACTTTCAGGTCAAGTTTAAAGAGTACAGGTAGTCACCATCATTTTTTTTTTTTTTGAAGTTTTTTGCACCTTATCATTTGTAATGTGTATTACATACAATGTTGAAATGTGTAATTTGTTGATGTTATCATTCTCAGATATTCACTTACAAATGTTTATATGTAATGCTTCCAACCTCCAAAGACAAATAAGATAAGCTTTATAAAGATACTTATAACAAACCAAAACCAAACTCACTGCCATCAAGTGGGATCCAACTCATAATGACCCCTCCTTGGGTTTCTGAGGCAGTATCACTACAGAAGTAGATTGCCCAACCTTTCTTGTGAGGAGTGGCTGGTGGGTTTGAACCTCCAGCCTTCTGGTTAGCAGTCAAATGCCTTAGGCACTACATTACCAGAGTTCTTTACTTATAATAAAAGGCAATAATAATGAAAACAAAGACAAAAAGATATTCAACTTATGTCATCATGGACTTAAGAATGTTCTGAATAGAACCATTGTTTAGTTGGGGACAACCTGGATGCCAGGGTGATAACCTCAGGAACCTGTCTAATCTCAACTGGTCCAGTGAGTCTGGACTTTTTAAGAAGTTGAGTACTGTTCTGTGCTGTTTTCCTAAACATGTGGGTCTTGATAGCTCAAAGAAAGTAGTAGTTTTGTAACATAGAGTCCAACAGTTACTGACAGACACTGTGGGTGCACCAGGCTTGGAGATTCATAAGAACTGAAGCCCTCACACCCATCACTGCAGCCTGCACTGTGGGCAGGAGCAGAGGACTGGCTGTGAGCAGTGTGTCAGTGATTACCTGGGGAAAGCGAAGCAGGTCCAAGTAGGTCCTTTTGTCCTGCTCCGCCGCTCTGCCATTTTCCCATACTGTTGGGAACAAAGGTGGATGTTTTAATATGTGCAACTGGTATTTTTCACCTAGCCAACTCTGTGTGAAGGAGCTTCATTACCAGGGGATTAGATGATTGAAGTTACCAATATAATAGCCTGTATAATTTTATAAAATGCAATTCATAAAGTATATACTGTAATAATTTTCAATCGATGCCTTGCATTTAATAGCTGTATTTTAAGATCTTCACCAGCAACACTCAGAATATTAATATTCATAGACTACTGAATTCAGGATCCTGTAAAGGACTTAGTAGTTTGAAAACTGATGAGTCTTTTTCATTAGCTATGGAGTCCCTAGTTGGCACAAATGGTTGAGTGTTTGACAGCTACCTGAAAAGTTGGTAGTTCAAATCCACCCAGAAGCACATTGTAAGATTGGCCTGGTGATGTGCTCCCAAAAGCACACAGCCTTGAAACCCTATGAAGCAGTTGTACTCTGACGGACATGGCATCACCATGAGTTGGAATTGACTCTACATCAACGAACAGCAACAGTATTTTATTGGCTGGTTCAGACCAACTTAAGAGTGGAGCCAGAAGATTCTACCTGCTCATGATGCGAGAACAAAACAGACAACGAAACAGAAACAACACACACACACAAAAACCCATAACAAGTTAGAAAGACCCAGCAGTCAAATGACCAATCCACACAAATAGTGAGGACCAGTGAGATACAAAGGAAATGTCTGAAGAAAGGACGATTCTTGCCATCATTCCCACCTGATCAGTCCTCTCCATGGAACGGCTGAGTACACTCAAGTAAAGCACCCAGTTGTTAGAGGACAATGGAATCCTAACTCCATTTTATTATTTCAATTCAAAGTAAGTTTGCTCAAGTGCATACATGAAAATAGAGGGCTGTTTTTTCCTTCCCATGTTTGGGAGCTTTGTATAATAAACATATTTCTAACTCTTGATATTTTTTCCCTGCAGCTAAATTCTTCGATTGTTTCATTTCTCATGTAATAAAAAGTACATTTAGTAATATTTCTATCCCTGAATTGGCTATGCTTTTCTTACAGAGTGCAAAAATTGGGTGATTTTGTATTGACTAAATTTATTCTCATCTCCTAAATTATTGGTTAAATGAACATACATTGTTTCATTTTTCAACTGGGAAAATGAAGGGGAAAAAAGGCCAAGTGACAGAAATTAAAGAACACATTGACAAAGCCAAAACAAAATCTCAGGTCCCATAGATCCCAATTGTTTTGCCAAAGTAAGCCCTTAAATTCTGCTTCTGTCTGAATCATATCTATGTTTGATTGAACTGGTAAGTTTCATTTTCCCTGATGGACTTGTTATATTGAAACAAACCAGCTCAGGAATGTTTTACTCTTTTCTGATTATGAATTGATACACTTTAATTTGCAGTTGTCAGTCAGCTTGTTCTACCAGGACTCGAATGGTCTCTCCGTTTTTCCCTGTCTCAGATTCCTCACTGTTTCTCCATTTAATGAACAATCACATTGCTCTCTTTGATTCTGTCCTCCACCCCACCCTGCATCTTATCAGAAGCCCATCTATGACCAGCCCTAATGGCTTTAGGAAAATTGGAACTAAATATTTGTTAATGCCTCTTTACATTGAGTGGTAAACCCATGAAATGACTCTTTATC
>NW_006922109.1:540413-543901 GCF_000298275.1 Orycteropus afer afer | reverse complement strand
ACCCTTAGAAGACAGAGTAGAACTGTCCCAGAGGGTTTCCAAGGCTGTCTGTCTTTACAAAAGCAGACTGCCTCATTTTTCTCCCACAGAGCAGCTGGTGGGTTTGTACCACCAACCTTTTGGTTCACAGCTGAGCACTTAACCACTGAGCCACCAGGGCTCAATAAATGTATACTCCTGTGTGAACAACCCCCTTCTCAAGGTACAGATGATTCCCGTTACCGTAGGAAGATTATCTGTGGCCCTTTCCCCTCAGTTTCTCTTTCAGAGGCCACTGCTGTTCTGGGTTTAGTGCCATAGATGGGTTTGGCCTGTCCGAGGGCTTGACGCACATAGGACCACAGCTGTTCTCCTAGCTGACCGTCTTCCTTTGCTCTACAAATGTTTTGAAGTCAATTCATTTTGCTGCCTAGATCATTGTTTATTCCTCTTCTTAGCAACGTTTGTTTTGCTCATTCTGCTGCCTTTGAGCATTTGGATTATTGCTAGTGTTTAGCTGTAATAAATAAGGCTGCTATGGACTCTCGTATGCATGTATTTTTTGTGGACATAGCTTTTATATTTCTTACTTTACTGCATTGGTCAGGACTTCCAGAAACATGTTGAAGAGAAATGGTGAGAATGGATTTTTCCCTTTTGTTATTCTCAGTTTTCCAGAGAAGATATTGAATAGTTCACCATTACGGGTGATGTTCAGAGTAGTTCCTAGATGATCTTGATCAATTTGAGAGCATTTCCTTCTGTACTTGCCGAGTTTTTGTTCTGCATATGTGTCGCACATTGTTAAATGTTTTCCCACGTCTTACTAGATATGTGGTTTCTATAACTGTATAAGAGTTCTTTTTATTCTGGAGTGAATTGATATTTAACAATACAACCCACTTTGTATTTCTCTGATAAATACCACTAGTTCACAACACTATTTCCTTTTTCTGTATTTCTGGATTTGATTTGTTAATTTTTTGTTAAGTTTTCTCTTTTTTTTTGTCAATGACTATAAGGGGAATTGTTGTGTCCCAGTGAGTCATCACCGACCCCTAATAGAAGACAGTAGAACCACCCCATAGGGCTTCCAAGGCTGTAATCCTATGGAAACCTTCTGCCACACCTTTATTCCTGGAGTAACTGATGGATTTAAACCACTGACCTTTCAATTGGAGCTGAGCGCTTAGCCATGGTGCCACCTCTTTGTATGAAGCATGTTAGTCCATTATTTAAATATCCTGTCATGTTTTTGTCTAGATTTTTGAAGTTAACACTGACTTTATAAAACAAGTTCCTGTGTGTTTTCTTCTCTAATTGCAGAAATTAAGAAGGAGGGAGAAGAAATCTAGTCTGTGGACAGCAGCTTCAGCTGATGCTAAAGAGTTTCAGCCAGTCTCGGCCTGCCCTGTGGGTTCAGACCCACCAGCCACTCCCCAGAAGGAAGCTTGGGCAATCGACTTCCATAGTGATACTGCCCCAGAAAGCCAAGGAAGGGTCGCTATAAGTTGGTCCCGACTCAACGGCAGTGAGTTTGGTTTGGTTTTTTATGGGTTTTAGACTTGCTTCACCAATCCCCACACATTGTACAACCATTTCTCACAATAAATATTTTAATATATATACCCTGTGAGCTGCCACTGAGTCAACTCTGACTCATGGTGACCTAATCCCACAGATGAAACCTTGTGTGGTTCTGCAGCGTCTTCATGACTGTTGGCATGCTTGAGTCCGTTGTGACCAGCTTTGTGTCCTTCTATCTTGTCCAGGGTCTCCCTCATTTTCCTGAACCTCCACTTTACCAACCATGACATTGTTTTCTAGTGATTGGTCTTTCTTTATGACATGTCCAAAGTAAACAAGAAGTCTCATCATCCTCGCTTTTATGTAATATTCTGAAGACTGATTTCATTTTTTTGGCAATCCAAAATAGGTTCAGTAGGCTTCACCAGCAACACAGTTCAAACACATCAAACCTGTCTTCCTTTTTCATTATTCAACTTTCTTCTGCATGTGAGATACTAGGAATGTTTGTTTAAAAGTCTTTGTGTAAGCATATGCTTTCTTATTTCTTCAGTAAATATTTAGGAGTGAAATGGCTGGATCATAAGGTAAGTATGCATTTTACTTTATAAGAAACTGTCAGATTGCTTTCTAAAAGCTATATGTGAAAGTTCCAGTTGCTATAAATCATTGTCAACATGCCTAAGGCATTTGACTGCTAACCAGAAGGCTGGTGGTTCAAACCCACCAGCCACTCCTTGGAAGGAAGACTGAGCAATCTACTTCCATGGAGATACTACCTTGGAAATCCAAGGAGGGGTCTCTATGAGTCAAATCGACTCGATGGCAGTCAGGTTTTTTTTTTTTTAAAGTAGGAAAAAACAAACTCACTGCCCTTTGAGTAATTTCCAACTCATAGCGACCTCTCCTTGGGTTTCTGAGGTAGTATCTCTATGGAAGTAGATTGCCCCATCTTCCTTCCAAAGAGTGGCTGGTGGGTTTGAGCCACCAGTCTTCTAGTTAGCAGTCAAATGCCTTAGGCACTATGCCACCAGAGCTCCCAATATGTAGTGTTATCTCATTGAGGCTTTAATTGGAATTTCCTTGATGACTAAAAGTGTCAAGTATTTTTTATTTACTTAATGACCATTTTTATAGGTATTTATGTGAAATGTTTTCAAATTTTTGCCAAATTTCTTTGTGTTGCTTTATTCTTACTATTGAGTTTTAAGAATTCTTTATACATTCAAGATATCTTAGTTACAAGACGAATGTATTGTAAACATTTTTTCTCTGGCATTTGCACTTTTATTTTCTTAACATTGTCTTTGAAGAGCAGAAGTATCAAATATGAGTCCAACTTATTGTTTTTTTCTCATATAGTTTGTGCCATAGCTAAGAAATTTTCATACACTAAAAGTCAGGAATATTTTCTCCTAAACCTTTTATAACATTACCGTCATACTTAACTATATATCTGTTGCTCAATTCATATTAAGTTTTACCTAAAACCAATTGTCTACAGATAGGTAGATATGTTTCTGGACTTTTTTATTGTATTCCACTGATAATAATTCCCAGTGAAGGTGAATTTCCATGTTCCATTTTTTATGGATGTCTCCACTTCATAGTGGTGAGACATCATGTAATTGATCCACCTGAAAGACCAGAATCAACTTGCCTCAGTGCTCAGCCAGTCCTGCTTACCTTGACTGCCAAGGTTTGGTATTATCTGGAATTGTCTGGATAGTTCATTTCCAACCCTGATAGCTATTTCTATTACAGTATGAACAATTAAAAAAAAATTATGCCTTTCAGTAAAGTTTTAAAGGGGCTATATGGTGTTTGGAATAAATAGAACAGGATGTCTTTATTTAACTTGCAAAATGTTGTTTTTGTTGGTATTTGCCATCAAGATGGTTCTGACTCATGGTGACCTTATGTATAACAGAACAAAATGTTGCTCAGTCCTGCAATATCCTCATAATCTTCTTTACGTTTGA
>NW_006922109.1:533949-535562 GCF_000298275.1 Orycteropus afer afer | reverse complement strand
TGCCAAGAAATTAAAAGACAGCTACCTGGGCAACAGTCTGGAAGATATCCATACCTGTGCCCATTTCAAAGGAAGCAGAAATTATTGAACAATGTCATAAATATCACATACAAGTGAAATGTTGCTGAAAATAATTCATAAACATTTGCTGTAATACCTGGACGGGAACTTCCAGAAACTCAAGCAAAATTCAGAAGATTCTGAATGAGGAATGAAGTTGAACGGATCTTGGCTGAAAGCAGAGAATACCAGGGAGATGTTTACCTGTGCAGAGGCATTCAGCTGTGTGGATCATAACACATTATGGATAATATTGTGAAGAATGGGAATTCTAGAACATTTAATTGTGCTCATGTAGAGCATGCACATAGACCAGGAGGCAATCTTTCTTACAGAACAAGGGGATATCACATGGTTTAAAATCAGGAAAGTTGTATGTCAGGGTTATATCCTTTCATCATACTTATTCAGTATGTATGCTGAGCAAATAATCTGAAATGCTAGACTATATGAAGAAGAACACAGAATCAGGAGTAGAGGAAGACTTATTATCAATCAGTAATAAGCAGATGATACAACTGTGAATTTCTGAAAGCAAACAGGACTTGAAGTATTTATTTACTGATGGAGATAAAAGTCTACAGCCTTCAATATGGAATACAAGTCCATGAAAAAAGTAAATATTCTCACAACTGGACTAATGAGCAACATCATGATAAATGGAGGATGTATTGAAATTGTCAGGGATGTCATTGCATTAGGCTCCATAATCAATGGCCTTGGAAGTATTATTCAGGAAATCAAGCACTCAATTGCACTTCACAAATCTGCTGCAAAAGACCTCTTTAAAGTGTTAGGAAACTATGATTCCACTTTGAGAACTAAGGTGCACCTGACCCAAGCCATGGTATTTTTGATTGCCTCATATGTATGTGGAAGCTAGACAACGCATAAGGAAGACTGAAGGAAAATTGATGCTCTTGAATTATGGTCTTGGTGAAGAATATTGAATACACTATGGACTGCCAGAAGAACAAACAAACATGTCTTTGAGATACAACCAGAATGCTCCTTGCAAGGTAAGATGACAAGACTTTGTCCTACATACTTTGGACATGTTATCAGGAAGGATCAGTCCCTGGAGAGTGAAATCATGCTAGGTAGAGTGTCAGTGAAAAAGAGGAAGACCCTCAGTGAAATGAATTGACACAGTGGTTGTATCAGTGGGCTCAAATACGGCAACACTTGTGAAACTGGCACAGGACCATGCTGTATTTTGTTTTGTTGTGTATAGAGTTGCTATGAATTGGAAATTCATATTGGAAATTCAAATTGACAACAAACAACAACAACAACACTCTTAACTGCACAGTCTTTGACTTTGATGATTATAGCTCCATATCACAGAAAGTATGACAGGTAATTCCAATGTCTTTAATTTTGGGAAAATTTACCTAAGAGCATATTATGATAGAGGAGCTAAGGGAAATGAAGAATGTTGTTTTGAGGATACACTTATTAGGAGGGTAGCATAGTGCCTAAGGCACTTGACTGCTAACCAGAAGGCTGGTGGTTCAAACCCACCAGCCACTCCTCAGAAGGAAGGTTGGGCA
>NW_006922109.1:532015-532989 GCF_000298275.1 Orycteropus afer afer | reverse complement strand
ATATTTTCAGTGCTGCTGTCCACCACCACAATGCAAAGCTATCAACTCCTCTTCATTTTTCCTTATTCATTGTCCAGCTTTCACATACATATGAGGTTATTGAAAATACCTTGTCTTGGGTCAGGAGCACCTTAGTCTTCAAAGTGACATCTTAGCTCTTTAACATTTTCAAAAAGTCTTTTGCAGCATGTTTGTACAGTACCATAAGTTGTTTGATTTCCTGACTGCTTCTTCCGTGGGCATCAATTAGTAGATCCAAGTAAAATGAAATTCCTGACAACGTCAATTTTTTTCTCTAGTTATCATGATGTTGCTTGTTGGTCCAGTTGTGAGGATTTTTGTTTTCTTTCTGTTGAGGGGTAATCCATACTGAAGGCTGGAGTCTCTGATCTTCATCAGTGAGTACTTCAAGTCATTTTCACTTTCAGCAAGTGAAGTTGTGTCATCTGCATATTGCAGATTGTTAATGAGTCTTCCTCTAATCGTGATGCCACATTCTTCTCCATAGAATCCAATTAATCTTGGATTATTTTCTCAGCATACAGACTGAATAAGTATGGTGAAAGGATACAACCATGACATACATCTTTCCTGATTTTAGACATTGTAGAAACAAAAGCACTCTCTTTACTCTAAAAGACAACCTGGCAATCACTACCTAATTGCTGGTATTTATGGAGAAATTAACTGATGAGCCTGGAAGAAACATATGGTACTTACAGGACCCACCAGATAAAATGCTTATTTCTACCTTAAGTTTGTTTCCATCTTAAGGGTGATGGGATTATTTCCCATTTGTGGACCACTCTTCCTGGCAAGTAGAAGTCCAAGTACATGTATAGGGAGAGATAAGCCTGCCAAATACCCCTGTGACCACTCATTCATTAATTACATACTGAATGCTTACAATGTGCCAGAGAGTTTGCTAGGTCATGAGAATGAGTAGTTAACACATAAGAAAAAAAAAAAAAAAA
>NW_006922109.1:525936-531555 GCF_000298275.1 Orycteropus afer afer | reverse complement strand
GTCTGGCCATTCTCACTGCCAAGGAGCATTCTTGGGTGCACTTCTTCCAGGACAGATTTGTTAGACCTTTTAGCAGTCCATGGTACTTTTAGCGTTCTTTGCCAACACCACAACTCAAATGCATCAACTTTTCTTTGGTCTTCCTTATTCATTGTCCAGCTCTCACATGCATAAGGGGCAATTGAAAATACCATGACTTGGGTTAGGTGCACCTCAGTCTTCAAGGCAATATCTTTGTTCTTCAGTACTTAAAAGAGATCTTTTGCAACAGATTTGCCCAATGTAATACATCTTTTGATGTCTTGACTGCTGCTTCCATTGGTGTTGATTGTAGAACCAAGTAATATGAAGTCTTTGACAACGTCAATCTTTTCTCCATCTATCGTGATGCTGCTTCTTGGTCTAGTTGTGAGGATTTTTGTTTTTTTTTTTAAATTTTGAGGTGTAATTCATACTGTAGACTGTAGTCTTCAATTTCATCAGTAAGTGCTCCAAGTCATCCTCATTTTTAGCAAGCAAAGTTGTGTCATCTGCATATCTCAGGTTGTTAATGAACCTTCCTCCAAACCTGATGCCACATTCTTCTTCATATAGTCTAGCTTCTTGCATTATTTGCTTAGCATATAGATTGAATAAGTATGGTCAAAAGATACAACCCTGACACACTCTCTTCCTGATTTTAAACCTTATAGTATCTCTTGTTCTGTTTGATTGACAGCTTCCTCGTCTATGACAGGTTCCTCATGAGTACAATTAAGTGTTCTGGAATTCCCATTCTTTTCAATGTTATCCACAATTTGTTATGATACACACAATTGAAAGCCTTTGCATAGTCAATAAAACACCAATAAATATCTTTCTGGTATTCTTTGCTTTGAGCCAAGATCCATCTAACATCAGCTATGATATCCTTCACTCCATGTCCCCTTCTTAATCCAGCTTGCATTTCTGGAAGTTCTCTGTCAATATACTGCTGCAAACATTTGAATTATCTTCAGTAAGATTTTACTTGTGTATGATATCAATGATATTGTTTGATAATTTCCACATTCTGTGGGATCACGTATCTTTGGAGTGGGTACAAATACGGGTCTCTTCCAGTTACTTGGCCAGGTAGCTGTCTTCCAAATCTCTTGGCATAGCTGAGTCAGTGCTTCCAGTGCAGAGATAGTCAAGTGCAAATAGCTTACCCACCCAAGGACCTTTGTGCATACTTACTTATTCTGAAATTCAATCTCTTTATTCAGGCACACAAAGACTGTCACCACCTTAATCTTTTTCTCTTCCAGATGTTTTATCACTCACCTCCAAGGTCTCAGATTTTCCGCTATCTCTTCAGAAAGCATACTGAAATCTCCATGTAGTACTAATAATTCTGTGTTACAATTTCATGAGGATGAGCTATTATTATTTTTATCGCCATCACCATCATCATCATCATCATCTTCATCATCATCACTGAATGCTTTATAATGAATGTCTATGTAGTCAGAGAAATCAAGTTGGAGATGATCTTTGCTCTGTTGAAAGTCACTGGAAAGCCCTCTTTAGAGACATGCTATCCTACGCAGGGCAAAGTGTGCATGTGTGTTTGGGTGGTTCTGTTTTATTTCCTCTAGAATTAATGAAAATCCTTTTCAGTGCTCTATGCTAGCATAGTGCCTAAGGCACTTGACTGCTAATCAGAAGGCTGATGGTTCTAACTCACCAGCCACTCCTCGGAAGGAAGTTTGGGCAATCTACTTCCGTAGTGATACTGCCTTGGAAACCCATGGAGGGGTCGCTATGAGTCAGGTCCAACTCGACGGCACTTCACAACAACGTTTTCTCCTAGGACCCTGCCACCAGTGCAAGAGGAAAGAGAGGACAACAAATGCATCTCAACTTTTAATATGCTAAGTAACCAATACAGTTCAGTTCACCTTCCACTGGCAGGAACTATGCACAGGGTCCTACTGTTGTCAGTTGCCATTGAGTGGGCTCTGACTCACGGTGAACCTGTGTAGGACAGAGGAACATTGCTCGGTCCTGCAGTGTCTTCGTAATTCTTGTTGTGCTCATTTCTCTTGCTGCAACCCCTGCTTATTTTGAGTGTCTTCCAACCCAGGGCCTCATCTTCCAGCACTATATGGAACACTACTCTGTTGTGATCTGCAGGGTTTTTGTTGGCTGATTTTTAGAGGTAGATTGCCAACGCTCTCTTCATGGTGTGTCTTAGTCTGGAAGCTCAACTGAAACCTATCCATCATGGGTGACCCTGTTGATATCTGAAATACTAGTGACATAGAAGCCAGGTCTGCAGCAATACACAAGACACCATAGTAAGCCAAACTGACAGAAGGGTGGTGGACATGACCCTATCAAGATACAAAGGAGTGGACTGGGGAGTGGCCATGACCACCTTCCTGTGCTTGTCAGAGACAACCCCACACTTCAGAAAGAAGAGCATAGATTGTGGTATTCATTTGGCCATCCTGAAGCACTAAATATCTTCTTTCACTCCTCTTCCAAAGCAGAATAGAATGTTTTTACCCATCCCCAAGGACACAACACAATGTCCCAATCATTCTGTACAGGCGGTGCAAAGTCCAGGATCTCTGGCTGATGATCAGAACTGTCCACAAGCCCACCTGTGGCTTCTCATGGTCTATTAACCTGTGACTCAAAGACAAGGCATCTGAAGCTCCCACCCAAGAACAATAACATGAAGCGTGGGCAAGGTAACCTCAGTGTAGAAAATAATTAAAAATGGGAGATAAATAGCACTGACCAGACTGGCCATCCCTAACCCTTCAGAACGGATTTTTTTGTGAAGAACCTGTGACTGGAGGTGGGACCAGCTCTTTGTTTACACCCTCATTCTGCTCTCTTGTCCATTGTTCCAACACTCATGGAGCTTCTATTTTTTGGGGGGGAGACTGGAAAGAAACAAAACTTAAAAAATGTAATAATGTTAGTGACAAGTTCTAGGGAGATAAATGGAGAGTAAAGGTCACAACTTTATATACAAGATATCCAGGGACGACTTGACTATGAAGATAGCATTTGAATAGAGAATAGGGAACTGGTGGTGAGGCAATGTGGGTAACAACAGCAAGGATGCTGACACAATGTGAAGAATGTAACCAACGACATTGAACTGTACGGAAAGTGATGACTGGTGAGTGATGAGTGGGTGTATGTTCATCAAAGGTAAATAAATAAAGATAAATAAACAGAGAGATAAAGAATAAGCTAATAAATAAATAACAAAATAGAAAGTAAAAGGGAATGAATCTCAACTTGTTATGACATTCCAAAGAGTTGATCATATTCATATGTTGTTGTTTTGTTAATAAAAATAAAAATAAATAAATGAATACATGCATAAAAGCTTGGAGACTGAGAGAAAGAGAGAGAGAGAGAGAGGGAGATCAAGAGAGATCCAGGGTGATGCCAGGGGAGAGTGTCTAGGAGAGGAACCAGATTCAAAGTGGTAGAGGAACCGAGGGAAGTCCTGTGTCCCTGGAATGGAACAAATGTGGGAAGACTCCTAAGGAGAGAGGGCAGAGAAGCAAAAAGGGAGCATATCCTGTAGGGTGTTCTTGACTACTAGGAGGGGTCGTTATGAGTCAGATTTGACTCGACAGCAGTGAGTGTTTTTGAAGTGAACTTGGGCTTTTTCTCAAGAGTTGGATGGAATGCCACTGGTGCAAGGAGCATAATGGTGGGACATGGCCATGCTTGTTTCAACCAACCAGTTGTTGGACTGAGACAGAAGGGAAGAAGTAAGGAGAGCAGGTAAGGGGATTGAGCAATATCTCACTAGCTGGCCTTGTCCTCATCCACTTTGGACCCTGGTGTGTTTTATATGATAAGGATTTGAACCGTTTTATCACTCCCTCATCTTCCAATTCTAAATTTCAATGAAAAAACATGTCTGTGTATGTTTCTTTTCTTTCTTTCTTTTCTTTTTTTTTTTGTTTTTTGGTGTGTGTTTGTGTGTGTGCATATATGCCTGTGTGTGTACATATGTTCATATTATTTTCATTTTTATTTGCAAACTAGTTTATGAAGATACTTAGGAAGGAAAAGACTTACAGACTTGCTTGAACAAGTGGACACTCAATGGATGAAATGCCATTTACTTTGAAAACAGTCTTAGTGATTCTTTCTTTAATTGATTGAGATTTATCATCTCCTTTGTCACCTGAGGAATTTGAACCCTGGAGTGGTTTCCGTTGTGACATGGCCAGGCAACTGGGAAGCATGTGCACTAAACCTCGAACTACGTGTGAAACCAGTTAATGCCTTGCTGGACACAGGAACATCTGCAGACCCACATGCCAGTGGGAATTCTCAGCCACTGCTTGCTTTACTTTCCTCTTTTCCCTCCAATTTTTAAAATTCAGGGATAGTTTGCATACAGTAAAATTAGTTGTGTGGGTTTTGACAAACATGTCGTTATGTCACTACTACCACAATGAAGTGTCTGTGTTCTGTCACCCTAAAGCAATTCTCTGCAACAAAGGGGGCCTTATGAACTCCTGAAATTCTGGCCCTGAAATTATCTTAAAATCTTAAACCACAAATAGCTCCTGGAGTCTTTATGAAACCCAATAACAGTTTAGCTTAACTAGGGAAGAATGCCCGCCTGAGCACTGCTCTCTTCTAAGACCTGTCTCTGGGATCACGGTGACAGCAGCAACTCACAAGACTAGACAGGAACCTTCAGGGGCAGTGGGGAGGGACAACTCAGACAAGGAGGACGACAATGGCTGCACGTCTTGAGGAATGCCAACAAGGTCGCTGACATACAGGTAGAAACAGCTGAGGTGGGTATGTTTTGCGGTGTATATTCACAAGGACAACAAAGAATTTGTAAAAATTAGAACAAAACATTTTCCTGTGTCTCCTCTAATCAGCCCTTTGACCAGCACACAGTACTGCCTACCACTGACTGTTTTCTGGTTATGGTTTCAGGTTTTCTAGAATGTCATGCAAATGCAATAAGACAGCATGCAACTGGGGAATTTCTTCATTTATCCTTTCCATTCCACAAGGCTTTGTTTCCTGTATTTTGAACCAGTTTTTAGACCCACGTGTTTTTTTTAAACAAGTGAATGAGAAAATATTTAATGATAATAAGTCATCCCATTACTCATAGTGACCCAAGGTCAAATAATCAATTCTGTCACCTTTTCTTTTAAGAGGAACATACTCCAAGGCAAAGAGCTACTGGATTGGGTTTATTATGAATCAATGGGTAAAATGAAAGGAACATATTTGTTTATATTGAAGATATGAAGTTCTTTAAACCAGCAATGTTTCTAACTATGGGTCAAACTCATGTGCTAACTTCTAAATATTAATTGTGTACTTTTTAGTGAATGAATTCTTCTTCCTTTAAACTTTTACTGTGATTTGGGTGAAAGTTTACAGAGCAAATTTACTTTCCATACAGCAGCTCACATACACTTTATCTCATGACATTGACTACAATTTCCCATGATGCAACAGTTCCCCTCCTTCTTCCTCCCCATAGGAACCTCTGCCCTGTGTCCTTCCCTCCATGCACTCCTGCTCCTTGAGCTGTCTCCCTGTGCATACAGCCCTTCTATTCTTCCATGATTGATCTCT
>NW_006922109.1:523098-525087 GCF_000298275.1 Orycteropus afer afer | reverse complement strand
AATGGTTTCAGTCTGTCTCCATTAAGAATAATGTTGGCTGTTGGTTTTGCATAGATTCCCTTAATTATGTTGAGGAATGTCCCTTCTATTCCTATTTTGCTGAGAGTTTTTATCAGGAATAGGTGTTAGATTTTATCAAATGCCTTTTCTGCATCAATTGATATGATCATGTGATTCTTGTCTTTTGTTTTATTTATGTGACAGATGACATTGATTGTTTTTCTAATGTTGAACCATCCTTGCATACCTGAACCCTACTTAGTCATAATGTATTATTTTTTTGATATGTTGTTGGTGTCTATTGGCTAGTATTTTGCTGAAGATTTTTGCTTCTATATTCATGAAGCCATAACTGGTAGGGATGTCCAGGAAGCAGCAGTAGATGGCTTTTTGGAGGGCCAGTACTTGTAGGGAAGGCTAGGAAGCAGTCTCCCACTCAATGAAAGAAAAATAACAATTGAAAAACCATCAAAAAGGTAAAATCAAGAGGACAAAAAGCACACTGTGTAAACACACAGGGACAATCACCAGAAAGAGAAAAAAGAAGAGAAAAAGAAGAAAGGCAATAAATGAGAGACAGTATTTAAAGAAATACATTTAAAAGCCAAAAGAAATATGCATAGAAAAAGGTGGAAAAAAAAACCCTGCAATATCTGGGGAAGGTGGAATATGAGAAAAGAAGTAGAGTAGGGGGATAATGAAGAAAAAAAATGGGGAAAAATGCAAAAAAGAAAAACAAAGAATAGTGAGCAACCTAAGAAAGAAAAAGATGAGAACCAGGAACAGGGAAGAGAGAAAAAAGCTGAAAACTGGAACCTGGAAAAGGAAGAAGAAAGAATAATAAAAAAGATGAAAAACATTTTTTGGAACAGAAACAAACAAACTTAAAAAAAAAAAAGGGGGGGGAAAGAAAACATCTGGGCAGGGTGAGGCAAGGCACCCAGGCTCTGTCTGAGCACACAGACTGGGATAGAATTCCTGTTGGCCCAGAAGGTGGGTGGTAGTGAGGGATGGCCACACCTTGTTCGCCAAGAGGGTGTGGGTATATGAGTAACATGGGGATTATTGCACCTTTCCAGTCCTTCGTGTCACTTATGTCCTTGTGGTCCCCGGCAAGTGGAGACTATTCTTAGGTCTCTGGGATCTGAGAGAACACTGTTGCTTTAAATGTCCAAAATGGTCAAACCACTTGTAAATATTCAAAATAGCTGTGCCCTCTGGACAGCCAAAATCCACAGCTCAGCCCGTCTCCCTCTTTGCTGCTTCCCCTTCTATTCACCAGCCACCAGTGCGGTCCTCCATGCAGCCCCTGGCTGGCAGGGCCGATTTTTAGGTTAATTCTTAGGTCCTAGCACCACTCAGCAATATCCAAGCTATTCATGCCACCATGATTGCTGATAGACTGCAGCTCTGTATGTCTCCTTTTTTGGTGTTTTCATGCAGGATCTTCTACTAGTTGGAATTTAGTTCACTTCTGTGTCCTTCCTTTCAAAGCTCAGGGATCCAGGATTATCTTCTGTATCTGTGTTATTTGGTTCACCTTTCTTTTGTTGAAGAGGGTCTGTGTAGTTTGTCTGCCTATTCTACCATCTTATCAAAATAGATTGAAAAAATTCTTCTCACATTTTAAAAAATACTGTAGTTATCTATTTTGAGTTCACTTTAAAAAACAAAAGAAAATTAACAGAAGAACTACAAGGTACTTAGAAATCATTTATCCATATTATTTTATCTTCCTACTAAAGATGACAGCCTAGGAAACTCTATGGAACAGTTCTACTCTGTTCTATAGGATTGCTATCAACTAGGTAAGTCAGAATCAACTATAAAGCTGTGGGCTTGTTTTGGGCTTTGCTTTCATAAAGATTGACAGCCTAGGAAACCCTATGGGGCAGTTCTACTTTGTCCTCTAAGGATGGTGTGAGCTGGAATCAACTTGAGGGCACAACAACTAAACTAACTGGACTATGGATTACATTTTTTTTTTTT
>NW_006922109.1:516504-518085 GCF_000298275.1 Orycteropus afer afer | reverse complement strand
TGGTTGAGTGGCTGGGCAGCTGGATGTAGTATTCCCCATGATGAGACTGGTAATCAACTCCATGGTGGAATCTACTGTGAGCAGCTGAGTAGCTGTCTTTGGGTATGTGGTCTGCTTCCTGTATATAAGAAGCAGCTTTGGGAATGGTCTCTAGCTTAGGCATGCTTGGACTCTGCATATAGCTGTGTTGTTGTTCAGCAGCCTGCCACACTCTGCCGACTTTGGGACTTACAATGGACCTAAATTAATGGCCTGCCGTGTGGTTTGGTCACATTAGGACTCTGCCTTTTTACTTGTCAGTGTTGGGTTTGTCAGCTTCAGCAGCCAGCAGCTGTCTGAGTGAAGAAAAACCTCTAGCTCCAGTGGGCTGGGAGCAGGAGACAGAGCTGGACCCCAAGGTTGAGGGGCTTTCACCAAGCCCTTAGAACCTGGCACTGAACTTAGACTTAAAGCCTCTAAACTTTGAGAGTATAAACTCCTGTTTGTTCAAGCCATCCCATTTATGATATATTTTCTTTTCAGAGTAGCACTAGGTAACCAGAACACCATCTAACTTCAGCAATGATATCCCTCATTCCATATCTTCTTATGAATCCAGCTTGCATTTCTGGAAGTTCTCTGTCAATATACTGCTGCAACCATTTTAGAATTATTTTCAGTAAGATTTTACTTGCATGCAATATTAATGACATTAATAATTTCCAAATTCTGTGGGATCACCTTTCTTTGGAATGGGTACAAATATTGATCTGTTCCAGTCTGTTTGCCAGGTAGCTGTCTTCCAAATCTTTTGGTGTAGCTGAATGAGTGCCTCCATTGGAGTACCCTTTTGTTGGAACATTTCAGTGGGTATTCCGTCTGTTCCTGGAGCCTTGTTTTTCACCACTTCCTCCAGTGCAGCTTCAATTTCTTCCTTCAATACCATTGCATCTTGATCATATGCCACCTCCTGAAATGGATGAAGAGCTACCATTTCTTTTTGATACCATGACTCTGTGTATTCTTTCCATCTTCTTTTGATGTTTCCTGCATCATTCAATATTTTGCCCATAGAATCTTTCAATATCGCAACTCAAGGCTTACATTTTTCCCTCAAATTTTTCAGCTTGAGAAATGTTGAGTGTGTTCTTCCCTTTTGGTTTTCTAACTACAGGTCTTTGCACATTTCATTATAATAATAGGCTTTGTCTTCTAGAGCTGCCATTTGAAATCTTCTGTTCAGCTCTTTTATCTTGTCTTTTCTTCCATTTGCTTTAGCCACTCTTCATTCAAAGGCAAGTTTCAGAGTCTCTTCTGACATCCATTTTGGTCTTTTCTTCCTTTCCTGTCTTTTTTAATGAACTTTTGCATTCTTATCTTAATGGATAATGTTCTTGATGTCTTCCCACACTTCTTCTGGTTTTTGGTCATTGGTGTTCAATGCATCAGATCTATTCTTTAGATGGTCTCTAAGTTCAGGAGGGATACATCCAAGGTCATATTTTGGCTCTTGTGGACTTGTTTTAATTGTCTGTAACTCAAGTTGAACTTGAATATGAGCAGTTGATGGACTTGCATATGAGCAAGTTGAACTTGCATATG
>NW_006922109.1:507713-516404 GCF_000298275.1 Orycteropus afer afer | reverse complement strand
AAAAAAAAAAAATCTCAGGGAACCCATTTGCTTTCTAAACAAAAATTCAGAGTAGTCAAGAAACTCTTAGGATGCTATGAATTTAAATAAGGAAAGGTTGCTTGGTGTGAGGTCCTTCTACTTGACTCAAAACATTAAATATTAAGTCAGTTTTTCACCCTGTAACCACAGAAGGTTCAGAGATACAACGAAGTGACTATCCCCTGATTTATACAAGGAGGTGGCTTTGTATGAGAATTACAATCTATGCATGTGTTTAAAAGGTGTAAAGTCAATTATTTATTCCCTTTAACTACAGTAAGAATCCTAGGAGTCAACAATGTGTTGGGAATTCATTGTGAGTTGTTCTATCTCTGTACTTTGGAATTCTATCAAAAGACAGAATGGTTCATTAACTAAGTTTGGAGTTGTCTTCAACCTTTATATGTCTCATCTTTTTCAGGCAGTCCTCAGGAAGATGAATGATGTTGATTTAATTATCTTTTCAGCAGCTCTAGACTCTAACTAAATGTGGCCTCTTTTCTGTGAGTGAGTGATTGAACAGTTCTATTACTTAAACTATTAGATTTAGAGAGTTTATTGATTCAAACTCTTGCTCAATACTTTTGTTTGGTATTTTAGCTCATTTAAATTAAAAAATTCCTGGAGATAGTAGAGACCAAGGTGCTGCATCTGAATTAAAGATTATAATGGCGAAGCAATTTCAGAAACCTGAACTTTCTCATCATGGTGTTTATAAGATAATGTTAGAAGATCAGTGTGTACGTGGGACTGCCAAGCACACATCCAGGGACTTATTGACATCAACTCTAGGAAATGAATGCCTCTAGCTTGATATAATTTGAGTCTTGAGAAAAATGTGCCTTGTGGTAATTGACTCCTTTCCTTGAATCATCTTGGTAATATTTTACCCAGCCTAATAAAATTGGTATATTCTCCAGTTAGGTTTAAAATTGACCATCCAAGCATCATTAGTAGAGAAACTGATGAGTTTATTTTTAAAATCAATCAACATTTATTGAATGTTTACAACAAGCAAGGAACTATTGTCGGAATCATCTAGGTTTGTTAAAAGGCAGGTTATCTTTATCTTTACAAATGATTCTGAAAGATTTAAAGTAGAATTAAATTAGAATTGCTAATTTCCATCCAAAGTGGAAATGGCTTTTGGCTTGGCAGGACTGGGCCCTTGTTTACAGGCAATGGACCAAATCAAGCCAACTGGAGACGGGCAGAACAGAATGCTGTGCTGAGGAAGGCCCCAACAGAATGTGTGTGCTCAGTCTTTAATTTATGGAGGTCTGATGGCCTGGCTTCCTCTTAGCCCTGGAAGAGTTTTCTGCCATTCCTGCACTTCCCACAGGCAGCAGGCTTCAGAGAGCCAGCTGGCAGAGATTCTTTAGTCCATAAGCTTGCAATCCACAATGACTTAAGGGACTGACTTAGGAGTGAGGTAGGAATTAAAGTCTCTTCTGGTCTACAGATACCCTCATAGAGGCTCAAGTGAGTCCATTAGGAGCTCCACACCACTGGTGGCTGCTTGAAACAATGGAGGGAAAACGCCTCAGTGTACTTGAAGGGATTTGAGCATCAGGTAAACCATGATTGTTTAATTTGAAATAAGTATCCCTTGAGAAGATGTTGTGAAAACGACTTTGCTTTGTGCAATGATTCACCCAGGAAAGTCATCACCTGTCAAGGTGGCACTGCACCCCCACACCTGCCGCTGGCTCAGGCTTCATTCATGGTTGATACCAGTACCACTTGCTATTGAGTCAATTCTGACTCATGGTGTCCCCTTGTATTTCCAAGTGGGTTGCTCTGTAGAGTTTTTAAGACTGTGACCTTTGGGAGGCAGAATTCCAGGCCTTTCTTCTGAGGTGTCTCTTGTGTGTTTGAACCATTCAGCCAGCAGCCAAACACTTAACTGTTCGTGCCGCTTAGGAAACCATTCATGGATGAGAAAATGACTTGTTTTTCATGCCCCCATTGGTGCCTTTGGGTGTGAGTTGGATGGAGACCACATCAGGTGACAATGCATGTGGGAGAGGAATATTGCCTCTTTGATGTGTCTTTGTAAGGATACCTGGGTGAAGATGTCAATCAAAATTTCAGGACAGAGAAACAAATGAGCAATGACGGCTCAGTAGACCCTAGCTCTAGAAGCAAAATTGCCTTCTTCATTGTTCTGTGAGCTGATTTCCAAGACCCACATTCGATTTGTTCAATTTTTCCCATAACTCACTCTTCAAGGTTGAGTGCCATGCTTTCAGAATGATCTGAAAACATGAGACATTCTCAACAATGGTGTGGCAATGAAGAATCAAGAAAAGGGAACTCCTGGGCTTACTTTGGTTATTTGCTTTGCTTGAGAGAGAGGTAGAGAAGCACATGCTTAGAAATAGGGAGCGGCCGTGATGTCGAGGGTGACCATACTGCACAGAAAGGAAGACAATCAAAGGCATGTTAGCAAAGCAGCCTATGGCTATGGGTCATACTCTATGACCCAGTGCCAGTTCCTCCTGTGTCTCCTTCTCGGGTGATGTGATCTATCAATTCCCAACCTAATACTTTCTTAAGGAAAATACACATTATTTACATGGAAACTGATATTCTCAAGACCCTATAAAGAGTAGCATGCAATCCAGTAATTTTGCATTTACAATCAGTTGGTTCAGGTTGAGCTGAAGCTTAATTTTTAAGATATTTCTTCAAAGTATAAATGAATGCTGTTGATAGAATGGATGATGTATGATGATAAAATCTTCATGATAGTAAGGCAGGCATACTCCATCCAACTCAGTTGGAGATATATGCTATATTGGAATAAAACTGTTTTGTACATAATTTGTATAAGGATATACAAAATAATTTAACTAACAATAGTTAGAAATATTAAAAAAAAATCTAATTCACTGACGTTGAGTCGTATCTGATGCATAGTGACCCCTCCTTGGGTTTCCAAGGCGATATCTCTATGGAAGCACATTGCCCAATCTTCCTTCTGAGGAGTGACTGCCAGTCTTCTGGTTAGCAGTCAAATGCCTTAGGCACTACACCATCAGAGCTCCTAGTTGGAAATATGAGAAACATATATTGAGAAATATGCATAACTATTTTGTAGTAATTCTACTTTTTTTATGTGAAAAATGGGAAACTAGCCAGGTCATTTTTGCTTTCAAGTGTTCAAACCTCTCTTTGTTACATTCTAGGTTATTCATGCTCTTGGGCCTCACATTTTTTATTCTTGTGAAGTTCCTGGCTAATTTATAAACTCCAATCTTACGTACAGATCAATACTGGGATAGGAGTTTGGTTAACTCCGATGGTAACTGTGAAACCCCTATGTTCATTTTAAGTAGAATCCAGCAGTCTTCTTTTTGCATGGTGGTCACATACTCACACAGGAATATGTGTATATAGTATGAAGAATCCTCCTTCTTGACAAAAGACAACAAATCCCAATCTTTTGAGCAGGAAGAGCCTAACATTTATCAGCTTGTCTTATGGACAAGCCATGAGTTTATCAACCAATGTTCAGGGAGAAAAGCAGAAGTCCCACTTTCTATTTTAAACAGAGGCAGATTTAATGAGGTGGCATAGTGTCTAAGGCATTTGACTGCCAACCAGAAGGCTGGTGGGTCAAACCCACCAGCCACTCCTTGGAAGGAGGGTTGGGCACACTACTTCCGTAGTGATACTGCCTCAGAAACCCAAGGAGGGGTCGCTGTGAGTTGGGTCCGAACTGATGGCAATGAATTTGGATTTTTTTTGGTGGGGGGAAATCTGGAGGGCAAAGGCAATCAGAGACCTCACTGCCAATGCGCCTGGGAGCTGGTGTGCCCATGGCAGCCGCAGGAATCATGGCCTATACACTGAGCAGAAGGAGCTCTGGTGGTGCAGTGGATAAGGCATTTGACTGCTAACCAGAAGGTCAGCAATTCAAACCCACCAGGCACTCCATGGAAGGAAGATGTGGCAACCTACTTCTTCAAAGATTTACAGCCTCAGAAACCCACTGGGGGTCGCTATGAGTCAAAATCGACTTGATGGCAGTCAATTCTGAGTCCCACTGAGAAGAGACTGTCTACCGACACTCCTCCAGTACTCTCTCCCCCTACTTCTCAGGAACAAACATGTCAAAATCAGACAAATTTTGTATTCTGATTGGCTTAGAGATGGCCTCTGTGGCAGGCAGAATTCTAAAGGGGTCTTACCCTGTGCAATCCCCTCCTGATTTAGATTACCTCTAAATGCACTGAATGCCACACTCATGATTAGACTGTTACATGACAAAGGTGGTACAGCCAGAAACTCCTTAGAATTTAGGATGATGAGACCCTGCATCATCACTGATAGGTTATAAGGAGAGATCAATCTTTAGGACATTGTGCTAGTTCAGTTGGTGTGTCAGCTTGGCTGGGCCTGGGTGAGTGGCTGGGCAGCTGGATGCAGTATTCCCCATGATGAGACTGGTGATCAACTCCATGGTGGAATCTACTGTGAGCAACTGAGTAGCTGCCCTAGGAATATGGTCTGCTTCCCATATACAAGAAGAAGCTTTAGGAATGGTCTCTAGCTTATGGCAGGCTTGAACCCTGCATGTAGCCATGTCGTTGCTCAGCAGATTGCCATGCTCTGCCAACCTTGGGACCTTCAATGGACTTGAATTAATGACCTGCCATGTGGTTTGGTAACATGGGGACTGGTCCATTTTACTTGTCAACGTTGGGTTTGTCAACCTCAGCAGCCAGCAGCTGAATGGAGAAAAGCCTCCAGCTTCAGTGGGCCAGGAGCAAGAGGCAGAGCTGAAGCACAAGGTAGAGGGGCTTTCACCCAGCCCCTAGAGCCTTGCACTTTGAACTTGGGCTTAAAGCCTCTGAACTGTAAGAGAATAAACTCCTGTTCATTCAAGCCATCCCATTTGTGGTATGTTCTTGTCAGAGTGGTACCAAGTAATCACAACAGACATCATGTTTGGTAAAATAGAGGGCCAAAAAAAAATGAGGGACACCTTCAATGAGACAGACTGATACAGTGGCCAAAAGGAATGGTTTCAAACTTACCAGTGAAGATGACACAAGACGGGTGATATTTTACTTAGTTGCATGGAGAGTCAGAACTGATTGGTGGCAACTAACAATAATTAAGGTCCCTAATCAAGAGACTTTTAGTTATTCAGAAGCCCTTTGGAAGACCTTATCTTATCAAGTGAGTCCTTTAAAGTTCATCTAAAAGGCAGAGATGTTCTCTCCTGCTGGTCTTGAAGAAGCAAAGTACTATGAGTCCTACAGATGTCAGGAAATGAATTTTGTTGGCAACCTCATGAGCTTGGAAGAGTAAGAACCTCAGCCTCAGACGAAACCCAGGCCCAGTTGACACATTGCTGCCTTGTGAGACCTTGAGCAGAAGAGTGAGCTAAGGTTGCATGGAATCCTGACCAAATAGAAACTGTCAAATAATAAATAGGTGTAGCTTTGAGGTGCTAAATTTGTGACAATTAGTTATGCAGCAGTCAAAAACTATTATAAACACCATGTACTGGTTGCTGATTTAAAGGATGTATCACAATTTTGAGAACAACATTCCAACCTTTCAGGATGTAATCTTCCAGCTGGTATTTTAATGTGTCTTCAATAGGCCATTCCAAAAGTCTATAGGCAAGCTGCTTCCGGATGTGGCAAAAGCGGTGAGTTCTATGGGTGTGAGTCATTACAGCACTTCTTTTGCTGAAAATGTGTTCTTGTTGGATGCAGTGTGTCGTGGAGTACCAGGGCAGGGAATGAAATGTCATGCAGGCCTGAGATGGTGGTGCTGGCAGAAGTATCGTGGGCAGACGAAGTACATGCACATCCAGCTTAAGGGCTTCTCTGGAAACGACAAAGACATGGATAGAAGGGCTCCATATCATCAACCCGGGGCCAAGTGACTGGCTGCTCCTCCCAGGAATGACACTACACTGGGGCTCAGATACCCTCTGCTATTGGCAGGCTGGGCAACTAGCACAGGCTATTAAAGCACAGCATAGGCTTTGGAGAAGGGAAGGCTATGTGGTTGAAGTCATACATAGCTTCCATTCCTGCCACCTTGTCCGTGTTTTACCTGAACCTGAGCCAGCATCAGGATGGACAAGGAGAGATGGACACCTGCAGAACATCATCTCGTCCGCCTGGTATTGAGAACCTTCTCTGCAGTGAGGCCCACAGGACACAAAGGTCTTCACACACCACACCCATTCTGAGAGGTCCACTTACATGGCTCTTTTCCAGAATGTCCCATCACTCTCTTCCCGTCTTGCTTCTGTCTATTTGGCCAAAGTGTTAGTCCCTCACTGTGAATCAGTGTAGGATCTAACCTCTGGCAACTTTTCAGTGCGGGCAAAGTGCATAATCCAAGGTACTATTTGAAGTTATTCTTACCTGGAGGATCTCTTTGATCTGTTGTCTTTTAGTTCTATGCATAAATGGGGCTGCAGTGTAAAGCAGCCAAAGGCACCCGGAAGAGTCTCTGGAAATCCAGACTTGAGTTTTCCTTCCGTCAGCAGCTGGGCAGAGAGGGCTGCCATGAGTCTATGAGTAGGAGTGGGGTGAAAGGTGGTAACGCAGCAGGAGGAGGGGCACAAAAGGCCGGGCTAGCTGTTCAGGCACCTTATTTCTGTGCTCAAGCCCTGCTCCAGTTGACTTCTGAACACACATTGGTCTTATTAAGGCGTCCTGTGTATTGTTGTTACTGCTACTTCCTGTTTTCCAGGCTCAACCAGCATGATGTCATTGATACTGTGACCTGTACAGCCGGTATCCAGTAATCCCCAGAAGGCCTACTTATTTCCGTTTCTTTTTTCCCAGAGTTATTTCAGTTTGGTAAATGGGGGAAGACGTGAAGGAGGATGTACAAGTGACGTAAGGAGCCCTGGCGGTGCAGCGGTTAGAGGATTTTGCTGTTAATCAAAGGTTGGCTGTGGAACTCACCAGCTCTTCCACAGGAGAAAGATGAGGCAGTGGGTTTCTGTAAAGATTACAGCCTTGGAAACCCTCTGGGGCAGTTCTGCTCTGGTCTATAGAGCCAATATGAGTTGGAATCAATTCGATGACAGTGGCTTTGGTCGGGTGAGTCATGTAGATCTTACTGTGTTTAATGTAGCAAGAGTGTTCCTCAAGGTAGACCTGGAATCCAGAATCCTCTTCATTCAAGGGGTGTTAGGTTTGTGACGCGTGCAAGAGACCTTGAGTCTTCAGGATATACTCAGTCCAGGTCTCAGCTCCCCAGCCTAGAGTTTAATTATGATTATTATTATGTAGATCAATACATATTTTAGTAGGGTGATCATCTGTAGCATCTCTAGGGAAACAGTGAGAAATTTTCTACTGCCAAGGATCCCTGGAGTGAAGCCTTCTGATTATTGTTCCAGCCTTGAGACCTATTATGATAAATGAGTCACCTTGCCAGTGGCAGGTAAATGTTGCCACTTGACGCTGCCCTTCAGTTATCCCCTTTAAAATCAGGGGAGCTACTTCCTCAACAGTTGGTAGGGTAACCTAGGGGAATGTGGGGGATGCAAGTTCTCAGATTCATTCACATGCACCTGAACACTCCCTTTCTAATTCTCAGGCACCTACTTTATCCTAATCAATAGTCTCCTTTTCATATGAGAAACCTGAAGATGCTGTAAATTCAAATAATATTATAATACTACAACTTCCAGAATTGAAATCAGGGCATGATTTTAAGCTATATCAGCCATGTGAATAAGGTATTATTTTAGGCTTCTGAGAGAATATTTCTGATTTTCTGACCATGCCTTAATCTGAAAGTTTAAAACTCTGAGATTTCTTTTCTTTTTTTTTCTTAGCCTCCAGAGTAGCTAGAAGAATCTAGTACACCACACCATTTGGTAGTCATTATTTCCACCATAATGGACAAAACAAAACAAAAAATACCGAATTCACTGCCATCAAATCGAATGTGACTCCTAGCAGGCCCTCCTTGGGTTTCCAAGGAAGGAGCTCTGGTGGCTTAGTGCCTAAGGCATTTGACTGCTAACCTGAAGGCTGGCAGTTCTGTAGAGATAAGTGCATCGCACTGCTGTGGAGTCCGATCGGACTCATAGAGACCCTGCCTTGGTTTTCCGAGGTGGTATCACTATGGAAGTAGATTGCCCAACCTTCCTTCCGAGGAGTGGCTGGTGGGTTTGAACCCCCAGCCTTGTGGTTATCAGTCAAATGCTATTCACTCTCCTCAAAGCCATGCCTTCACTAGGCTTCTGTCCCAGATAACCAAGTTATTGTTGGTGTTAGGTGGCACTGAGTCAGTTCCAAATCATAGCGACCCAGGTGCTACAGATGCAAACACTACCTGGTCCTGCGCCATTCTCCAAATCCTTGCCATGTTTAAGCTCATTGTTGTAGCCCCTGTGCCAATCCATCTCATTAGGGATCTTTCTCTTTTGCTGACCCTACTTTACCAACCATGATCTCTTTCCCCAGGGACTGGTCTTTCTTCATAATATGTTCAAAGTACTTAAGACTAAGTCTCACAATCCTTTCTTCTAAATAACAGTCTGGCTGTACTTCTTCCCAGACAGATAATCATAGGGGGTACTTTAAATAAGAGTTTTGTCCATGCATGAGCCCTAGTGGTACAATGGTTAAGCACTCGGCTCCCAATCCAAAGGTTGACAGTTCAAAACCACCT
>NW_006922109.1:500669-504538 GCF_000298275.1 Orycteropus afer afer | reverse complement strand
TGACACTTTTAAATAGTATCAGATCACATAGCCAATTGAGGCACCCTTACTGTTTTCTGAGCCACATGTTGTGATAGTTCTCAGTCAAGATCATATTACCATATACAGGGCAGTACTGCTGAAAGTGACCAACACTCTTTAGAAAGAAGAGAGAAACGGGGGAATCAATTTAATGCAGAGATCATAAATGAGCATTTTCACGGTACACTTCTGGAGTGCACTTTCACCTCCATTGTCCACTGCTGCTGCTGTCGAACCAACCTCAAGAACCCCCAGTTCCATGGATGCTCCCCAAATGGTCAATTGACACTGCTGGTCCTCACAGCTGTGTACAGGGTCCTGGGCTGCAGCTGTTGCCACTGTCATATTTAGGAGCAGCAAGGGAGACTTCTCTCTCCACTTAGGAGGTAGAAGTTCACGAGAAGATGTAAATCCCACTCTAACAAGAAGATGCCAGATAATCTACAAAATCCTAATTGTTGGAGTCCATCATGTTGTTGAGGTCACAGGATAACTTAATGAAGTAAAATCCAAAGGGTGATTGGAGATGGTGCCTCACTTCTGAGATGAAATGGACACATGGCTCTCATTTTTTTATTTTTGAGAAAATAAAATATGTCACTTCATCAAGGTATAAATCATTCAATCAACTGATATGCAGTGATTGTCTAGTTGTTGGAATCATCAACCAGGGCTTTAAAATAACTTTGGTTATTATGATGAAGCATGTAGTGGAATAAGTGTACAATATAAATGAACAGATGGGGAATTTAAAATTACATATGAAACTACAAAGTAGAAATGCATGGAAACACTAAACATGAAAAATATATCAAAAATTAAGTCTATGTTTGATGGCAGATTCAGCAGTGCAGTCAATAACTTAAAGACAGGGCAATAAAATTTGTCAAAACTAAGCACAAAAGGAGAACAAAATGCTGAGTGAGGAAAAATGGAAGATCATCCAAGATCTGCATTTGTATGTCAAACATGGAATTGGAGTCCTAAAAGGAGAAGAAAATAGGACAGAAGTGACATTTGAAGGAAAAATAATTGAAAAATTTTTCCATAATTAACAAAAGATTAATGAGAGACACATAGTCTCAAAGAGCTAAGATAAAGCCAAAAATGTTAAATACAAATAAGAAAAACTGGAAAAATAAATTGGGCACCATGTCAACAGACTGCTGCAAACCAAAGAGAAAGGAAATCTCATGGAAGCTGTTGGGGGAAAGAAAGCAAATATTATGTTCAAGAGGCAACAATAAGAACAGCAGCTGTCTTTCCATCAGAAACAACAAAAGTCTGAAAACAATGGAACACTCTCAAGTTATTGAACCAAAAAAATACTGTCAATCTAGAATATTATTTCCAGTAAAAATATCCTTCAAAACTCAAAGTAAAAAAGACATTGTAGACAGAAAAAGCATCCGAAAAGCAGTAATCTTCAGCAGAGCTGTCACAAAAGAAATGCTGACCGAAACTTTGTAGGCTGAACAGAAATGCTGGCAGAATGAGACCCAGTTGATAGGAGAGGATGAGGAACATCAGAAGGGTACAGGTCAGTAATATAAGATGTTTATAAATTTTTATTTATTACAAATATATGTTAAATCTCTGAAGACTATTGCCTACTTACATTAAAAATAATTACAAAGAAGTATGAGATTTATAGCATTTATAGCAATACAACATACTAGAATTGGGAGGGTTGTGAGTAGAATATATTGTCATAAATTTCTTAAATTTTTCATGTCAAAGACCAAACTTGCTTCCTTTGTATTGATTGCAACTCATAGCGACCACTCCTGGGATTTCCAAGGTGGTATCTCTGTGGAAGTAGATTGCCCAGTCTTCCTTCTGAGGAGTGACTGGTGGGTTTGAACTGCCAGCCTTCTGGTTAGCAGTCAAATACCTTAGGCACTAAGCCACCAGAGCTCCTGCAATTTTTTCATATAGTAAGAGAATATTCTTGAACATACACTGTGAGAAGTAAAAGACACATGTTATAAGATCTAGAGAAACAGCAAAGTCAGAAGTTAGAAGTGTACTGGCAAATGAATGTTGTTGTTGTTGTTGTTGTGTGCCATCGAGTTGGCCCCGACTCATAGTGACCCCTCCTTGGGTTGCTGAGGCAGTATCACTACAGAAGTAGATTGATCAACCTTCCTTCCAAGGAATGAATAGTAGAGATAAATTGGAATAGAAAAACAATTCAATCACATCCCACCTTAAAAAAAAAAAAGAGTGAAGGAGAAATAACAGAACAAAGAGCAGATGGGCCAAGTAGAAATTAAATATAAATATGCTGGACTTTAATCTTAATCTGAACACATAGTAATTACAAAGTAAAGGCACTACACACTATAATTAAATGGCAGAGATTGAAAGATTGGACAAAAAAGGAAGGCCTAGCTACATGTTGTTTCAAAGAAATTCGCTTTAAACACAAAAATATAAACCAGTTGAAAATTGAAGTATGGAAAAATATAACCTGAAAAAGGTGACAATAGGAAAGTTACTGTGGCTAGTCTAACATGAAACAAAATAGATTTCATAATGAAGAGTATTTACCATCATTAAGATAAGTGTTTTAATAATAAAAGGATCAATTAATCAGACCTAAGGAGACAGAACCTTCCGTAGAAGTGAGGATGGTGAGAACTCATCTCACCTACATGGTAACCTCCATGTTATCAGGAGGGACCAGTCCCTGAGAAGGACTTGGTAAAGTAGAGGATCAGGGAAAAGGGGAAGACCCTCAACAAGATGGATTCACGCAGAGGCTGCCACAGTGGCTCACATATGACAATGACCGTGAGGATGGTGCAGGACTGAGCAGCGTTTTGTTCTCTTGTACTTAGGGATGCCATGAAACACCAAAAAACCAAACTCATTGCTGTGGAGTTGGATCCAACCCATAGAGATCCTTCCTCAGGTCTCTAAAGTGGTATCACTACAGAAATAGATTGCCCAATCTTCTGTCCAAGGAGTGGGTGCTGGGCTTGAACTGCCAGCCTACTTGCTAACAGCCAAATGCCTTAGGCACTATGCCAGCAGATGGTATGAGTTGGAACAAATTCAATAGCACCTAACAACAACAGCAAGCAAAATATGAGCATACTCAGAAACAAAGCTTCCAGATACGAGAAGCAAAAATTTATATGGCCAAGGAAACACAGACTCATGGTGAATCACTAAAAGGCGAAATCATAGTTGCAAATGTTGGCCCCCATCTCTCATGAGAGAACAAGGAGACAACAGGTGGCATGGATATGGAAGATCGGGATAGCACTCTCAACTTAATCGACCCAATTTTCACTTACAAAATACTGTGCCCAATAATTGTGGTCAAATATACAAATGATCATGAAGACAGTGAAGGACTGGGTGTCATTGTGTTCTCTTAAACAGGGTCACCATGACTTGACGCCAATATGGTGGCAACTAAAAATAACAACATCCTCAACAACTGCAGAATAAAATGAAAGTACGTGGCACAGTCACTAACCATAACAACATATCCAACATCTGCAAAATAAACATGTAAAAATAAAAGCACATGATGCAGTCAGTAAAATCATGTTGACCCTTAGAACTTGAGTCAATAGATGTGTAGAAATTATAGTCACAGAGTAAAGCTTTCTATTTATAAACCAATGCTATCTAGTCGATTCTGACTCATAGGGACCCTATAAAAAACTAAAAACCAAACTCACTACCATCAAGTGGATTTAGACTCATAGTGACCCCTTTGGGTTTCTGAAGCAGTAAATCTTTACCGAAGTAGATTGTCCGGTCTTTCTTCTGTGGACTGGCTAGTGGGTTTAAATCATCAACCTTCCGCTTAGCAGTCAAATGCCTTAGGC
>NW_006922109.1:475220-493173 GCF_000298275.1 Orycteropus afer afer | reverse complement strand
ATTTCAGAGTTCTCCTTTTGTTGCCTCTCACATTATTCCCAGGGTTGATCCTTCCATTTGGCATAGGAGCAAGGAGAAACTGCTCCATGGTGTCTTGTCCACACCCTGCGCCCCATGCTGGCAGTTTTAAAGGGGAGAGTGGGTGTTCAGTCCCCTAACCTAACCTATCACTGGGGGTGGGAGCCTTGTCTCTGCATCTTCCTCATTCCCTATGGTGGTGAAAATTTAGACACGTTGTCACCATGGGCCAGTTGTGGTGAAAATTCAGACACGTTGTCACCATGGGCCAGTGGTGGTGAAAGTTCAGACATGTTGTCACCATGGGCCAGTGGTGGTGAAAATTTAGACACATTGTCACCATGGGCCAGTGGTGGTGAAAGTTCAAACATGTTGTCACCATGGGCCAGTGGTGGTGAAAATTTAGACACGTTGTCACCATGGGCCAGTGCACCTCCCTGTACTGGGCCTCCCAGCCTCAAATTTCTTCAAAGAACCTGGTTCCAGTATCCTAGCTTTCAGTTGTCCAGACAACCTGCCGAAAATTTCACTAAAAGAATCACTTGTTTTGCTCCGAGATCTTAATAAATATATCCATAAACATGTCTTTTATGGTTTGTAGCGGGATGCCATCAAATCACCACCGGGCTACTGACGTTGGAAGAAACGAGGAGAAACTCGGCGTGCTCTGTGTCTGTCGATGCAGCATTGCCCTCTCTTTTCTGTGCTCTTGTTCGTTTTCTTTTTCTCTTTTGAGTATCAACTTCTCTCCCCCTTCTTTCTTTCCAGGAGGATCTCCTGCAGACTCCTCTGTGCCTTTCTGTTTAGAAGCTTAGTCTGTTCTCTATGTAGGCAGACTCTTAATTTCACTTAAAGTACCAATTAGAAAAATATGTGAACAGTTGAAAATAATTATTTTCATATAACTAGTATTGGAATTACATAACTCTGTGATGCATTCATTCATAACGCACCCTTATTTGGTCTCTGATTTTCAATTAGATAGAAAATAAATTTTAAAATATGTCATACCAGTTAAAATATTCTAATTGGTCCCTCCCATGGTATCTTCTTGTTTTCTGATTTAAAATTGAGAATAGTCTACTCTTTCACACAGGTCTCCTTATTCACTCTAATTTTAAAACATGAAGGTAATTTAAAAATATCAAGCTCTTTGTGTTGCGTAGGTTAAACAGCTGAATACTTGGTAAAACCCACTGCCGTTCCAGTTGACTTCAACTCATAGTGACCCTATAGGACAGAGCAGAAGTGTCCCATAGAGTTTCTAAGGTCGTAAATCTTAGTGGAAGCAGACTCCTTCATCTTTCTCCCACGGAGCAGCTGGTGGGTTCAAACTGCTGACCTTTTGGTTAGCAGCCAAATGCTTTAATCAATATACCACCAGAGTTCCTTGAATACTTGGTCGAATTGTCTTTTTGTTCTCAGTACATAAAACATTATAGTTTCATCCTAGACTCTTAAGTACGTCACACTCCAATTAATCCATAGATTTAATTGATATGCATCCCACCATTTCTAACATTCTTACCTCTTTTTCGTTCTCTTTAGCATCACTATAGTTTAACCCTTTACCCATGGATTCTATTGATGTTGACTTATTTTGTTAAATCATTTTATGAATAGTTCCACAGCTTTATTTTTATCTAACATGTTTCATCATTTCAATACAATTTTGAAAGCTTGAGTGGCATAAATGGTTGAGCCTTCAACTGCTAGCTGAGAGGTTGGTGGTTTGAACCTCCTGAGAGGCCTGTTGGAAGGCAGGCCTGGCAGTGTGCATGTGAAGGGTCGCAGCTTGGAAATCCAAGAGAGCTGTTGTACGGTGCAATCTGGTGTCACCATGACTGGGTGTTGACTTGAGAGCATCCAACCAGAACTCAGATCATGCTGTTGCTAGGGGCTGCTGAGTCCATCTCAAGTCATAGTGACCCTATCGCTCGCCCTCTCTGAATTCAGAGAGAAAAGTCTAAATATCTCTACAGCTTGATTCCAACTTCTTTAAATTACGTCTCTCAATGCTTCCTCATGAGTTCCATATTCCAAATAATATTGATCACTCATCACATTGACCTAAAATGAATTTCAGTTAGTGGGTTTGTGTTAACTCTTAAAAATTACTGCTGCCTAAAATATCTTTCTCCATTTTCCCTCAGGAAAATTTCAAGGATTTTATATTTATATTTAAATAAATAAATGAATATATACATGCATAGAGACAGACAGAGAGAGAGACAGAGACTCAGAGATAGAGAGAAAGAGACAGAGACAGAAAAAAGTGCAAGCACCACTGTAGTGAGAGTCTGATTTGCTCTGACTCAGTAAAATTGGCTTTGATTGTAAAGCCCCAAGTTCACTTGCAAGGATCCTTTGCACGCGTAAACTTGCACTTGACTGTTTGAATGTGACTTCAGCAGAAGTTTATGAAATTTAAAGTTTAAGAGCACAGGGTTTCATGAGAAGGGTTTCATGAACGACAAGTCATCTTTTCCCGTCATACATGGGCAGTGGGAATGTCTTCTCATTGAACAGAGATGACTGTTTGACAAAAGTTTATTTTCCTCCCTTCCCTCCAGAACAGTGTCTTTAGAATTATAAAAATAGAAATGTAAGATATCGCTCACCCCAAGGTAACTGAATGCACCCTTTGTAATGAGTTATCTGACCGTCACAGTACAAAGTTAGAATGCACACAGACGCATCCACCTTGTTTCTCTTCAGTTCATGCACTGGGTTTCTGGAAGCCTTGCTCGCAGTTTATTTGACAATTTAGTCGCATATGCTACACATAGCGGAATTTGGAACACCCTATGTGTCACACGGCATTTAATACTTGTGCAGGCCCCAGTTTTTCAGTTCTTTATGTAGTAATGTGCTGGAAACGTGTCCACCCTGCGTAGGACCCCTCCCCGGCTCTCTGATGCTTAAGCTGGGGACCTTTGTTTGGCGATCTCCACCCCAGAGGAACAATTTAAACAGGCATAAGGGTAATGCTTTCGGGCTCAGGGGCTGCTGGCCGGCAGCTTCTCACGCACTGGCTTCCGATTTCTCTCTGCCAGGACCCTGCATTTCATGAACAGCCGATGCACAGTTCACCGACGTCAGTGAGTCACCTGGGCGCTGGCACGGAAACTCGTCCTTGTCTGGTGTCACCTTGTCCCCCTGCTCCTTTCTGCAGTTTCCAGATCCCTGCAAGCTTCGCCCGGCCCCCAAACAAGGCAGACGCCGAAGGGAAGCTCCGCGTCACGCGCTCCCCCTGACCCTGCAGAAGCTCCGTGTGTGGCATTGGGTGCAAGTTTCTAGGAAAACGCAATTCTCCCAGCGCAGTTACTTCCCCAGCTGAAGTGTTAATGAGGACAATAAAAACTATGAGCAGAAAAATGAGGAACAATTCATTCAAGGAGTATTATGTGTGATTTGGCAGGAAACCCTCATGTTCCCATTCTTGGGCCCCCTTTGGGCTGCCATCGCTTATTCCCAGCCCTTCCGGTTCACTGTTCCAGCCCCTCACCCCTTTACTCCATAGACAATGCTGAAAGTGGGGGGGGGGGCAGCAAGAATGACAGGGGCTTCGTTAGGCTTAGCACTGACAGCACGGGGAGCTGTTGCTCGGCACAGCCCCGCATGACTGACAGGTCTGCCTCTGAACGGTTTGGGCAGCTTTCTCCCTGCAGTGGTGGTGGTACTATGGAAGCTGGTGTGGCTCTTCGGGGAAGCCTGCAGTCGGGAAGATGGCACCAGCTATTGGAACTTCCTCTTCTCCTCTCTCTCTTAGCACAGAAGCAGAGTACCTAATAAACAAGGTAAGCCTGGGCTCACTTGTGCTTCCTTGCTAAGCCTTACAGAAGAGTTCCCCATGGTTCACAACATCTGTACCATGAGGAGGGAAGGTAGCTGAGTGAGAAGCTCGAGCAGAATTCAGCAAGGGCTTTGTTACATAGAAATCTGAAAAAGAATAGGAATTGATGTGACAAGCCTGTGTGTATCAGACATGGATTTCACCCAGCATTTTAAAACAGCCATAACATGATTACAAAGTTAAATGAAACAAAAATGTTTACAGTCATAAAAATCTAGAGTGGAAAGAGAATGAATTTATCGTTTATTCATGAATCCAAAAATGATTCTGTGTGTGGAAGAACATGCCTCACTGTTCTAAGAGCTCAGATATGTGCTGAGCAGCCCAGACAAGGTCGCCACATTCTGCGAAGTGTCCGACCCAAGGATGTTACCAACTTCAGCATCTACCTGTGGAGAGATGGGCTCTTCCTGAGAAGGATGACACCTGTCTTGATCCTGACTCTGACATTTCTGCCATGATAGTTTGTGGACTTTCTCCATCCTGGGCAGCGTCCTTCAGACCTGCTCGTTTATCACCGCTCCTTGTAAAATGTGGCACTTAGCACGGGGCAGAGTACTTACTCCAGGTGAGAGCTGAGCGGTGCCAGGAACAGGGAGAGCGATACAGCCCAGATTTCTAGAACGAAGCTCTGTACAATCCAAAAGATGGCCTCCAATAAAAGATATAGAAAGAAGAAAATTCACCAGGCTATTAATAGCTTTACAGTAATACACTTAATGATTGTACTTTTTATTGAAGCTTAGATTTTACTCAAGTTTTCCATAGTATGAAATTTTGAGATAAATATATGTTAAAATTTCATTGGTGTTATAATTGGAATGACACTAAAACTAATGAACTATGGTTCTAATCAATGAATTTAAAATGTAGAATCTTCTGATCAGTAACATGGTTATATAAGCAACATTTCCACATTTACTGAACTTTTCTTTTATACCTTTTTGTTGTTTGGTGCCCTCGAGTTGGCTCCAACTCATAGCGACCCTGTGAATAATGAAACACTGCCTGGTCCTGCACCAGCCTCACAACCCTTGCTACACCTCAACCCACTATTACAGCCACTGTGTCAATCCATCTCATTAGGGGCCTTTGCCTTTTTTGCTGACCTTCCACTTTATCAAGCATAATATCCTTCTCCTGGAAATGGTCCCTTCTGACAACATGACCAAAGCAGGTGAGATGAAGTCTGGCCATTTTTGCTTCCAAGGAGCATTCTGGCTGCATTCATCCAGGACAGATTTGTTCATTCTTCTGGCAGTGCACGGAATTTTCAGTATTTTTCACCAGCACCACAACTCAAAAGCATCAACTCTTCTTCCGACATCCTTATTAATTGTCCAGCTTTTACATGCATATGAGTCTATTGAAAAGTACCATGGCTTGGCTTAGGCACACTTCAGTGTTCCAAGAGGCATCTTTGCTCATCAGCACTTTAAAGAGTGCTTTTGCCATAGGTTTGCCCGGTGCAATATTTCGTCTGATTTCCTGACTGCTGCTTCCGTTGGTGTTGATTGCGGAACCGAGTAGTATGAAATCTTTGACATCTTCAATCTCTTCTCTATTTATCATGAGGCTGCAAATTGGTCCAGTTGTGAGGATTTTCCTTTTCTTTATGTTGAGATGTAATCCATACTGCAGACTATAGTTTTTAATCTTCATCAGTAAGTGCTTCAAGTCCTCTTCACTTTCAGCAAACAAGGGTGTTTCTTCTGCATATCGCAGGCTGTTAATGACTCTTCCTCCAATCCTGATGCTGTGTTATTCTTCATATAATCTGGTTTCTTGGATTATCTGCTCAGGCTACAGATCGAATAAGTATGGTGAACGGATACAACCATGACACGCTCCCTTCCTGATTTTAAACCATGCAGTAATTCCTTGCTCTGTTCAAAGGGCAGTCCTGGTTTGTGTACAGGTTCCTCATGAGCACAATTAAGCGTTCTGGTCCTTAGTATAGTTTTATAGCTTTATTTCTTTAAGTCCTGGACAAATCTACTGACATTCATGTCTCTTTATTCTTTTTGGTAGAAATTTTGAATGAGGCCTTTGTAATCATATTTCTAAATAATTATTGTGGTGAAAAGAGATACTACTAAAAAAATTAGGTATTATATATGCAAGTAAAGCTTTGGAAAAGGACATCATATTGGGTAAAGGAGAAGGCAAAGAAAATGAGAGAAATACTCCAAGCAATGGATTGACGATAGTGCAACAACGAGCTCATCATACTAGTGATTGTTCATGTGGGTCATGTTTCTGGAATTGTTGGTTACAACATTGATTATATCCAATGGAATTATGAAAAATAACAAGCAGGAACTGAGGGACATGTATAATATTAAAAATTCATTATACAGTTACAGACATTTTGAGATTTTAATGTCTGCAATATATTTTACTATTTTTTAATGGAAATAAGCCAGAGAATAATTAGCTTCAAGTTAGTTAATATATAATACCTAATGTCGGGGCCGACTCGACGGCACATAACAACAACAACAACAACAATATTATTATTAGGAGCTCTGGTAGCATAGTGCCTAAGGCACTTGACTGCTAACCAGAAGGCTGGTGGTTCAAACCCACCAATCACTCCTCGGAAGGAAGATGGGGCAATCTACTTCCGTAGTGATACTGCCTCAGAAACCCACGGAGTGGTCGCTATGAGTCAGGTCTGACTTGACAGCACATAACAACAACAACAACAATATGATTATGGGAGTTCCCCACCATCATCTGTCAGTTTGTCGTACTATGGTGGTTTGCATGTTGCTGTGAGGCTGGAGGCTATGCTACTCACATTTCAAATACCAGCAGGGTCACTCCTGGTGGACAGGTTTCAGTGGAACTTCCAGACTAAGACAAACTAGGAAGAAGGAAGAAGAATTGGCCAGTGAAAACCTTAGGAACAGCAGTGAAACACTGTCTGACATATTGCTGGAAAACATTATGAATAGCCCTGAAACATTATCTGATAGAAGGCTGGAAGATGAGCACCTCAGGTTGGAGGCACTAAAAATATAACAGGGAGAAAGCTGGCTTCTCCAAATAGAGTCGACCTTAATGATATGGATGCAAAAAGCTTTCAGGACCTTCATTTGCTGATGGGGCATGACTTAAAAGGGGAAGAAACAGCTGCAAACATCTGTTAATAATTTGAACATGGAATGTACAAAGTATGAATCTAGGAAAACTGGAAATTGTCAAAAATGAAACGGACCACTTTCACATACAATCAATATTGTAGGCATTACTGAGCTGAAAGGGACTTGTTTTGGCCATTTTGAATCAGATAATCATATGACCTATTATGCCAGGAATGACAAATTGAAGAGGAATGGCATCAAATTCATTGTCACAAAGGATGTTTCAAGATATATCTCGAAGTACAATGCTGTCAGTGATAGGATAATATCCATACATCTACACAGAAGACCAGTTAATACTACTATTATTCAAATTTACACACCAACCACCAAAGACAAAGTTGAGGAAATTGAAGATTTTTACCAACTTCTGGAGTCTCAAATTGACCAACATGCAATCAAGATGAATTGATGATTATTGGTGATTGAAATGCAAAAGTTGGAAACAAAGAAGAATCACCTGTCATTGGAAAATATGGCTGTGGTGATAGAAATGACACTGGAGATCACATGATAGAATTTTGCAAGACCAATGACTTATTCATGCACACATCTTTTTTCAACAGCATACATGGTGGACTTACACATGGACCTCACCAGATGGCATACACAGAAATCGGATTGAGTACATCTGTGGGAAAAGCCAGTGGAGAAGCACAGTAGCTTCAGACAATACAAGGCCAGGAGCTGACTGTGAAACAGACCATCAATTGCTCATATGCAAGCTCAAGCAGAAGCTGGAGACAATTAAAACAAATGTACGAGAGCCAAAATATGACCTTAATTATATCCCACTTGAATTTAGAGACCATCTGAAGAATAGATTTGATGCATTGAACACTAATGACTGAAAACCAGATGAATTGTGGGATGACATTAAGAACATCATCCATGAAGAAAGCAAAAGGTCATTAAAATAAATAAATAAATAAAAGACCAAAATGGATGTCAGAAGAGACTCTGAAACTTGCTCTTGAATGGAGAGTAGCTAAAGCAAATGAAAGAAATGACAAAATAAAAGAACTGAACAGAAGATTTCAAAGAGCAGTTCAAGAAGACAAAGTCAATTATTATAATGAAATGTGCAAAGACCTGGAGTTAGAAAACCAAAAGGGAAGAACACGCTCAGCATTTCTCAAGCTAAAAGTACTGAAGAAAAAAAAATCAAGACTCGAGTTGCAGTGTTGAAAGTTTCTGTGGGCAAAGAATCGAATGATATAGGAAGCATGAAAAGAAAATGAAAGGATTACACAGAGTCACTGTATGAAAAAGAATTGGTTAATGTGCCATGTGCAGTGTGTTTCAGGAGGTGACATGTGATCAAGAACCAATGGTACTGAAGGAAAAAATTGAAGCTACACTTGATGATTAACAAGGCAACAGGAATTGATGGAATATCCATCAATATGTTTCCACAAACAAATGCTGCACTGGAGGCACTTTCTCATCTATGTCAAGAAATGTGGAAGACGGTTACCTTGCCAATTGACTGGAAGAGATCCATATTTGCACCCATTCCAAAAAAAGGTGATCCAATAGAATGCGAGAAGTATTAAATAATAGCATTAATATCACATGCAAGTAAAATTTTGCTGAAGATATTTCAAAAATGGTTGCAGTGGTATATTGACGGGGAACTTCCAGAAATGCAAAGTGGATTCAGAAGAGGATATGGAATGAAGGATATTGCTGATGGCAGATGGATCTTGGCTGAAAGCAAAAAATAGTAGAATGATGTTTGTTGTTGTCAGGTACCGTCGAGTTAGCTCTGACTCATAGTGACCCTTTGTACAACAGAATGAAACACTGTCCCATTGTGTGTCCTCCTCACAATTCTTATTATATCTGAGCCCATCGTTGTGGCCACTGTGTCAATACATCTGGTTGAGGGTCTTTCTCTAGGGTTGTAACCTTTCACTACATTTATTCAATCTGTATGCTGAGCAAACAATCCAAGAAACTGGACTATATTAAGAAGAACATAGCATCAGCATTGGAGGCAGAACCATGAACATCCTGCACTAAGCGGACAACACAACCTTACTTGCTGAAAGTGAAGATGACTTGGAGCACTTATTGATGAAGATTAAAGACTACAGTCTGTAGTATGGATTATACCTCAACACAAAGAAAAGAAAAATCCTCACAACTGTACCAACTTGCAGCCTCATGATAAATGGAGAAAAGATTGAAGTTGTCAAAGATTTCATTTTACTTGGATCCACAATCAACACCCATGGAAGCAGGAGCCGAGAAACCAGATGTCATATTACACTGGACAAATCTGCTGCAAAAGACGTCTTCAAAGGATTTAAGAGCAAAGATGTCACTCTGAAGACTTAGGTGCACCTAATCCAAGCCATGGTATTTTCAATAAAATTATATGTATGTGAAAGCTGGACAATGAGTAAGGAAGACTGAAGAAGAGTTGATGCTTTTGAATTGTGGTGCTGGTGAAAAATACTGAAAATACATAGACTGCCAGAAGAATGAACAAATCTGTCCTGCATGAAGTGCAGCCAGAATGCTCCTTGGAAACAAGAATGGCCAGACTTCATCTCACCTACTTTGGTCATGTCAGAAGAGACCATTCCCTGGAGAAGGGTATTTTTGCTGTGTTGTTTTTATGTGCTGCTCATGTTGGACCTGACTCATAGCGACCCCTCCTTGGGTTTCTAAGGGAGTATCACTATGGAAGTAGATTGCCCAACCTTCCTTCCAAAGAGTGGCTGATGGAGTTGAACCGCCAGCCTTCTGGTTAGTAGTCAAGTGCCTTAGGCACTATGCTACCAAAACTCCTGGAGAAGGGTATAATGCTTGGTAAAATGGAGAATCAGTGAAATACATGAAGACCATCAACAAGATGAATTGACACAGTGGCTGCAATGATGGGCTTAAGTATAGAAAGTATGGTGAGGTTGGCACAGGACCAGGTAGTGTTTCATTCTGTTGTGCATAGGGTCTCTATGGGTTAGAGCCAACTCAATGGCACCTAACAACAACAACAAAAATATTATTTATCAATGAAACTGTAGCATGGTAGATGCAGAGACAAGGGAATAAGCTAACTGAATTACAAAAGAAATTCAGAGAGTGGGAGGTTAGCCCACTCCACAAAATAATGGAAATAGTAACTCAGAAAGAGCCCAAGAGTGTCAGGTCCACTGAGGACAAGAGGAAGGATAGGGCAGAAAAAAGAAGAAAGATATTTCTTTGGATTGGAATGTGGACACAGGGAGATGAAGTCATGAAATAAGTGAAACATGAGGTTAATCAGTAAAGCCCCTTCCCTCACTTATCTAAGCTAGGTTTAATAGTTTCTCTTGTTTCCTATGGAGAGTACGAGACAGCCACAAAGGTTTGCACTTATCCATCTTGATTAGGAATGGACAGAGGGGAAACACTGGCCAGATTCACACTGCGGTCACTTCTGTGAGTCAGTCCTTTTGCTGAACCTGATGGCCATTCTTCAGTGGGGAGAAGATCTGGGGAAAAATCAATGACAGATGGAAATAAAGATAAGTGATTACTCATCTGCTCCCACCCCAAATGGATAATGCAAAAAAGAAAATCTAATGTCATCTCGGTATCTCCTGAGAGGCTCAGAGGAAAAGCATGATATTATCTCTTAGCTCTATTACAGAGTGCCAGGAAATGTGTTGTTGTTTGTTGTTATGTGCCGTCGAGTTGGACCTGACTCATAGCGACCCCTCCTTGGGTTTCTGAGGCAGTATCACTACAGAAATAGATTGTCCCATCTTCCTTCCGAGGAGTGGCTGGATGTGTAGGATTGGGCAAATATTTTGCAAAGAACCTCTTTCAAGTGCTGAAAAGCAAAGATGTCTCCTTGAAGACTAAGGTGCGCTTAACCCAAGCCATGGTATTTTCAATTGTCTTGTGTGCATGCGAGACCTGGACAATGAACTAGGAAGACTGAAGAAGAGTTGATGCTTTGGAGTTGTGGTGTTGTCAAAAATGCTGAAAGTACCGTGGACTGCTAAAAGGACTAACATATCTGTCCTGGAAGAAGTGTAGCTGGAATGCTCCTTGGAAGTGAGAATGGCCAGACTTCATCTCACCTACTTTGGTCATGTTGTCAGAAGGGACCATTCCCTGGAGAAGGATGTCATGTTTGGTAAAGTGGAGTGTTAATGAAAGAGGGGAAGACCCTCAACAAGATGGATTGATCTGCTGGCTGCAGTGATGGGCTCAGGTATAGTAGGGATCATGAGACTAGCACAGGACTGGGCAGTGGTTCGTTTTGTTGTACATAAGGTCACTATGAGTTTGAGACGACTCAATGGCATATAACAACAACAACAACAACAACAGGGGGAAGCTTTTTGTCTTCAGAATCCTCCTTCTTTGAAGTCACAGGACCTAGATGGGCCCCAGCAGGTGTAAGAAGCATTTAACCTGGAGGCACTTTTGCCATGTACCTTGATGATCCCAAAACAACTTGTATGTGAACACTTACATTGTGTGTTCTTTGTGCCTTTGCCTTGGGTCACTCCATTAAAGCTTCTCTACAACGGATGGAGATAAAATCTACTTTGAGAACTGTTGCCTCCCCGATGCACACCCAATTCTTAATGTTCAAAAACAAGACTAAGGACTAATCTATAGCTCTTCCATTCATGGATGGTCTGTTGAGCTTGGTGCCTGAATGCATGGATGTGAAATATTTGCTATGTGCCTGACTTTTCATAACACTGTGTTCCCTGATACGTGTTTTGTGGATAAAAGGTAAAAATCAAGGTGTAAAATTTGGCAGTCTGAAACCCAGGCTTGACTTGGTGGGCTTACAGTTGTTAGTCTTGATATATGTCATAAGCATCTTTGGGAAGCTTTTTTTTTTTTTTTTTTAATATATGCTCTTCTCTTCATCCAAATCAGTACTTATCTCTACATATCTAACAGGGAAGCTCTTTAGTATGATCAAACTAGCATATACTTGAGGGTGTCTATTACCAATAGGACAGCATCTTGGGGAATCCAATATTTGGATCCCAAACAGTCAAACCAAACTCAAATAATAAACACGTAATGGCAGAATATGTTTGGAGAGTAAAGTGACATTGGCTGAAACGCTCTTTAGCAACCTTGGGTGAAAACGGCACAAATCTAGGAATCCTAGGAAAAAGTCTATTTGCTATTGGAGAGATATTCAAGGATGATGACTTATTGCTTAAAGATAATACATCATGATGCTTGCCCTTCAGATGAATGAGGAGGTAGCTCAGAGAAAGTGACGTGGAATAGTGCCTGAGAAGTACACAGAATAAACTCATGACCTCCTTAATGAATCACAACAGAGAAATGGAAAATCCAGTTTGTTCTGGGTATGGGTCACAATTCTTCGATTCTTGGCATAGCTAGTAAATTTATTTGCTTGCTTAATGGTTTGAATTTCATGTTGTATCTGAATTTGTTGTCATCATTTAAAGAGTGCTGGGTTTCGTTCTGGTGGCTAGGAAAGGTGAGTAAAGACCAAAGATGCTTCACTGTAGGGTGGGATACCTGTGAGAGGAGAGTTCTCAATGCGATGAAGCTCTGGTTGATCTTACCCCAGTAGGGTAACTCACCTGATCATGAAAACTCTTAAGCTTTCTTTCTTTCTCCACTTCGTCGCCCCACTCCTTTGCTGGTATTTCCCGGGAAGATCTCTCTAACTACACACACACCTCTGTCCCAGAGTCTGTTTTGTGGGTCACCTAAGTTAAAACAGTGCCCCAGTTCCCTCCAATGGTAAGCAGTACTCTGTGCTTTGCTTGGTTGGTTGTTTTCCCCTAGCACTTTCAGCTTACTCTTTTAAAATTAGTGCCACTCAGTGTAGCCTTTTACAGACGGTCCCCAGGTTATGAATAAGATCCATTCCGAAGTGCGTCTTTAAGTCGAATTTGTAAATAAGTTGAAACAGGAGCATACGGTTCTTATGAAACCTTACTTTAGTGCAAGGAAAGTCTCAAAGCCTCTTCAATGATTTAAAAGCTGCACGTTCAGCAAGTGAAGGCGATTGGGATGAAGAATTTGTGGAGTGTAGGGGCTGGTTCAATTGTTTCAAAGTGAGGACAAATTTAGAAAACATCAAAGGGCAAGTGGGAGTTGTCAGTAAATTGTACCTTCATAACCCAGGGGCCACCAGTAGTCTGTGTGTTTGAATTTATTACGGCAATTTTGAGGATACACAAATTGTCACAGTTTTGGTCATTGGCAGCCCTTCCATGTTATCTTTTTTGTCCTTTCTTCCTACTTTTTTTTTGAAAAAACACTTTTTACAATTTATTGAAAGCTAACCACATAAAAAGGGGCAGGGGTCGAAAGTGCACAGGTCGGTAAATCATGAGTGGTGAGCGCGGCCTCGCCGACACGGCCTCAGAACTCTCCCTCTGTCACCTCCAAACATTCCTCTCTAGCCAACCTCGCCTCTGGCTTCTATCACCATAAATTTGTTTTGCTTATTTTTAAACTTTGGAGAAATAGATTCATGATGTTTGCATTCTCTCTGTCTGGCCTCTTCCATTCAAGGGCATGCCTCTGAGATTTATTCCAGTTTTTATGGGTAGTTGTAATTCAGTCATTTTTATCGCTGCACTTTATTGTATGAATATGTCACACTATCTTCCATTCTTCTCTTGCTGGACATTTAGGTTATTTTCAGATTTTACCTACAATGAAAAAAGTACTGTGAAAGGACTTGGACAAATATCTTGAGATGCTGAATTTTAATTTATTTTGTGTAGATACCTAAGAATGGAACGACTGAGTAATGAAGTAGGTGTAAGTATAACTTTACAAGAAAAAGCAAAACACTTTTCCAAAGTTGTGACATTTCACAGTCCCACCAGCAACCTAAGTCGGTTTCTGCTTCTATGCCTGCTCATCAACCTTGGTATTATCAGTATTTTTGTTTTAGTCATTCTTCTGGTTGTGACATGAGGCATAGTGCTGGGCTAGTCTTCATTTCTTTGGTAAGTAGTGATATAGTGATATGTTTACTGGCCCTTTGCATATGCTTATTGGCTACTCAAATTGTTTGTAGACTGTTAAGTCTTCTGGCTTTTTTGTTTTGTTTGGTTTTAAATTCAGTTTGTCTTTCTAGTGCTGAATTACAGGCATCTTTTATATATTCTGGATGCAAGTCATTTTTCAGATACACATAAGGAGAATGATTTTCTCCAGTATATGGTTTCACTATTAAAAGTCTTGCCAATATGTTGTATCAAACATAAGTTTTTCTAAAAAAATTTTGTTGAAGTCTAATTGATTATTTTTATGGTTATTTCTTTTTCTATCTTGTCTAAGAAATCTTTTACTATCCCAAGACTACACTGTATACACAAACACACACTCACACTCACACACATATTTCCAACTTACATATATATTCATAATATATATGTACTTATTTATAGATTTCATATTAAAAAAAAAAAAACGCACTGTCATCAAGTCAATCCCCACTCATAGCTACTCCCATTGGGTTTCCGAGGCTGTAAATCGTTATGCAAATAGATTGCTCCATCTTTCTTCTGCAGAGCAGCTGGTGGGTTTGAACCACTGACCTTCTGGTTAGCAGCCAAATTCCTTATCCATACAGCACTAGAGCTCCTTACAGATTTCTTATATGCACTCTTTTCTCTATGTGTATGTGCTTTTATCAGTCAAATCACTAAATATTTTTAAGAGTTCTATTAAGGTATAATTTATATATCATAAAATCTACCCATTTCAAGTGTGCAACTATTTTTAATAAATTTATAGAGTTGTGCAACCATCATAACCATATGATTTCAGAACATTCCTATCACCCCAAAAAGACCCCTCATGATTGTTGACAATCAATCCACATTCCCACTGCATCCCCAGAAACCAATCACAATCTACCTTTTATATCTGTAGATTTGCCTCATTTTTTTTTTTTTTTTTACATTTTATATAAGTAGAGGAATTCTGGTGGCATAGTGCCTAAGGCATTTGACTGCTAACCAGAAGGCTGGTGGTTCAAACCCACCAACTACACCTCAGAAGGAAGTTTGGGCAGTTTACTTCCATAGTGATAATGCCTCGGAAACCCAAGGAGGGGTCGTAATGAGTCAGATCCCACTTGACAGCAGTGAGTTTGGTTCGGTTTGGCATATACGTAGAATCATACAATATTATGGTAGGCAAAATTCAAGATGGCATCCATGGCCTTCACTTCCTGGTGTCACTCCAGAGTTCATGCTGTGTTATACGACAAAAGGCCAGTGGGCATGATGGAACTCTATCAACCCCTGTACAGCACTGAATTTTCATTAGTTGAGAGCAGAAGGGAAGACAGAGATGTGAGGCACTGGGAGCATTTGAGGGGTTCCTCTGAAGGACGGAGGACCTCCATCTCACAGCCACAGGGCCCACACTGCTTTCCACTTGAACCAACTTGCAGTCAGATTCTTATCAGAGCCCTCAAGTCAGAGCCCAGCCTGGCCAACACCTTGATCTCAACTGTGTGAGACCCCAAGGAGAGAACCCCTTAGAACCTTTCCCAACTTTCACCCTATGTGTCTGTGAGATCATAAATGGGAATGTGTTAGATTGCAATGTCTGTACCATTTGTTACCTACCAATAGAAAACCAAAAGAAATTTCTAGTCTTTTGTGTCTTTTTTTTTTTCCCATTTACATGAGGTTCATTTTCGTTGCTGAATAGTATTAAATATATTTTTACATATTTAATTTTAATTCTTGTTACATTTGAGTAGCCCACAATACACAAAGAAAAAGTCTTCAGTGAGTACATACCCTACAGTGGGAGCATATTCCTTAATTATTCTGTGGAGCAGGAAGGGTGAATTCTATTCCCCAAACCTAAATACAGTTAGCGTTTGCATTGAAGTCTGTGATCAACCTCAAGTGATTTTTTTGCATATGGTTGAATGAGTAGTTGAGATACTTCTCCCCCAAACCCCCATCCCAATTTGGACATCCAGTTTTTCCACTACCATTTATTTGTGAAAGAGGATTTCTTTCTCTGTTGAATTGTTTGATGCTTTTGTTGGAAATCAATTTTCCATTTATACATTAATCTAATTCTGGACTCTATGGTGCTTCACAATACATTTGTTCATTGTTTTTCAAACACCTCATTGCCCTGATATCTGTAGCATCACAATAAATCATGAAATCATTTCATGTAAGTCCCAAATAGACTGAGTGTTCTAATCTACAGCAAGGCATGTTGTTATTGTTGTTGTTATGTGCCGTCAAGTCAGACCCGACTCATAGCGACCCCTCCTTGGGTTTCCAAGGCACTGTCATTACGGAAGTAGATTGCCCCATCTTCCTTCCAAGGAGTGGCTGGTGGGTTTGAACCACCAGCCTTCTGGTTAGCAGTCAAGTGCTTTAGGCACTAAGCTACCAGAGTTCCCACAGCAAGGCATATCTCATTTTATTTAGAATTTTTTAAATTATGCTCAACAAAGTTGTTAAGTTTTATTTGAAGAGATATTGAACAACTTTTGTTGAATTTGCTCAAGATCATTTTATACATATGACATTATTGAAAATAGGATCTCTTTTAAATTGTATTTCTTTAGTTATTTATTGCTTGTGCATAGCATTGCAGTTGATTTTTGTTTATTGACCTTACATCCTGTTATCTTATACATTCATTTGTTTGCTCTGGTGGCCTAGTGCCTAAGGCATTTGACTGCTAACCAGAAGGCTGGCAGTTCAAACCCACCAGCCACTCCTTGGAAGAAAGATTGGGCAATCTACTTCTGTGGCGATACTGCCTCGGAAAACCAACGAGGGGTTGCTATGAGTCGGATCCAACTCGATGGCAGTGAGTTTGTGTTTTTTTTGGTTTATTGGTACAAGCTTATCAACTATGAATGAAGATAGTTAATTTTTTTTTCTTTCCAATCTCTATACATTCACCATTAAGATTTTCCAAAAATGAAAGTTCATATACATGGAATAGAAATGATACCAGATATGGTCAGAGTGGTTCTACCTCCACCTAGTAAATTTACACTTTATTTTTTCTCAAACAGGATCCCAACAATGGGAGAATTAATATTTCAATTAGAGAGCTATGGTGGTGTTGTGGTTAAGTATTGGGCTGCTGACCAACAGTCAGTGGTTTGAAGCCACCAGCCACACCATGGGAGAAAGATGAGGCAGCAAGCCTCCATTAAGATTTACAACCTTGGCAAAACTGGAGATCCATTTGCAGAAAAATGAAACAAGACCTGTACCTTACACCATACACAAAAACGAACTCCAGATGGATCAAAGACTTAAATGTGAAACCTAAAACTATACAGTTCCTCAGGGAAAATATAGGGACAAATTTAAGGGCCCTAATATATGGCATAAATAGACTATCAAGCATAACTCAAAATGCACAAACAGCAGAAGAGAAACCAGATGATTGGGACCTTCTAAAAATTAAATTTTCATGTGCTTCCAAAGACTTCTCCAAAAGAGTCAAAAGAGAACCTACAGATTGGGAAAAATTATTTGGTAATAACATATCTGACAAGGGACTTTTCTCTAGAATTTATAGAACACTCCAACACATCAATAACAAAATGACAAACAATCCAATTAAAAAATGGGCAGAAGACATAAATAGACACTTCACCAAGGAGGATATTCAAATGGCCAACAAACATATGAAGAAATGCTCATGATCTTTAGCTATTAGAGAGATGCAAATCAAAACAACAATGAGATACTATCTTGCTCCAACACTAATAGCAAAGTTCAACAACACAGAAAATAACAAATGCTGGCGAGGTTGTGGGGAGATTGAAACTCTCATACACTTCTGTGGGAATGTAAAATGGCACAACCATTGTGGAAAGCAGTATGGCGATTCCTTCAAAAGTTGGAATTAGAAATACCATTTGACCCAGCCATTCTGTTACTAGGTATATACCCTA
>NW_006922109.1:457364-473575 GCF_000298275.1 Orycteropus afer afer | reverse complement strand
AAAAAAAAAAAAAAAAGATTTACAGCCTTGGAAACCCAATGGGGCAGTTCTACTATGAAGGATACTGTGAGTTGGAACTGACTTGATGGCAGTGGGTTTGATTTTGGTATTTGAATATGGGGCCGTTGGTGGTTCAGTGGTAGAATTCTTGACTGCTAACCAGAAGGCTGGCAGTTCAAACCCATCAGCCACTCCTTGGAAGGAAGGTTGGAATTCTACTTCAGTAGTGATACCGCCTTGGAAACCCAAGGAGGGGTTGCTATGAGTCAGGTCCAACTTGAAGCACGTAACAACAACAACAACAAATACAGGAGACGTGGGTTCGATTCCTGGCTAATGTACCTCATTACTTCTATCAGTGGAGGCATGCATATTTCAGCAGAATGTTAAGCCTAAAACAGACTAGGAAGAAAAGCTTGTCAATCTACTTCCCAAACCACAGGAATCCTCTGGAACACAGCAGTATGATCTGAAACTGATCGTGAGGGGGTGCAGGGCCAGAGACGTTTTGTTCTGCTGTTCCTGGATCACCATGAGGCAGGGCCCACTGGATGGCAGCTAACAACAACCATAGTTTGAAGGTGCTGTAGAGGAGAGAGATTAAGTCATGTGACCAAAATCATGTAGACTTAAGTTTCTGAGCTGGCGTTTGGCTGAAGGTCTTTCTAAGTGTAAAGTCACTTTGGCACTTGGCAGACTAAAATCATGTCATTATAGAATCTGAGATCTGTTGTAATACAAAAAAAAAAAAAAACCCTCACTGCTGTCGAGTCGAATCTGGACTCAAAGCGACCCCTCCTTGAGTTTCCGAGGCAGTATCATTACGGAAGTAGATTGTCCAACCTTCCTTTTGAGGAGTGGCTGGTGGTTTGGACCGCCAGCCTTCTGGTAGCTGTCAAGTGCCTTAGGCACTATGTTAAGTCACATGTGCATTTACTGTCCTCTACAGCATTGATAACAACTTGGAAGACAGACAGCTTTTGTCTCAAACTGACGGCAGTCAATGCGTTGTACCCAGCCAGGTATCAGCCCACCCAAACAGACATCAATGCTCTATATTGATGTCTCACCTTTAAAAGGTTTGTAGTAATTTACAAAACATACAATATACAATATGCACCACATGGGTATTTAAATATTAGAGTCCAGTGAAAAGACCAAATGCAAGACTAACAAAAGAACCAGAATGAACTAACTGAATATTTTCCTATTCCTGGCTTGCAACTTGAACTTCAGAAAGGATTCTTGAAGACCTCTTGGGCAGACTATGGACATGTAGCAATGGTGATCACATTAGTCTGATAGGCTGCTGGGAAATCTTTGTCCACCTATTAAGTTCTTGATTTATGAAAAGGCATTTATCAAATGCCTTTTGGGCATCTACTCAATAATGAACATAAATTTAAAATACAATAAACCCTTCTTCTCTGTAACATTTTTTTCCTAACATATTGTGAAAAGAAAATGCTAGAGGGAAACAATTTAATGGCAGAAATCATATGGGTATTAGACAGTCATTAAAAGTTGTACACTGGGAAATATAAATGAGCTTCACTGAATATTTAATCAAAATTAATTAAAATGAAATTTCACACAAAATCTTACCAAGTTTCTCAATGTGTCTAAGCAGTTTTAGATCTCTGGGAAAGTAAGACTTTGTTGGTATCTCTTCTCTAAACAGCAAATGACTCACTTTTCCTGTATTTCCCAATACTATATGCTATGTGTATGGAATGTGATGTTTAATTGTACATTGTTCTTTTGTGCCATCAAGTCAGACCCGACTCATAGCGACCCCTCCTTGGGTTTCTGAGGCAATATCACTACGAAAGTAGATTGCCCAACCTTCCTTCCGAGGAGTGACTGGTGGGTTTGAACCACCAGCCTTATGGTTAGCAGTCAAGTGTCTTAGGCATTACGCTACCAGAGCTCCCTGCTTAATTGTATATGCACCTAAAATTGTATTGGATGATAGAAACTCTGAGCTATCATGAGAGAGTGGCAAATACTGTAAAAGATTTTCTTTTTTTTTTTTTCTTCATAATTTCCATCTCAGTGACCTATACGTAGGTCTCACTTCATGAGAAGGAGTCAGGAGAAAGAAGGGAAAAGGACTATCAGGAACATGGCCCACTGATACCGGCAGACCACCTAGATGGTCAAGTGGGCTAGCAGGCTATGAGGTGTTCAATAGAAAGGTGAGGAGTGAGGGCCTGGTGGGTAGGAGGCCTATTGATTGCCAAGATCATCTGCTTCTAGAGGTTTCCTAAACACACAGACAATGTTGATATAGATGACCCAGTTACCATGACAGATATTGATTACCATGCTCTAGGCTGGCATTCCAAACCAAAATCCAACCTCACTGCCGTCGAGTCGATGCAACTCACAGCGACCCCTCCTTGGGTTTCCGAGGCAGTAGCTCTACGGAAGTAGATTGCCCAGTCTTTCTTCCAAGGAGTGGCTGGTGGGTTTGAACCACCAGCCTTCTGGTTAGCAGTCAAGTGCCTTAGGCACTATGCCACATAGGTCAAAATGGAGACAGCTAAATACTTGTGTGGGCTTCTTCAAACCTCTTCTAATGCAATTAATCCATAAGCATCATTTTTAGTGGTTACATGTACTGAATTCTCCAAAGCTTACTCACCCACTCTTGTGTGAATAGGTTCCCTAGACGCTTAAACGGAAATAATGTCAGACCTTCAGCAAGGGACTCCCAATTAAGGAGAAGGTGGGACAGTATTAGAGTTGTGCTGAGGGACTTGGGAAATGATCCTTTAAAAAGTGTTATATTTAGAGGCAGTGGTTAATGTTCTCTGACTTTGGAAAGTATGAGAGAATGTATTATCAGTTGGGAAGACTTGAATCTGGTTGATAAAATAAGACTTCCTTTGTATTTTGAGGAGTTATAGCCTTTGTATAGGAAATTGAGGGTGGCTGTAAGATGGTTGATCATATAGCCTAGTTCTGGATGGAGAAGGACACAGCCTTGCCCTCCACTGTCATGTTCACCAAATTAGACCCTGGGAGATGAAAGAGAAGAACTATTCGCAGTTTGCAGGAATGAAAGAATAAAAATGTCTCTGAAATCATCATGAAAAACTGCTATAAATGATAGAGAAAAAGAAAAGGAATGTGTTACAAGTTTAGTCTAGAGTTATATAAGAGTCCTCTTTGTGGTCACTATACTGTGTCTTTTGGCAAAAAATATATTTGAATTATTTGCTCTGAGAAGAAATACATAGACTGTTAAGGAAGGGAGAACTAGCCTCCATTTCCTCAATTCAGTATTTATCAATGCCTACTTTATGCCTAGTGAGTGGCTGCAGAAGGTCCCAGAGGTTGAGCATTGCGGGTGTCAGGCCATAAGCCCTACAGTGAGGCCATGTTCACCTCAAGCAAAGGCAATTTTGCTTCCTGGGGGACACTGGCAATGTCTGGAGCCATTTTTGATGATCTTGACTGGAAAGTGTGCTACTGGCATCTAGTGAGTAGAAGCCAGGGATTCTGCTAAGCCACGTACCAGGTGCAGGACAGCCCCATGACAATTATCCCATCCACACACACAGTCGGGCTGAGATGGAAAAGTCCTAATCTGGAGGAAACGTATTTTTTTCTAGTTTGACTACAACTCCATGTAGACCAACAGTGGGCCAGTGGACCCAATACAGCTAATGTCACGTGGGCTGAGACTGAAGAACTCAGTGCCCTTCCTCTTCCAGGGTGGTGGCTTTCACATTACAGCACTTCCCGAAGCTTGTTGGGTGCACAGGCCCTTGGGACATTTGCATGACAGAAGGTGAGGTAGGATAAAGAAAGTATATTTAGGTGTATAGGGAGATTATCTTCATTAGAGGTTAATACTGATGATGCTTTCAACTATCTTATTGTTGTTATGTGCTGTCGAGTCAGACCCGACCCATAGTGACGCCTCCTTGGGTTTCCCAGGCAGTATCACTACAGAAGTAGATTGCCCCATCTTCCTTCCGAGTCGACTATCTTAGCAATGTAGTATTTAGCATTTCACATTCATAGTCTAGTTCATTTTCATCACCAAGAGATGTTCACTTCTTCCTAGGGACGGTAGAACTGAGGATCACATTTCTGTAGCCCCCCCTCACCTCTAGCAGTGTCTTGCTAAGCATACACTCCCACCTGAAGACGATGACTCAGCTTCTCTGTGTAAAACCAAATTTCTCCTGAAAATAACATCTTGTGTGGTAATGGAAATCTTTCACCTCTTTGGGATAGAGATGTTCAAAATCAAGATACTTTGCCGCACATTCTCTTCCATTTTACTTTCTCCCCCCACCATTTTGCTTTCTAAAGTGAAATTTGTCTTTTACCAGTTGAGGGGAGAGTTACTGCTAAGTCCACATTTTGTTCAGACACAGGAAATTCACTTCTGCCAGAATTCAGTAGTAAAGTGTGCGTATGAGAGTGTGCGTGTGAATGTCTATGTGTGAATGTGTGTGTGGGTCTGTGAATATGTGTGTGTTTGTGTTTATCATAGATCTTTCTGAGATGAAGCCATGGACAGTGTGCTGAAAGCAAACACCTAAAGGCACATGCAGAGAAAATGCCATCTGAAGAAATGAAGACAAAGTTAGTTTACTGACAACCACTTCTGAGCACATTCCCTTCCTTTGATACATTTATTTCCAACATCATCTCTAGGAATTGAAATGAAACCAAGTGAGTCACTCTGAAAGAGGACTGCATAGACATCTTTGGCAATTAAACTTCTCTAAACAGTGATATTAATCCCTTGATATTGCATAATAGGTGGTCTTACATCTTATCTGCACTTATTAATTATGTAGCCCGGGGTAGCTGTTAAGTTCTGTGGAAGCAAGTGTTCTTTATTTCATGTCACTTTTCTTCTCTGTTTCTTCCTTCCCTGGTACCTAATAAAAAAAACAGGGCAGAATGGGCGTTTGAATTTCCCTCAGCACATACTGGCTGCCTGCTGTATACCAGTCAGTGCACTATGGACCAGAGTCCCACCAAGGAGGAACACACAACCATGCTGTGGGGTGAGGGAGCTGCGACTAAATATGCAGTATGATAATGATTGCTAGAGGTAGGGACAAAGTCTTAGGAGGAAAGCTAAGGCAGTTCACGTGGGAATTAGATTTTGAGACATGATTGAGATTTCCCATGTAGGAGAAAGAAAGAAGAAGGAACATTTGAGGCAAAAAAGATCAGGAGGAATTTTATGATATTAAGAAAGGAATTTGATTGTTTTGGTGCACATGTGTCACCAAGAAACTTCTGGCTGGTTGGATCTATCTATCTATCTACTGCTCCTCCATCCATTTATCTCTCTACCAATCATCCATCCACCCACCCAACCATCCATCCTTCCATCCATCTATTTATCTATCTACCGATCATGCATCCATTTATCTATCTACCGATAATCCACCCAACCATCCATCCTTCCAACCATCTAGCCATTTTTCTATCTATCGATCATCCATCTATCCAACCATCTCTCTCTCTCTCTCTATCATCTCTCATCTATGTGTATAAGGCTGATTGTGAAGGACCTGTGCAACAGGTTTAGAGTTTAACTTTTATTCTAGAGATGAGGAAGCCATTTCAGATGTTTACATATTTAAGTAAGAATACATCTGTATTTTAAAAAGATATTCTGGTGGCAGTTTGAAAGGAGGGGCTAAAAAAATGGAGCTTCTGATGGGGAAAGTCCATTTCATGTGCAAGAAAGTATGAAATTCTGGAAAGAAGGGTAGAAGTATGCAGGAGAGGATGGGGTGAAGACATGTTGCAGAGATAAAATGGATTAGATACACCAATTAATTGAATCTAGGGTGCAGAGGCAGCCTGAGTATTCAAGGATGTTTCTGGATGGTGTAGGTGTGCAGCTCGTGAGCCCAGTAGCAGAGATAATGACAACAGGAGAGAGTGTGAAGTATTGAGAGGACAAAAACCAGCACATTTGTGGACATTGTGGTGTAAAATCAGAGCTCGAGAAAGCACACGGGATTTGAAGTCACGCAAATTTGAGTGCAACTAAAAGCTAGATCATTACTAGGAGTTTTGACCTTGGGTCAAGGTACTTTGACCTTGGGTGAGGTACTTAGCCTCTTGTCTCTTCATATGTAGAACTTGGATATTAGATATCTTTAATGACTCTGCTGTGACAATTAAAATATATAGCTTTTATCTGTACATGAGTTGTCTTTAAAAGACTTAGACCTGTACTTCAAAACCAGCCCACTGCCATCAAGTTGACTTGGACTCATAGTGAGCCTCATGGTCCAGTCTTTTCATTTGTAATGGTACGTCTACCAACACACCACTACTTCTGTCTCTTCTCCCCTCTTAGTCTGGCCCTGAGAGGTCCAAGAAGGAGTGGAATGCATACACAATTTGTTCTTTGACTATAACAGAATTAAACTAGAAATCAATATCAGAAAGATAGCTGGAAAATCCCCAAGAATTTGGAAGTTAAACAGCACAGCTATAAGGAACAAACAGACCAAAGAACAATTCACAAGGGAAATTAGGAAATAGTGTGTAGACTTTATTTTTTCAAATACTTTTAGATTTACAGGAATATTGAGAAGATAGTACAGAGAGTTCCCATACATCCCATACAAGTTTGCTTATTATTAATATATTCCATTGGTATGGTGCATTTGTTACAAATAATGAAATAATATTGATGCATTATTACTAATGATTATTAAAAAAAATAATAACTCAATGCTGTCGAGTTGATTTGACTCTTAGTGACCCCTCCTTGTGTTTCTGAGGTGGTATCACTATGGAAGTAGACTGCCCAATCTTCCTTCCAAGGAGTGGCTGGTGGGCTTGAACTGCCAGCCTTCTGGGTAGCAGTCAGATGCCTTAGGCACTGTGCCACCAGAGCAGTACTTTATTAGGGTTTCCTTCTTCTTTATCTAACGTATTTCACTGCTCCCGGATCCCATCCAGAATACCACAATACACTTATTTGGCATGTCTCCCGGACCTCTTGTTGGCTGTGATAGCTTCTCAAACTGTTTGAAGATCTTAACAGTTTTGAGGGGTACTGATCAAATTTTAAAAGATGTCACACTATAGAAATTTGTATGATGTTTATGTTTTTCTCATGATTAGACTGGAGTTATTAGAGAAAATACTTTTATTTGATGAAGAGATGATATTAATGTTGAAGTTGAACAATCCCATAAACAAATGTTGACTATTCCCTACAAGATACATACTCCTCATTGTAGAAGTAAAATGCATTTTTAGGGCAAATAAAAAATAAAAGAAAATTGTGACAGCACTGTGATTATTTAAAAAGTTTTCTAATTTTCTCAAATTTCATATAAACTTTCCCCTTGAAATGAATCTACATATTTCATTTTAACATGGTAGTTCTCTGGTTGTCTCTTGGAGCTATTGTTAAATTGTTGTGTCTGATAGTTTATGGTACTTTAAAACTGAGGACACTCAATACAAATTCAAGAATACAACACCACAGGTTAGATCTATCAAATACACTCTGAATTCATTGACCACTTTTTGAAACGCAGAATAACTTTAACAATGCACTGCTCCTGGACTTGGGTTTGGTCTCCCAGGAGTGGTTTGCTGTGATAGGTCTTCTGTTTTGTCTCAGAACATTTATGTGGATTAATTCCACCCCCATCCCACCCTCCCATACTGTAAGCCTCCAAGATCCATAAATTAAATTTACTTGCTTTAGATTTGTCAAAGATCCAGATCAAATTCTAAAAAAATTAGGTAAGGCATTTCATTGAGTAGGCAAGACCAGCCACTGGTTGGATTGATCCTGAGTTCTCCTGACTATAGACTGCTTATCGTTTCAGTACATAAATTTGCACTGATACCAGAAAGCCACTGAAGTGACTCTGGAAGCACTCAAGAAGGGGGATGTGGCAGCTAAACTGTGTGTCAACTTGGCTGGGTCTGGTGTTGAGTGGCTGGTGAACTGGATGTAGTTAATTCCCCAGGATGAGACTGGTCATCAACTCCCTGGTGGAATCTGCTGGAGCAGCTGAGTAGCTGCCCAGGGATGTGGTCAGCTCCCAGTGGATAAGAAGGAGCTCTGAGAAAGGTTTCTAAGCTTTTGGGCATGCTTGGATCCTGCATTTGGCCGAGTCATCAGTGACTGGCCTACCATGTTGTCTGTTGATCTTGGAACTATCTCTGGACTTGAACTAGTGGCCTGTTGTGTTGTTTGATAATGTTGGTACTATGCCATTTTATTTGTCAACCTTGGGTTTGTCAGATGCAGCAAGCAGCAGCTGCCCAAGTTAAGAGAAACCTCAAGGTTCAGTGGCCTGGGAACAAGAGGCAGAGTTGAAGCCCAAGGTCCAGGGGCCTTCACCCAGCCCCTAGAGCTGGCACTTTGAACCCAGACTCCTGGCCTTCTAAACAATAAGAGAATAAATCCCTGTTTGTTAGAACCATCCACCCACTTGTGGTATTTTCTGTTAGAGTGGCACTAGAGAACCAGAACAGGGGAGTTTTAGGATTTTTGCTGTTGAAACTTGTAACTGGTGCTGTCCTCATATTCATTAGCAGACCTAATTTTCAGTTCGTGGAGCTGGTGTATAACGCCAAGAAGCCTCTTGACTATAATAAAATACTGATACACGTTGTTCCAGTTACCTGGTGCCACTCTGACAGGAATATACCACAAATGGGATGGCTTAAACAAACAGGAATTAATTCTTACAATTTGGAGGCTTTAAGTCCAAGTCCAAGTCCAAGTGCAAGGCTCTAGGGGCTTGGTGAAAGCCCCTCAACCTTGGAGTTCAGCTCTGCCTCCTGCTCCTGGCCCACTGGAGCTAGAGGCGTTTCTTCACTCACATAGCTGCTGGCTGCTGAGACTGACATAACCCAAGGTTGACAAGTCAAAAGGCACAGTCTCGATGTTACCAAACCACATGGCATCCCATTAATTTAAGTCCATTGAAAGTCCTAAGGTTGGCACAGCATGGCAGGGTGCTGAATAGCAACATGGCTTCATGCAGGGTTCAAGCGTGTCATAAGCTAGAGACCATTCCCAAAGCTGCTGGTTATATACGGGAAGCAGACCACATGCCCAAAGGCAGCTACTCAGCTGCTCACAGTAGATTTCACCATGGAGTTGATTACCAGTCTCATCATGGGGAATATTACATCTGGCTGCCCAGCCACTCAACCAGGACTAGCCAAGTTGACACAAAAACATAACCACCACACACATGGTTCTCATTTTTCCTCTAAAACAATTGATGATATATTGTACCTTGATAGTTATTGACACAAGAGAGCCAAATTTATTTTACTGATGAGATGAGCTACTTTCAATACCAACTGTAGAAAACAGCAATGACTATATAGGACACAGTATCTAAAAATCATCTCAGCAACAATTGCAAATGTCTTAAGGGTTAAAATATTGGGCATACATCATCAAGTAGGTAGAGCATAACTCTTCACTGTGTAAGGGTTGGTGGTGCATAGCATTTCCTTCTAAAGTGTATAATATGAAAAGAAGGAAAAAGAGTAACTTCATAATGGAAAAACCTAATGACCACCACCTTAGCCAGGCGATCAAAGTGGACATTAATTGTGATAAATTATGCTGCTAGTATGTATACTTGATCTGAAGTAATGAGAAAGACACTTTAATCTTTGTGAACATCTTCCTTAAAACCCTAATTCCAGTCGGTTCATAATAAAAATATGATACAAATTCCAAACAAGGGATATTCTACAAAATACTTGACCAGTAGTCCTCAAAACAAGGAGTGAAAGCACTGGAAACAAGCAAAGTGAGATGTTGCTGCAGCCAGGAGCTGTCTCAGGAGAGACGTAGTGTGGTGTCCTGGGCAGGATCCTAGAGCAGAAAAGGGACATTTGGTAAAAAATAGGGAAATTTGAGTAAAGTAGGGACTAATAATAATGTGCAAACACTGACCCATTAATTGTGACAGATGTGTCATACTAATACAAAACGTTAATAACAGGACACTGGGTGTTGGCATATGTGGAAAAGCTCCATCTTGAAAATCATTCCAAATAATAATAAATCTAACACTGTTCTAAAAAATCTCCTTAGAGAGAAACCTTTGGGGATCCGCCAAAGAAGTGCACCAGTCCTTCATTCTACTTCAGTTAACGCTGCTCTTTTTGAGCTTTACAATGTGGACAATTTTATCCTGGTGCTTTTTAACTTCATTTGATATTTCCCACATCATCTTGTATTTGCTTGCTGAGACTCGCAGTTTCCCATTACTTGTGGGCCTAATCTCTCCAATTGCCACATTTCAGCACACGATTTAGTACGAGATGTGAATGCCATAGGTGCTTTCGTTAGGTAAATTGTCCCCTTAGAATCAAAGGGGAAGACCTTCAGTGAGATGGCTTGTCACAGTTGCTGTGATGATGGACTCAAGGTTGTGAGGCTGGTGCTTGACTGGGCAGTGTTTCATTCTGTTGTACATAGGGTGGCTATGAGTCAGAGCCAACTTGATGGCACCTAACAACACAACAATTTAGAATCATGTCTAGAATCAGAATGGGTGTTGAAGACTGAGAACAACTCCTTGTCTTAACAAGTCAGTGACAGATTGAGGGTTATCCTGCTTTCTGAAATTCCAATATATTGAACCTTCTATTACAACCTGACTTGAGAAAAAACAATGCCACTGGATCACACGTGGTAGTATTCAATTTATAATTAATTCAATTACATGAGAGAACATCAGTTTGTTTTCTGGTTGACATTCACTTTATTAGCTACTTTCTAAAATGGAATTCAATATTCTTCAAAAACAACAAGTAGCCACTGAGGGACTATTATTATTTGCTTAACTGAACTCCATTTTTTAATAAGTAAACAACTCCACACAAAGGCTATTGTGGACTGAGAATGCGAGTCACTGTTGGACTGAGTTTATAATGCTTTTAATGGTTTTACACATTCAGGGTAATGCTGAGCATTTGCTGATAATAACTGAGATGCACAAATTATTTAGAGCAGAAAACTACCAGCCTTCTCTTCCTGTGTGTCAAGAATTCCCTTTCCTTTCTGCCCCTGTGTGGAGATAAATTTTTTACCTTGGCCTCCAGGGCGCTGTTTGGTGCACTGGGGCATTAATTTCACACATGGCACTCACTTTCTTGAAAGAAGAAACTAAATGAAGGAAGGATTTCTTCTACAAGCAATGGTTGGGTTAAGGTTAAAATTTTCCATTGTTATTAGATATTAAAGGCTTTAAGGACATGTATTGTCCACCGACAACTTTTTACCCATATCTTTAAATTATTGTCATCCAAGAACTGCTAGGGTTCTCATGACCCCATACATGTTCTCAGTGTCAGAAAACCTGTTGTTTTCTTCTCTTACTGATTTCTAAGGAGTTCCTAATTTTTCAGCTCTGGGACACACAGAATCATTGCTTTGTGGAACCTAGGTTTCTATAAACAAACAAACAAGCCTTTGATTTCAAGCCTATCCTCTTTCCTCCCTGCCATAAACATTGTCTGAGACAAAGGAACATATTGTCTGACCATCTGTCTGACACAGGAAGAAAGGAAAAAATAAGGAGAAAAACAGAACCACTCCATGCAGTTGGTAATAAGTCTTGTGTTTAAATCTTGGTTCTGCCATAGATGACTGATTTGGGGCTTTGTATGTAAGACAGAAACAGTGACGCCATCTCACAAGCCTGTCAAAGATTGCTGATCAAGGAACTTGAAAGTACTAAGCAAAGAGACGTTACTGTTATTTGTACAGATATGCACAAGCCCCTCATTAGTCAGCTTCTTCATTGCTTTCTCATTTTTTCATGTTTTTGGCCTGTGAGATCGTCTACCATTATTGATTGAATTAGGATGCATTTTTTTATCCTCTTTTAAAATTGAAGGGAAAACACAGTTCTGAAGCCATTTTTAATTTTCATGAGATAGCAGTGGACTGACCTCTACTGGGTTATTTTGTTGCAGAGCTGTTGAGGCTGACCTCGATGCACGATTGATTTTTTCATACTTCCTTATGAAGCCCGTTAGGCAGGTTCCGCCGTAGAGTCCATTATGGCAGGGAGAGCCATTGGCCTTTTTATGTCTGGCAGTATAAAAAGGTTCATTAGCTTGCAGCACCTCCACGGTGCAGGGAGCTGGTGCTGGGGCCAGGGCAGGCATGGGGCAGCAGCTTTACTCTCCCAGCTTATTAACACCTTTAATGGACAGTAAATCAATTTTACTCGTCTGCTCTGGAATCTGTTCCCAAGGAATGAACACACACACAAAGGGCATCAGTAACCTGTCCTTCTCCTCCGTGGTGTGGTTATTAAAAGCACACGGCAGAGAAGACAAGAGATGGAGAAGGTCAGTTGGGTTTGGCTCTTCACACCGTTATCTCCCCTCACACAGAACTGTGGCATGAACTGGCGGTTGAATTTCTGCTAAAAAATTGAGTGCAAATGTTTTCTATTTTCTATTTTGACCATAGAAATCAACATAAACATACATACATGTTTTACATCCTAAACTAGCTTTTCCTGAATAAAATATAACTGAGAAGATACTGAAGTTTGGAACCATCACAAGGGGGAAAAACAAACAAACAAACTAAATATCGGGATGACAAGTTTCTCTTCTTAACTTGCCTACCAAATTGTTTTGGAAGTTACAATTAAAATTCATTAATGTCTTAGGCTAACGTGTGGCTCAAGGTGACTTTATTTTAGGGCCAGGCCCCAGAGAGGCGGGCACAGAACAGTTAGGAACAACTAAGGGAGATGAACTTGTCTGTCAGTTTGTTGTACTGTGGTGGCTTAAGTGTTGCTGTGAGGCTGGAGGCTATGCCACTTGTGTTGCAAAATGCCAACAGGGTCTCCCATGGTGGGCAGCTTTTATCAGAGCTTCTGGACTCGGAAGAATGAACAAGCCATCCACTTCTCAAAGAATCGGCCAGTGAAAACCTAATGAAGAGCAGTAAAACACTGTCTGATATATTACTAGAAAAGTTTATGAATAGTCCTGAAACATTGTCCGATATAGTGCTGGAAAATGAGCCCATCAGGTTGGAAGGCACTCAAAATATGACTGGGGAAGAGCTGACTCCTCAGAGTAGAGACAACCTTAATGATATAGATGGAGTGACGCTTTTGGGACCCCCATTGTCTGATGTGGCATTACTCAAAATGAGAAGAAACAGATGCAAATATCCATTAATAATTGAAACAGGGAATGTATGAAGTACGAATCTAGGAAAATTAGAGGTTGTCAAAAATGAAATGGAACACATAAAGATCTATATCCTAGGCATTAGTGAGCTGAAATGGACTGGTTTTGGTCCTTTTGAATCAGAGAACCATATGATCTACTGCTGGGAATGACAAACCGAAGAGGAATGGTGTGGGATTCATCATCACAAGGTCTGTTTCAAAATCTGTCCTGAAGTGCAATGCTGTCAGTGATAGGATAATAGCCATACGCCTACAAGGAAGACCAGTTACTACTACTGTTATTGAAATCTATGCACTAAACAGGAGCTCTGGTAGCATAGTGCCTAAGGCACTTGACTGCTAACCAGAAGGCTGGCGGTTCAAACTCACCAGCCAATCCTCTGAAGGAAGATGGGGCAATCTACTTCCATAGTGATACTGCCTCAGAAACCCAAGGAGGGGTCACTATGAGTTGGGTCCAACTTGACGGCACACAACAACAACAGCATGCACTAAACACCAAAGCCAAAGATGAGGAAATTGAAGATTTCCACCAACTTATACAGTCTGAAATTCACCAACTATGAAATCAAGATGTGTTGATTATCACTGGTGACTGGAATGCAAAAGTTGGAACAAAGAAGAGTTACCGGTAGTTGGAAAATATGGCCTTGGTGATAGAAATAATGCTGAAGATCGCATGATAGAATTTTGCAAGAGCAATGACTTATTCATTGCAAATACCATTTTTAAACAACATATATTATGACTATATATGTGAACTTTGCCAGTTGGAGTGCATAGGAATCAGACTGACTATATCTATGGCAAGAGGCAATAGAGAAGTTCAATATCTTCAGCCAAAACAAGGCCAGGAGCTGATTGTGGAAGACCCATAATCTTATATGCATATTCAAGTTGAAGTTGAAGACAATTAAAACAAGTCCATGAGAGCCAAAATATGACCTTGATAATATCCTTCCTGAATTTAGAGACATTCTAAAGAATAGATATTATGCACTGAATACCAATGTCTGAAAACCAGAGGGAATGTGGGATGATATCAAGTATATCATCCATGAAGAAAGCAACAGGTCATTAAAAAACCAAGAAAGGAAGAAAATACCAAAATGGATGTCAAAAGAGACTCTGAAACTTGCCCTTAAGTGGGCAGTAACTAAAGCAAATGGAAGACATGACAAGATAAAAGGGCTGAACAGAAGACTTCAAAGAGCAGTTCAAGAAGATAAAGACAATTGTTAGAATGAAATGTGCAAAGACCTGGAGTTAGAAAACCAAAAGGGAAGAACAGGCTCAGCATTTCTCAAGCTGAAAGAACTGAGGAAAAAGTTTAAGCCTTGAGTTGCAATATTGAAAGATTCTATTGGCAAAATATTGACTGATGTAGGAAACATCAAAAGAAGATAGAAGGAATACACAGAGTCACTGTACCAAAAAAAAAATTGGTCGACGTTCATCCATTTCAGGAGATGCCATGTGATCAAGAACCAATGGTATTAAAGGAATGAATCAAAGCTGCACTGAAGGAATTGGCAAAGAACAAGGCTCCAGGGATTGATGGGATGCCCACTGAGAAGTTTCAACAAACAGACCCCGTGCTGGAGGCACTCACTCGACTATGCCAAGAGATTTGGAAGACAGCTACCTGGCCAACTGACTGGAAGAGATCCATATTTGTACCCATTCCAAAAAAGGTGATCCCACAGAATGTAAGAATTATCGAGCAATATCATTAATATCACACACAAGTAAAATCTTGCTGAAGGTAATTAAAAGACAGTTGCAGCAATATATTAACAGAAATGCAAGCTTCCACAAATGCAAGCTGGATTCAGAAGAGGATGTGGAATGAGGGATATCGTTGCTGATGTCAGATGGATCTTAGCTGAAAGCAAAGAATTCAAGAAAGATGTTTATTTATGTTTTATAGACTGTGCAAAAGTATTTTATTGTGCAGATCATAACAAATTATGCATAACATTGAGAAGAATGGGAATTACAGAACACTTGATTGTACTCATGAGGACCCTATACATAGACCAAAACCAAAAAAAACAAACTCAGTGCCATCAAGTCAGATCCGACTCATAGCGACCCCTCCTTGGGTTTCCAAGGCAGTATCACTATGGAAGTAGATTGCTCCATCTTCCTTCCGAGGAGTGGCTGGTGGGTTTGAACCTCCAGTGTTCTGGTCAAATGTCTTAGGCATTACACCACCAGAGTTCCTGTACATAGATCAGGAGACTGTCATTCGAACAGAACAAAGGGATACTTCGTGGTTTAAAATCAAGAAGGGAGTGTGTCAGGGTTGTGTTGTGTCCTTTCAAAATAATTATTCAATTTGTATGCTGAGCAAATAATCTGAGAATCTGGGTTATATGAAGAAGAACATGGCATCAGAATTGGAGGAAGATTCATTCACAACCCACAATATGCAGCTGGCATAACTTTGGCTGCTGAAAGTGAGGATGGCTTGAAGGACTTACTGATGAAGTTTAAGACTACAGTCTGCAGTATGGATTACACCTCAATATAAAAAAAAAAAACAGAAATCCTCACAACTGGTCTAATAAACAGCTTCATGATGGGTAGAGAAATGATTGAAGATCTCAAGGACTTTGTATCACTTGGTTCTACAATCAATAACGATGGAAGCAGCAGTCAAGACATCAGACCACGTATTGCATTGGGCAAATCTGCTGCAAAAGACCTCTTTCAAATGATGAAGAGCAAAGATATCTCCTTGAAGACTAAGATGCGCCTAACCCAAGTCATATTATTTTCAATTGCCTGTTATGCTTGTGACAGCTGGGCAATGAATAGGGAAGACTGAAGAAGAGTTGATGCTTTTGAGTTGTGGTGCTGGAAAAGAATGCTAAGAGTACCGTAGTGTGCTAAAAGGACTAACAAATCTGTCCTGGAAGAAGTGTAGCCAAAATGCTCCTTGGAAGCGAGAATGGCCAAACTTCATCTCACTTTGGTCATGTT
>NW_006922109.1:443078-455529 GCF_000298275.1 Orycteropus afer afer | reverse complement strand
GAATGCTGAAAGTACCATGGACTGCTAAAAGAACTAACAGATCTGTCCTGGAGGAAGTGCAGCCAGAATGCTCCTTGGAAACAAGAATGTCCAGTCTTTGTCTCACCTATTTTGGTCATGTTGTCAGAAGGGACCATTCCCTGGAGAAGGATGTCATGGTTGATACAGTGGAGGGTTGATGAAAGAGGGGAAGGCCTTCAACAAGATGGATTGACATGGTGGCTGCAATGATGGGCTCAAGGATAGCAGGGATCGTGGAGCTGGTGTGGGATCAGGCAGTGTTTCATTCTGCTGTGTATGGGGTCACTCTATGAGTTGGAAACAACTCAACGGCACCTGACAACAACAGTCAGGGGCCCCTCTAGAGAAATAGAAGCATTAAATTACTGATATATTCATATATATCTATGTCTATATAGATAGGTAGATAGATTCATATATGCCCATAGTTATATTCATATATGTCCATAGTTCAGTGGTTCTGTTTCTCTATCTGTATCTATGTTGCTGTTGTTGTTAGGTGCCATTGAGTTGGTTCTGATTCATAGTGACCCTGTGTACAACCGAATGAAATACTGCCCACTCCTGTGCCAGTTTCACCATTCTTGCTATGCTTGAGCCCTTTGCTGTAGCTTTGTATCAATCCATCTCACTGAGGGCCTTCCTCTTTGTCTTTGACTCTCTACTTGACCAAGCATGATGTCCTTGTCCAGAGACTGATCCTTCCTGGTAAAACAACCAGAGTACAAGGCAAAACTTTGCTGTCCTTTTTTGTAAGGAACATTCCCGCTATACTTCTTGCAAGACAGATTTGCTCATTCTGCTGGCAGTCCATGGCATATTCAATATTCTTTGCCAAGAACATAATTCAAAGGCATCAATTCTTCATCAGTCTTCCTTATTCATTATCAGGCTATCACTTGCATATGAGGTGACCGAAAATACCATGGCTTGAGTCAGGCACACCTTATTCTTCAAAGTGACATCTTTGCTCTTTTGTAGCAGATTTGCCTAATGCAATATGTCATCTGATTTCTTAACTGCTGTTTTCATGGGCATGGATTGCAGATACAAGTTAAATGAAATCCTTGATAACTTTAATCTTCTCTCCATTTATCACACTGTTGCTTATTAGTCTAATTGTGAAGACTTTATTTATGTTGAAGTGTAATCCATAAGGGAAACTGTAGTCTTTCATTTCACCAGTAAGTACTTCAAGTCCTCTTCCTTTCAGTTAACAATGTTGTCTCACCTGCATATTACAGATTGTTAATGAGTCATCCTCCAATTTTGATGTCCCATTCATCCTCATATAGTCTAGCTTCTCAGATTATTTGTTCAGCATGCTGATTGAATAAGTACAGTGAAAGAATTCCACCCTGAATACACACTTCCTGATTTTAAACCAGGCAATATTCCCTTGTTATATTCTAATGAAAGCTTCTTGGTCTATGTACAGGTTCCTCTTGAGCACAATTTAAGTGTTCTGGAATTCCCATTCTTCACAATGATATCCATAATTTATGATCCACACAATTTAATGCATTTGCATAGTCAATAAAACACAGGTAACAATTTGTCTCTATTTCTATCTATCTATATGCTTAGAGAGAGACACATTGAGATTTATTTTACCTGACTGGCTCACATGATTATGGAGCTAGTAAGTCCAAAACCCATAGATCTGGTGGCAGGCTGGAGACTTCTACTGGGTTTGGTCCCAAGATTCTTAAGTCAGTTGACAAAATGAGTGCAGAGTGGAGAGAGAATAAGTTCTGCTACAATATCTATTTATAGTCTGGAGCTGTCTCCAAACTATAAAAGAAACTTCCAATTCAACTGATTGATTACATGATAGAAAGTGATTTCATTACTTTGGCTTAGATTACATTATCAAACAGGGATTCATCTAGTATTTTGCCAAAGCAATGGGAACCATAGTCTAGCCAAGTTAAGGCATAAAATTAGCTATTGCACTTGTCATACTCGAAGAGTTCACTACATGCTTGGATGAATTTCATTTGGCCTGAAACTCGCAGTGATTCTCATAACTTAATTTTTCTTCTGCATTTTCCAGTATTTTATTCATTTTTAAAGTTCTATCATTTCTTTATTATATAAATATCTTCTTTGTAAATTAAAAATATAGGATGCTAAAAATAAATGTTGCTTAAAGCAAAGAGTATCAGAAAGATGCTTACTTGCGTTTTATTGACTATGCAAAAGCATATGACTGTGTGGATCATAACAAATTATGGATAACATTGAGAAGAATGGGAATTCCAGAACACTTAATTGTACTCATGAGGAACCTGTACATAGACCAGGAGGTCTATTTGGAACAGAATAAGGGGACACTGTATGATTTAAAATCAAGAAGGGAGTGTGTCAGGGTTGTATCCTTTCACCATACCTATTTAATCTATATGCTGAGCAAATAATCCGAGAAGCTGGACTATATGAAGAGGAATGTGGATTCAGGATTGGAGGAAGATTCATTAACAACCTGTGATATGCAGATGACACAGCTTTGCTTGCTGAAAGTGAAGATGACTTGAAGCACTTACTGATGAAGATTGAAGACTATAGTCTGCAGTATGGATTACACCTCAATATAAAGGAAACAAGAATCCTCACAACTGGACCAATAAGCAGCATCACGATAAATGGAGAAAACAATGAAGTTGTCAAGGACTTCATATTAGTTTGTTCTACAATCAACACCAATGGAAGCAGCAGTCAAGGTATCAGATGGTATAGCACTGGGCAGATTGGCTGTGAAGGACCTTTTTCAAGTGCTGAAGAGCAAAGATATTTCCTTGAATACTAAGGTGTGCCTTACACAAGCCATGGTACTTTGAATCGCCTCATATGCATGTGAGAGCTGGACAATGAATAAGGAAGACCAAAGAAGACTCAATATTTTGAGTTGTGGTGCTGGCGAAGAATGCTGAAAGTACCGTGGACTGCTAAAAGTACTAACAGATCTGTCCTGGATGAAGTGCAGACAGAATGCTCCTTGGAATTGAGAATGGCCAGACTTCATCTCATCTACTTTGGTCATGTTGTTAGAAGGGACCATTCTCTGGAGAAGGATGTCATGCTTGGTAGAGTGGAGGGTCAATGAAAAGGGGAAGGCCCAAAACAAGATGGATTGACACAGTGGCTGAAACGATGGGCTCAGGTACAGCAAGGATCGTGAGGCCGGCACAGGACTAGGCAGTGTTTCTTTCAGCTGTACACAGGTTCGCTGTGAATCAGAGATGACTCAATGGCACCTAACAACAACAAAAATAAACTATACAATTCTATATTTTATACTGTATAGAATTTCAAACATATTTTATTCATATATTTAACCTCATGTAACATTTTTTCTCATTGTTACATGTATATTAGGGACACTTTCCTGCTTAATGAATATAAATATATATTATTATTTTAAATAAATAAACCAAAAAAACCCAAAGTCACTGCTGTCGAGTCGGATCCGACTCATAGCGATCCCTCCTTGGGTTTCTGGGGTGGTATCACTATGGAAGTAGATTGCCCAACCTTCCTTCTGAGGAGTGGCTGGTGGGTTTGAACCGCCAGCCTTCTGGTGAGCAGTCAAACGCCTTAGGCACTATGCCAGCACAGCTCCCCTTCTTTTAATAGATACATATTACAAAATTGTGTGCTATGATATTTTGGTTCTCTAGTGCTGGTATAACAGAAATTACCACAAGTGGATGGCTTTAACAAACAGGGATTTATTTTCTTATAGTTTAAGAGACTAGAAGTCTGAGTTGGAGCAGGTTTGACAACTAAGACAATAGCAGTGGTGTTCTATTTACATGCATATTGTGTGTGAATTTAAATACAACCTAACTCCCTGACTCTGTCAACAGGTGGGAGAACTTGAGCATTTTTCGTAAGTGCTCTGAGCTTTCAGTTCCTTCCCCTGCAAAGTGGGGACCATGGAATAGGGCTCCTGTGAGATGAACCTAAGCACATCGGTGCAGTACTTAGCCCTGCTCTGCGCCGGTAGCAAAGACTCTGAAGATGGTTGTTGCTGTTTTGTTATGTGCCGTCGAGTCAGACCTGACTCACGGAGACCCCTCCTTGGGTTTCCGGGGCAGTTTCACTACGGAAGTAGATTGCCCAGTCTTCCTTCCAAGGAGTGGCTGGTGGGTTTGAACGGCCACCCTTCTGGTTAGCAGTCAAGTGCCTTAGGTACTATGCTACCAGAGCTCCCTTGCATAGGATAGCCATTCCTATTAGTTAAATAGCATGATGCAGCTGCCTGTTTCTTTGGGGCAAGTCCCTAACCTAGAGGTGCTGTTTCAGAGGGGCCTGCTTTTGAAACCACTTAACCCACCATCCCACGTTGTCCTCCAGAGTGTCTGCACCCACCTACACCTTGTAAGTGGACCTGGCTGCCAATTCTCTCTTACTATAATGAATATTAGGTATTTTCATTGAAAAACATGTCAGAGAAGAAAACTGGAATCTACTACAATTAAAAATGAAAGAGATTTATTGAAGGAATATAATAATTGCAGCTGGGGAATCATCTGTAAAGTAACAAATTGTCCCAAAGTACAGAAAATGAGAAGAGCTGTTATGGGAGCGATGTATGGAAACAGTAATCATTAGTCATATATTAGCCACTATAGGCCATACATCAGTTAATCTATAGACGTCCTGTCCTGGAGCTAGCCTATGCAAGCATTTGACAAGGATGGTTTCACTTATCTTTCAGAAATAGGGGAAGCTTGTACAAAAACATTCTTTCTGAGAGTAGCTGTAGCACTGTCTTCTCATCTCTCTGCCCTTCCTTCTCTGAATCGGTGCACGTTAAGCCATTACTGTGAGTAGGGCTTCAATGCCTCTTCCTTGTTGTGGTCTGAACAAAATGGAGTTCATTTTGCACTTGGGCAGAATCTTCCCCTATGCCAAGCACCTAGATTTTGGGGGCTCTTTCATCTTTAAAAGATTACCTCATTATTAATGTCCATTTTTTTGATTATTATTAAGATTGCATTTTTTTTTTTTATATTTGTTCATTTTTTATTGTGACTTGGTTGCAAATTTACAAAGCAGGACTGTTTTACATTCAATAGTTCATGCACAGCCCGATTACCATCCCCAGCCATAAAAAACGCCCCTCCCCTCTCCTCACTGTGACAGTGACTCGCCCCCCGCCGCCCCATGCCCTTCTTCACTGTGCGGTCCTGTCTGTCCAGCTTTCCCTCTGTGTGAATGCTGCCCCTCTGCTGTCTCATGGATGATTGATCTGGGGGGCGCGTCTCCCTGGGGTAGGTGGGTGCATCGCCCTGGGCTAGGTGTTCTGCATGTAGGTCATTCTACTGTTGGGCTGAGAGACAGTCCTTTTCTAGCCCCAAAGGGGCCATAGTCTCAGGGGTGCTACCAGTCTCTATCTCACCAGTAATTCTGGTCATTTTTATGTTTTTGAATTGTGTTCCACATTTTTTCTCCCACTCTGCCCAGGATCTCCAGGCACCATTTACAAGGTTGTACTTTTTATAATATCAATATGTTTACTCAGCATCCCTAGTTCTCCTTTAGCGTCTTGTTTATTTGTGCCTCAGCTTACTTTTCCATTAACTCTTTCTGTGTAGTAACAAATGTATCAACACAAATTGCAAAGATTTTTTTCAGATTTTCATTTTTTAAAAAATAATTGCTCATGTTTATTTATTTATTTGCATGTTTTACACCATGCAGGGACTGACTTTATATATAACTGAGCTTAAATCACTTATTTTGTAGTTAAGATAATCAAGACACCAATGACAGAATAAAAAGCAGATTCCTGGGCCCCTTGGTAATTTTCTATTGTTTTTATCTGTCTCTGACAGGCAGATTATAGCCTGTTTCTATTTATTTATTTATTTATGATTGTGCTCTATGTACAAGTGTACAGAGCAGAGTTTGTTTCACTTTCAGCATTTCGTGTGCATTTAGTTTCAGTGCCCATTTACCGTCATGTTCATGTTTATTTTTACAGGGTTAGACAGTTTTTTTTTTTTAATATTCAGGTTATCAAATCTATTAATCTTTCAATCTAAGATTCCTGCCTTTGAAAGCCATAGTTGGAAGCATTTCTCCATCCTTTAGTAGATAGCAGAGTACAAACAGATTTGCTGGTTTGTTGTTTAGGATTTCTGTGGAATATCCTGGTTGTGTAAGAAGATTCTAAAAGTTGTATATACTTAAACCATCTGCAGTAAGTGTTTATGTCAGAAACCAAAGATTAGTGTAGCTTTGGGATCAAAATTAATGAGAACATTCCCAAATACCAATATCAAACACCGTGGTTTGCCTTTTAGGTTAAGGAAGGCTGCCTTCCTGTCAAGTGAATGCGAACCTTTCTAGCATCTGGGTGGATTCTATATGTGTCATCAATGAACATCCATGGAAGCAACCGTCAAGAAATTAAATGATTCATTTAATTGGGCAGATATGCTGCAACAGGCCTTTTAAAGTTGTAAAAAGCAAAGACTATGGTCTTTTCAGTCGCCACATATGTGTGTGAAAGCTCAACAATGAAAAAGGAAGACTGCAGATGAATTGATGCCTTCAAACTCTGGGGCTGGTGAAAAATATTAAACGTACCAGGGACCGCCAGAGCAAACAAGTCTACTTGACAAGAAGTATGACCAGAAAGATGTGAGCATGGCTAGACTTAGGCTGACTTACTTTGGACAGGTCACCAGGGAAAAACCATCACTAGAAAAAGACATCATGCTTGGTGAAGAAGAGCATCAGTGAGAAGGAAGGGAACCCTCCATGTGACACAATAGCCGCAACAGTGACTCAGCAAATGATCATGAACCTGGCACAGGCCACCGTTTTGCTGTTATACATGAGGTTGTTAGTAGATGTTAACAGATTGTGACATAGCAGGAAAATTCCTATAACCTTAAGATTAAATAATCTCAAGATTGTTTAAGTATTATCTGATCCATTTTCCTCCAAAGCTTTGTTTTAGTATACATTTAAGTCTTTAATCAGATACATATCATTTTGATGAAGTTAACCAGAAAATTATAATTTATACTCTTTTTAGAAAATTGGCCAGTTGGTTCGAAAACCATTTAAAAAATGTTGGTTGCTCTGAACTCAATTCCAATGGCGTCAGCCCCATGTGTGCAGAATGCAACTGCTTCAGAAGGTTTTCCAGACTGACATTTTGGAAGGAGGTGGTCAGGCCTGTCTCCCACGGTACCTCCGAGTGGGTTCGAGCTGCCAACTTCCAGCTAGTCATAGAGTCCTCAACCGTTATACCACCCATCAACTTGTGGTGGGGTCCACCTCACTTTTGTTGGAGATTTAAAATCTGCTTTTGTACTTATTTTATATTTTGTCCCAATATTCTGGATATATTTTGTTGCTGTTGTTGAAGTTTTATGTAACAGAGATAAGGGAATTTTATTTCCAAAGAACACTTTGTTTTAGCAAAATGTCTGATAAAACTTTGAGAGAGAGAGAGTCAAGACGTTCGGAGGTGTTAATGCCATTTTGGTGTCAGGCTTAAGCAGGAGATGGTCCTGTTCTAAAGGAGACAGTGAGAAATACGTGTTTGCCCTTGAGAACAGTATGTTCCTATCGGTTTTTCTTGTGTTTATAATATAGTTTGCTGATGTTTAGTTCACAAACATTCCTTTATTGTAATTTTATCAATGGACAATGAATCTTATTTCTGATTTAGTAATTTTTTTGGTTGAATCCAGTTTTTTTTTGTTGTTGTTGTTGTTATTAGGTGCCATCAAGTCGGACCCGACTCACAGTGACCCTATGAACAACAGAACAAAACATTGCCCAATCCTATGCCTGCCCTACCATCCTTGCTATACCTGATTGCATTGTTGCAGTCACAGTGTCAATCCATCTCATTAAGGGCCTTCCCTTTTTTGCTGACCTTATTTTTGGCCAAGCATGATGTCCTTCTCCAGGGACTTGTCCCTTCTGACAACAGGACCAAAGTAGTTGAGATGAAGTTTGGCCACTTTCGCTTCCAAGAAGCATTCCAACTACACTTCTTACAGGACAGATTTTTATTTATTTGTTTGTTTATTTGTTTATTTTTAAGGTATTAGTAGTGCCTAAGGCATTTGACTGGTGGTTCAAACCCACCAGCGACTTTTCAGAAGGAAGGTTGAGTAATCTGCTTCCATAGAGATACCACCTCGGAAACCCAAAGAGGGATCGCTATGAGTCGATCCGACTGGATGGCAGTGGGTTGTGAATATTATGATCTTTGTATTTCTTTTGTATGTACTTGTAAAACATAATTTTAATTGTTTCTTTCATTTTATAAGCTTAGGCAAATTGTGCTATGAGTTAAAACTAGCAGGGTTTTCATTAAACTAGTTTAATCTGTTTTACATCTATTGTAATTCACTTTAAACTGGAATTGAATTTTCTGTCATTACAAAATTTATATGTTTTTTTCAGTTTCTCTGTGAGTATTCATTGTTCATGAGTTAGGACATAATATGAGGGGAATTCTGTGGATATTAATTTTATCTACGTTGATAATTTTGCTAATGGTATTAATCCTTGATTTCTCTAAAAATATTATATTAGGGGTAATAGAAAACTGTATAATCCAGCAGGTAGATTTGAATTTCAATATCTGTTTCCTCTCACCTGTATGAACACTAGGGACAATTAGCTAATCAAAATCAGCCTCATTGTCTTAGTATGGGAATAATATTGACTTTGTAGAGTTTTGGTGAGGATTATTTGAAACAAAACATAAAAGCATCTGATAGGTCATGGTGCGTGACCAGAATACATTATTGCACGAATGCGTTGTTCTCTTCCTCTGACAAATGAGACCAAAGGGCATCATTGAGAAGGTCAGATAGTTCACTTTCATGTTATTAGCACATTACTTGAAAGAGACTTGACTGTGATACAGAGATTAAAACAAAAACCAAAACAAAACTCACTTCCTTGGAGTCATAGCCACCCCCACTGGGTTTCCAAGGCTGTGGATCTTTATAGAAGTCAATTACCTCATCTTCCTTCTGCAGAGCAGGTGGGGTTTGAACTGCTGACCTGGTTACCCACTGCACCATCAGAGCTCCTTGTTATAGCGATTAGATATTTTATTTTCACTTGAAAGAGTGGGAAGAATAGGAATTCTGAGGTGGCTGCCATTTCTAGCTCTTTTAACCCTGGTTAAAATCAGCATTGTTTGTAACTTTCAGTTAGTTGCTAATTGAAAGGAAATACATCTGAGCCTTGGGCTGAAAGCTTCTAGCTTAAACCCTCCTGCATATTTCAGGAGTTTGCTCTTCTTCCTACAAAGTGGGTCAAAGAACATCTGAAATTATAAAATGCTTCACCTGGTTAGATTTTTGTCTACAATTTTAGATTTGTTCACAAGATGCTACACATTGGTCAGACAAATAACTCTTTTATTATATGAACTTATATGTTTACGAAGCTCTGAGTTTGGGGGAAAAAAGAAAGAAAAGAACCATCTCCTAAAGTAGCTTGCTGACTCAGGTGAAGCCATTAGCACGAATATGCAAAAGGCACATAAAATAACAAAGTTATGTTAGAAAAAGTCCTCTTTCTTTCTCCCTCCCTCCTTCCTCTCTCTCTGTCTCTGTCTCACTCTCTGTCTCTCTGTCTCTCTGTCTCTCTCTCTCTCTCACACACACACACACACACACACATACACACACACACACACACACACGCACTCCAGCCCTTTCCTTATTTCTTTTTCTCCTTATATGGAAGCAATACAATGGTGGACACAATAACAGTTGTTCACAATTACTGTCAGCCACTAGACCCAAGCTTCTATAGTCATATTGTTTTCACCCTTTGGGGCCACCTGATCCATATTTATGGGGTGGTTCCATTTCAATGATTCATTTTAGCCATATGTGGAGGGTATCCGTTGTATCTAGCCCAGGAGCTTAGAATTTGCTTTAATTAGAGCTCTGCCTGTTTAGCCATGGCTGAGAATTTGGCTTCTCCCTACTTGTCTTGACTTGCCAGGGTCCTTCTGAGATTTGCCTCTGCCTCATTCCTAGTTAACGTTTTCCCTCTCGGCACTCCTCTCCTCTGACTCCAAACAGGGCTCTGTGCCTAAACCTTAATCCTAAATGGGGTTCTATGAATGGACTTCCCTGATATTAGTAAAATCACCTGCTACCATCTAATCTCAACCCACCAAATATTAAATCATGTTGGAATCTTTAATACTGACTGTAGACCTGAGTGTCATTGCTATTCTATTAGACTTTTTTGGATAGCTGTCTTTTCAACTTAAGCTAGCTACTTTCCCTTCAGTGGCTGTTTTGCATATGTAAATTGTCTACTCCTTTGTTGTTGTTTGTTGTTGCTGTTGTTATGTGCAGTTGAGTCGTCTCTGACTCATAGTGACCTTATGTACAGCAGAACAAAATACTGCCTGGTCCTGTGCCAGCCTCACAATCCCTACGATACCTGAGCCCAACACTGCAGCCACTCTGTCAATCCATCTCCCCGAGGGCCTTCCCCTTTTTCACTGACTCTCCACTTTACCAAGCATGACCTCCTTCTCCAGAGAATGGTCCCTTATGATAACACGACCAGAGTAGGTGAGACGAAGTCTGGCCATTCTTGCTTCCAAGGAACATTCTGGATGCACTTCTTCCAGGACAGATTTGTTAGTTCTTTTAGCAGTCCATGGTACTTTCAGCATTCTTTGCCAACATCAGAACTCAAAAGCAACAACTCTTCTTCAGTCTTCCTTATTCATTGGCCAACTCTCACATGCATATGAGGTGATTGAAAATACCATGGCTTGGGGTAGGTGCATCTTAGTCTTCAAGGAGTTATCTTTGCTCTTCAGTACTTAAAAGAGGTCTTTTGCAATAGATTTTCCCAACGCAATATGTCGTCTGATGTCTTGACTGCTGCTTCTATTGGCATTGATTGTAGAAGCAAGCAATATGAAGTTTTTGACAACTTCAATCTTTTCTCCCTGTATCATGATGCTGCTAACTGGTCCGGTTGGGAGGATCTTTGTTTCATGTTGAGGTGGAATCTATACTGAAGACTTTGATCTTCATCAGTAAGTGCTTCAAGTCTTCTTCACTTCAGCAAGCAAGGTTTTGTCATCTCTATACTGCATGTTAATGATGCTCCCTCCAATCCTGATGCTGCATTCTTCTTCACATAGTCCAGATTCTCAGATTATTTGTTCAGCAAACAGATTGAATAAGTGTGGTGAAAGAAAATAGCCCTGACACATGCCTTTCTTGATTTTAAACCAAGCAGTATCCCCTTGTTCTGTTTCAACGACTGCCTTGGTCTATGTACAGGTTCCTCATGGGCACGATGAAATGTTCTGGAATTCCCATTCCTTGCAATATTATCCATAATTTGTTATGATCCACACAATTGAAAGCCTTTGCATAGTCAATAAAACACAAGTAAATATCTTTTTTACATTCTTTGCTTTCAGCCAAGATCTATTTGACATCAGCAAGATGTCCATGTCCTCTTCTGAATGTGGCTTGAATTTCCAGCCCATTAGTCCCTTGTTTTGATTTTGTTTGTTGTTTGTTTGTTTGTTTTGTCTTTGTTTCTCCCAGTCTTTCCTGTCCTGTCATGGCTATTGTGGTTCTGCTTGATCCAACATTACATCTATTTAATACATTTCATATCATCTCCTTCTCAGTTTTACAAATGATTACTACTCCCCAAAAGGCAAATTAATTTAATGAAGACACAATTACTTTCCTGCTATCAGATAGAAAGTGATACCTTTTAGTTATTCTCAGAAAGTGGAGTCATGTGACATTATGCCATATTTTCTTTATGCCGGTAGTATCTACTGAATCTAGAATGGACTACACAATGTAGTAAAGTTAGAGTTAAATTTCTACATTTAAAGGAGGATGATATAAGACTTCCATTTCATCTCTACGTGCAAGAAACTTAGAAGTTGTCGCTCCCATCCTTGTAACAACAACAGGAAAAGCTGAACAAACTGAAAATCAATTAATTTCCTTGCATCTATTGAGAAAATTGGGTCAAAGTGCAAACTGCCACTCATCAATCCGGAAAGACAAATCAATAAGAGCATTATAGCTGAGATCTGCTTACCTGGACCAGAAGCCACTGGAGAAGTAAACTGGTGTGAAGAACTAAATGGTAATTTTGATGATTTGTTGGAGGTGATGTGGATTAGCATGAGAGTAAAAACCACTGGAGAACACATTCTTGCAGGGGCAGTGTTAGGGTGTCCTGTAACCTAAGGGGACTTTACCCCCAGGAACACTACTGGGTTCTTGTTCTGGTTCCCTAGTGCTACTCTGACAAGAATATACCACAAATGGGATGGCCTTAACAAACAGGACTTTATTCTTCAAGTTTGGAGGCTTTAAGTCCAAGTTCAAAGTGCCAGGCTTTAGGTGCTGGGTGAAAGCCC
>NW_006922109.1:438544-441616 GCF_000298275.1 Orycteropus afer afer | reverse complement strand
TACTATACACCTGGGAATTCTGATCATTCACATAAACTTATAGGACCATTGTCTGCCAACCTCAAGTAGGGCATTCTCTGTAGTAAAGGCCAGCTCTCCAGGGAAATGTAGTCCATAGGTGGCACAGCAGGTTAAGGGGTTAAGCACCCAACTACTAACTAAACAATTGGTGGTTAGAGTCCCCTCAGATATACCTTGGAAGTAAGGCTTGGAAATCTGCTTTCAACGGATCAGAGCCTTGACAGTCCTTTGGGACATGGTTCTACTCTGACACACATGTGGCTGCCATGAGTGGGAATTAATTTGATGGCAATTGGTTTGTTTTGCCATTTTTTGGTGTCTCCAGTGAAACAAACCTTGCCAGAGCCTTATTCTATCTAGAGAAAGCGTTTCTCTCACACCAGTCCCATACTACTTTCCTGTCTCACCTAAGGGGATAAATGTCTAAGAAACACTTGGGAAGCTGGACAGATGACCAATATAAGACTGAGATTGAATCATCAAATTATAGGATACTTCCCTCTCCTACATCATATCACCACACAAACAGGGCTCCAGTGTAATGTCCTAGGGGAAAATTTTTACCACCATAAAGTAGTGAAGAAAAGAGATTCTATTCAGCATGTGCAGCAAAGAGAAAACAAAGGTGGAAAACGGAGGGTCATGTCATCAGAACAATGTCTGCCAGCATCTGAAGAACATTACAAAGCCAACAGTATATATAAAAATTACAAGTCAGCAAAGGCTTCCACCTTCCATACACTTACTACAAGCTATCTAATCACTGTGATTGTTTTCCAAGCCATCATTGGTACAGGTTTTCAGTAACCACAGTCAGGAGGGTCTTCATTAGGCCAACAAACCAAAAAGGAAGATGGTGAGAGTAGCAATTGTCTTCACCTAAATGTCTTCTTTGTTCTAAGGAGGCTATGCACAGGTATGTTCCCTCGTCCTAGTCAATCTACTCCTGAGGGCAGACTGCCTCTCCTTGGGCTTCCCCAGAATCGTCATGGCCACATTGTTGATTCAATGGTCACACGCATTGGGGAAATAGCATAGAGAATTTAAAATGGTGTCTGAAATTATATCAAGGCTCAACATGGACTCAGGGTGCGAACTGAAGTCCACAGACTTCTGCAAACCAAATATTTTTAGAGTTTAGGCTCTAAGGCAATAATTAAAGTAGTTTACAACTGAAAGAGCTGTGAGATACAGATTCTGTCAGAGGAGAAGAGTCTAAAAGAAAAAAAAAAAAGCCATTGAGTCTACTTGGATTCATAGTGACCATGTAGGGTAGAATAGAACTTCCCCAGAGGGTTTCTATGGCTATAAAGCTGTACAGAAGCAGATCAACAGGTATGTCTCCTGCAGAGCCACTGGGGGGAATTGAACAGTTGACCTTCAGTTAATAGTCCAGCACTTAACCACTGTGCAACCAAGCCTCTTAGAAGAGTCTTAAGGAAGTCCAAAGTAATGCACAAGGGCTCCAGAGGAATTTGAAGCTTCTGGCACTTGCAGTTATAGCAAAAACTAAACACAGCTCAACATCTAGATTAAATGTAATGTCACAGTAAATGTCTATTTACCTCAGCTCCTATTGCATTATACATTGCTTTGTTTTCCACAAAAAATTTCAAGACGTGCTAAAAGGCAAGGAAAACTCAGTCTAGAGACCAAATAAGCATCAGAAAAAGACAGAGATATGATGCAGATATAAGATTACCAGACAGGAAATTTAAAATAACTTTGATCAATATGACAATCCTTCTAATGGAAAAAAGCAGACCATATATAAGAACAGAGTAGTCATATGCGCAGAAAGACAAAAAACAAGGGAATTGAAGTTCTGAAGAGCGAGAGGGAAAACTAAACTGTGTTTATTCCCAGAGGACATGACTTTCCGGGTAGAAATTCTTAAAGAATTGATCAAAAAATTATAATAATCTCCTTCAACTAGTAAGTGAGTCTAACAAGATTACCAAACAAACCAAAAACCAAACTCCCTGCCATCAATTTGATTCCAACTCATAGCGACCCCTTTTAGGTTTCTGAGGCAGTAAATCTTTACCAAAGTAGATTGCCCAGTCTTCCTTCTGCAGAGTGACTGGTAGGTTTGAACCTCCAGCCTTCTGGTTAGCAGTCAGATGCCTTAGGCACTACACCACCAGAGCTCAAGATTATAAGATACAAAAGTCAATTGCTTTCCTATATACCAGCAATGAACAACTGAAATTTGAAATAAAAATTACAATACAATTTACAATAGTACCTCCCAATAAAATAGGTATAACCCCCCAAAATATGTAGAGGAACTGAAGATCCTAATAAATGGAGAAAGAGTCTTCGTCCGTGGAGTGAAGCACTCAGTATTGTCAATATGCCAATTTTCCCAACTCAAACTATTGATTCAGTATAGCCCAATAAAAATCTCAGCAATGTATGTTGTATATATTGATCAACTAATTCCAAAGTTTTTTTTTTTATGGAAAGGCAAAAGATGTAGGATAAGCAATACAATACTGAGGAAGAACAAAGATGAATTCTGGCACTATCCAATGCCAGCACTTATTCTGAAGCTACATTAACTCAAACAGGATGGCGTGGGTGCAGTGATAGACACAGGACAATCAAACAAAACAGCCCCGAAGTAGACTGGCATAAATACTGTTAAGAGGCAAAGGCATTCCATTGTGAAAGTATAAACTTTTCAGTAAATACTGCTGAACAATTGACTGTTCACTTGCAAAGCATGAGCCTGAAAGTAGACTTTCAAAAAATCGACTCAGAATGGATCCTAGACATAAATGTAAATACATAAGTAAAAAACATCTGGAAAGAAACTTAGAAGAAAGCAGATGAGACCTTAGGCTTTCTGATAAGTTTTAGTCACCACACAAAAATACAATCCATGAAAGAAAAAATTAACAGGTTTTTCCTCGTTACGACAAAAATCCTCTACTTTGCAGAAGACACTCTAAAGAGAATGGAGAGGAAAGCTACTGACAGAGGAAGAATATTTGCAAAATATCTACCTGATAAATGACTTTTGCCCAAAATACACAAAAAGTTCTT
>NW_006922109.1:420243-438055 GCF_000298275.1 Orycteropus afer afer | reverse complement strand
CAGCCTTCTGGTTAGCAGTCAAGTGCCTTAGCCACTATGCTACCAGAGCTCATTGGCCAATAGGTAATTGAAAATTTGAACAATTTGATCACCACTCCTCAAAACTGTCAAAGTCAACAAAAAATTCTGAGAAACTGTCCCAGCAAGGGGAGCCCTAGGATACATGATGACTAAATGGAACGTGGTGTCCTGGATGGGATCCTGAAACTTAAAAAGGACATTATTGTCAGGTGTAGTCGAGTTGGTTCCAACTCACAGGGTCCCTATGTACAATAAAGAGCCCTGATGGCATAGTGCCTAAGGCCCTTGACTGCAAAAGAATGGAACTCTGCCTGGTCCTGGAGTCCTGCGCGGTGTCCTCCACAGAAGCCAGGATGACTTTTGGGAAATATTCATCTGATTAGGTGACTCCTGCTCTGAACCTCGCGCTTAATCCTCACAGTCATGCCCTGCTTGACCCCATTGCCACAGCCGCTCTGTCAATCCTTCTCGATGAGGGCCTTCCACTTTTTCACTGATCCTCTGCCAACATAAAGGACATTGGGTAAGGACTAGAGAGACTGAATCAAATGCACACTTTAGTTAATATTAATATCAATATTTGTGTGTTCATTTTAACAAATGTACCATATTAAGGTACCATGTTAATAAGAGGGGAAACTGGATGCAGGATATATGGGAATTTTCTGTACTATCTTTAGAATTTTTATGTGCATCCAAAACTTTTTTAAATTAAAAAATTCCTTTTTAAAATAAAAAGTGTGAGAACCATTCAACCATTAGAGCGATGAGGTATATATCACAATTAAGTGTGGCCAAACTGTTTGAGTGAGAATTTTGTTAGTAAACTTTGCACTCTCTCCATATGAATGTAATTGATGATGTATTCATAGTCCATTTATGAATCATGAGAGCATCCCTTTGGGGTCTGTAGCAGACACTTGATAAATAATTTTTAAATATGAAGAATTCTTTGTGCCTTTTATTGTTTGACATTCCCTTAAATTTCAAATAATAATCTTCTAATCATATCTTGTAATAGAGTTTCCAGCTCACAATTTAAATTACTTGCAATGTGTCCACAGACAATCCTTCTTGTCTCTTCAATATCAACATTTCTGAAAGAACACCTAATCTCCAGTCCAACCTTTAATTTAGACCCCTTTCCTGGATTTTCTATCTTGATTGTTAGTGTCATTTTTCTCTTGTTATATGCACTTTAAGTATGAGTTACGTTTGAATTTCCTTCCTTGCTCACAGTTCATTTCCTATTAGTCAAAAAGTCCTCTTTACTTCCCACTTTAATTTACTCTCCCCCTCTTTCACTTACACCACAATCTTCATAGATACTATAAAATGTGCCACTCACATCTTTTAAACTTCTGATGAAATAAATATTGAGAAATCTACTTTTCAAGAAATAAAAATAATAAATGTTATTTGTTTTTTCTGTATTTTATTAATGTTATTTACTTAACATATATAATGATTTGGCATATTTTCACGGTGAAATAGTATTATTAATTCTAAACAAGTGGAAATAAGGATACTTGAAACTGTAAAAATCATTTCTCACCTGGAAAATAAATGGAAGTCTCAAGCGTGCTAAGCTGTTTTAGGAATTATTGTTGCTTCAAATAAAATGGCTGAACAATATTACTAATGCAAAGGAAGACACGTAGAGGTGCACAAGGGTTACAGACAAAAAAGGTAAATACTATTACATATACGATCCTCCCACATCAGTAATAAACAATAATCTAAGATCAGATACATAGGCAGGCAGGCAAGCTGAAAGGTATGAGTAGGCAAATGGGACTATACCCAAAACCATATATAGGTTTGGCAGAGGATATTTTTAGACATGTATTTGTATGTATTTAGGAGCTCTGCTAGCATAGTGCCTAAGGCATTTGACTGCAAACTAGAAGGCTGGTGGTTCAAACCCACCAGCCAGTCCTCAGAAGGAAGATGGGGAAATCTACTTCCATAGTGATACTGCCTTAGAAACCCAAGGAGGGGTTGCTATGAGTCAGATCCAACTCAATGGCAGTGGGTTTGGTTTGGTTTGGTAGTTGTATGTGCTGTAAATATACCCACATATATACAAGGAGCTCTGGTGACATAGTGCCTAAGGCATTTGACTGTAACCAGAAGACTGGTGGTTCAAACCCACTAGCTGCTCTGCAGAAGGAAGATGGGGTAATCTACTTCTGTAAAGATATACCTCCTTGGAAACCCACTGGAGGTCTCTAGGAGTACGGTTCAACCCAATGACAGTGAATTTGTTTTCTTGTCATATAGTGGAGCAATCGGGGTAAATTAAGAAAAACTTCTTTACCATAACCCCTGGAGTTATGACTCAGTGAGCTTAGAGCCTAGGACAGCAGTCTCAGGGGACAGCTAAGTCAATCAACATAATATAGTTCACTAAGACTATGTTAGGAGCTCTGGTAGCATAGTGGCTAAAGCACTTGACTGCTAACCAGAAGGCTGGCGGTTCAAACCCACCAGCCACTCCTCAGAAGGAAGGTTGGGCAATCCTACTTCTGTAGTGATACTGCCTAGGAAACCCAAGGAGGGGTCGCTATGAGTCGGGGCCGACTCGACGGCACACAACAACAACAACAACAAGACTATGTTCTATGTTTTGCTGTGGTGAGTAGTAACTGAGGTCTTAAAAGCTAGCGAGAGCTGTCTAAGGTACTGGTTTCTTCCCAGTTGAAGCCAAGAAGAGGAAAGAAAATCTAAGTGCATGGAGATAAATAGTCCACAGAACTGATGGACCACATGCACGTTAGCCTCCTCTGCTCAGAAACCAGAAGAACTAGATGGTGCCCAGCTCCCACTGGTGACTGTTCTGAAAGGGATCACAGTGGAGTTCCTGTATAGGGTGGGAGAGAATTGTGGGACAAAACTCAAAATCAGAAAAAAGTCCAGACTTACTATTCTGAAAACGACTGGTGGAACCCCTTAGACCATGGCCCTTAGTCACTCTTCAAGCCTGAAACTGAGCTCACACCCCTGGCTCAACTTGCAGCCAAAGAGTAGACAGGCCTGTAAGGTGAACAGAAACACCAGCGAGGTACACACTCATTGAAAATGATACACAAACAAGGGCAACATTTGCCCAAGTACAAAGCCGAGAAGGCAGGAAAAGATAGCAAAGAAGGAAAAAACAAAAAAGAGGAGTGAGGAAGTGGGAAGAGTGCTATTAATTGTGGGGACCCCAATCAATGTCATGAAAGAAAATGTGTATGAATTGTTGAATGGAAAATGAATTTTCTCTGTAAACTTTCATTGAAATCAATAAAACAATTAAAAAAACCAATAAATTTTAAAACAGCAACAACAAATGTAATGAATATCTGACTAAAGTACAACAATACTTTTAAATCTATACCTGAGTCAAAAATAAAAGGAAAGTTCACAGATTTCAAGATTGAAGAGGAAACTTAAGATCAGGCAAATGTGTGGATGCAAAGTTATGGTGCTCAGATCAAATGAAAACAAATATAAATCTTAAGGGCTGAGGCTGACTCTGTAATACCATCCTGTGATGGAAGTATGTGTAACTGGCCCTATGTGAGCAGAAGTTCAAATTAATGTGTGTTTAAAGGTAAGATGGGAAAAAGGAAAACAGACAAACAAACAAAACAAAAAAAGCTTCTGGTAAATAGAACACGCAAAATAAGATGGTTAAATAAGTGACATATATTAGTAGTTACAACAAGGTAAATGGATTAAATCAACCAGTCAGAATACAGTCTACCATGTAGAATTTAAAACATCAAATATAAACAAATAATTTTATGCTGAGTAGAAAGAAGTTAAATGAAAATAATATTTTTGTAAAGCTGAAAATTAAAAGATGAAAATGATATACCAAGAAAGGTGTAAGAAAAGGGCAGTTATTATAGAATATTACTGTTATGGAGGACAAATCGTACTAACAGAGATAAAGAGGAACATTTCTTTATGATCAAAGTCAACCAAAAAGAAATATCATCATGAAATGTTTATGTATTAATCAAAAGAGCTTCAAATTCATAAAACAAAACAAGCAGAACTACACTAAAAAAAAAAAAAATCTGAGTACACAGACTGAGTCACCTACTTTAATTTCCTTCTCTCAGAAAGTCATAGTTTGAGTTAGACATGGATCTCGACTGCTAAGGCAGAACAGTAAGTTTCCTAGTGGAGCTGCAACTGTCAGGGCCTGGGAGTCTCAGAGCAAGATGGGTTTGATGGTAGCTTCCCAAATATACTTAAAATTTACAATTACACACAATAGACGACTATAGATTATGATAAAAACACATGGAACATCTATCTACCAAGTGTTCATAAGAAAAGGTGCAGAGTCCCAGTATAAGGAGTTCAAAGGGTCCATCTACAGGCTTCAAGACCCTGCAGTCAACAAAAGGATCACAGTATTATATGTGATTTTGTCACTAATTTGAAAGGTTTAAAGAACTGGACCCATCCGTAGATCTGGATGACTTTACTGATAGGATTGTATCCTCCCCAAAGCAAGGATTACAGGTGGAGTGAATGGAGGCTTTGAGCATTATAATTGCCTCTGTACTATTTCTTCTCGGTATTCTAAGTTACTTTCTTAGCTTCACTTAGGAATTGCTCTAAGGATAGTAGAGAACTTCAGGTAAAAACAAACAAAACCACTTAAACTACCTTGATAGAGAAAAGGCCTGTAGACATCCATCTGCTTACGTTTTTGGTAATATAATTATTATAAATTTATTTTATCTGTTAGTTTTGTCCATTACTCTCCCACAGATTATATATTTTTATGTAAGTGTAAATGGAATGGAAAATGGTAAATTGAAAAATACACTGAACTAGCAGCCAAGATATTTGGGTCCTTTTCCTCCATCTGCTGCTTATTATTTGCATGGGACTTGAGAAAATTCCTTAACTCTTCTAAGTCCCTTCTATTTTTTGCTTGTTTGTTTGTTTTTAACATAAAAAATGAAGAATATGACTAGTCAACCTTTACAATTTCTTTTAGCTCTAATATTCTATGATTTTGAGGGAAAATATATGATTACATCCATAGTTTACATATAAAGTAGTAGACTGCCCAATCTTCTTTCCGAGGAGTGTCTGGTGGGTTTAAACCACCAGCCTTCTGGTTAGCAGTCAAATGCCTTAGGCACTATGCCACTAGGGCTCCTCAGAAACCCAAGGAGGGGTTGCTATGAGTCCAATCAACTCCACAGCACTGAATTTGGTTTGGTTTTTGGTTTGTTTAAATATACACTTTTCAATTTCTAAAAGTACTTGAAGATAGAATGTTACAAAAAGGCCTGCAAATATTAATATTCTCAAATATGTTTCTAATATATGCATGTGGCTGCTGTCAATTAGAAAGCACACATGCAGTCAGCAGCCCACTGAACTCCTCCCTGTGCCTGGTGCAGTTGCAGACGTGAACCGCAGGAATGAAGGGACAGTCTGACGTGGTTGTGGTTGCTTAGGTAGGTCTCTCGGCTCGGAGAAGGTGGAGTTACCGTGGAAGCACAGGAACTCGCGTGTGCAGCAGAGGCAGCTCTCTCCACTTCCGGGACAGTATTCTTTCCGGCAGTTCAGACCCACCAGCCATGCCTGAGAAACCCACGGAGGGGTCGGTATGAGTGGGATCCGACTTGATGGCAGTGAGTTTGACTTTTTGGTAACTGGTGTGATTGTAGTATCATGGGAGAGACGTGCAGCCTAGTTTGTTACTTCTATCATGGGAAAGACAGCTTGGGACAAGAGCACATTTACAATAGGCTCAGTTCTGTCTGCTAGAGGAAAACAGAATAACGTGTGTGTGCACATGTACACATACACACATGTGCACACATGCACATATATACACATGCACACATATATCTGCACTCATGCACACACATATACACACACATATGAGCACGTGTACACATGCACACCTGTATGCACACACACATGTGTACACATATACACACATATACATGCACATCAATACACACCCTTGCACACATGTACATACACACATACATATATGCATATAAACATAAATACACAGAGACACATTCACGCATATACACATCCACGCACACATACATTTGCACACATCCATGCACACATACACAGATTATAAGAGTTCCAGTCCTAAAGTCACTCTGTCCAAGATACAAAGACATTTCATACATCTCAAAATATCTGACAGTGTGGATGGTATCGGCAAGCTCTGGGTCCTTCATTAGTGATATATTTACTTGTTTGCAGCTAAGACCTGAAAAAAAAATAGGGCAATATGTACAGTTTTGCCATGCAAAATATTTTGTTCAGTGATTTATTTCACTCTGAACATTTGTTTTTCTCTCCTAATGTCCAAATGGTAACAGCGTTTAGACTACGTTGCTGAATTGCTGTGCAATGAAGCCAGTTAAGACCGTTTTTGTGTTGATTTTCTCTTTCAGGTGAAGACCCTCTACCCTCTCCATCTCAGGACCAGATCATTGTCCAGAAGAAATCTTGTTTTATAGCAATTGATATTTGTCCTGGAATCGCTGTGTGTGCTTACGATTGTTGGCATGTATGAGGAAAAGTTTCAAACCATGCACACATAAATCATTTAAGGACCAAATTCTTCTCTGGGGGAGTGCCATATACCGCCGCGTCTTTTGGAGGGTGTGGCCAATGCATTTCTCACGATGGCACTCTTGGGCTCATTAAGATGTGCACTCACAGGTGGGCCCCGTAGAGGACACTGTGATGCACACACAGCTTAGGAAGTTGGTTATGGAAGCAGTGGGGGCAGCTACTGGGGAACTGAGGAAACAGCAGGGCTTGCTTCTCAGCTGCAAGACCGCCCTTCTTTCTAGGATTCCTTCCCTCTTCCTCCTGTGATTCAGTTATGCTTCCAGGTGTGTCACAGGCCACATGACTGCCTCCTTTGGATTATTGCTCTGTATGAAGCAGAATGCAGCTGCATGGTGATACCTTGACCCTGGCCTGGCTTGACCTTGCTCACTTATTTGAAAACTGCTGCTGTATGCCATCGGCATTACGTTTCCCCCAGGATGCAATGGCCATTGTTGGAGCTCAGGCACATGGGATTTTTTTTAACGCTGCCATCTTTACACCAGACAGTGAAATACAAAGCCTTCATTGTTCATGCATTTTACACCAACAGTTGTCTGATCAACAGAAGCTTGTAGGGTTTCCATGGACGTTCCCACCTGTTCCCACAGATCTCTGAGAAAAACATGGAAGCAATGTAAACTCTGCGTGTGGAACTTGAGAAGATGAAGGTTTCCCTTCTCCTCTTCCTCTTCAGTGTCTCTAACTTCAACTCCTATCCTTTTGAAAAACAACCAGGAGTCAAGTTATTGAGATAGTGCTTTGCTTCAAATTCTCATCCTTTCTCTTCTTCCTTTACACCTGCAAGTACACACACTCATGTACACTCAGAAGATGGCTACATAATCATGCATACACATGGCACTTTATTTCTAAGATACATGGTACGTGGATGTGTGTGTGTGAGTGTGTGTGCAGTCTGGGACAAAAAAAGTCCAAGTCATGGTCCTCATTGGGTGTTGGAGTAGGCAGTCCAGGGCTGACAGCAGGCCCATGATGTAATCAGTGTCCCACTTGGCTACTTTCTTGTTTTCAGTCCTGGTTTCCATTTTCCAGTTGCCTCCTGGTCAACGTGATAGATGCTAGAACCCTTGCAATGTCCAGACATGAAGAAACAGGAAAGGGAGAAGGTAAATGGTTCCTACCAATTTAGGAAGGAAACCCTAAAGAGTTTTGCTGGAGGTGTCACTCTGTAGCTGCTACTCACACATTATTGTCAGGCCTGATCTAAAAAGGGGCCCAGAAAATATTCTTCTTAGTTGAGGAAGTTGCTGCCCCCACCAATATGGGAGCTCTGCGTGTGAAGAAGGGAAACTGAGTCCTGGGCAGGCACCTAGCAGATTGTCCACTCTCCACATGTATCACTTGAATTTTGTAGAGTCTGTGCAAATCATAATTTAAAAATCTGCTGCCAGAAGATTGCAGGATAAATAAAAGCAGAAGAAGGCAATCAAATGAATAAAAGAATTAATGCAACAAGGAACTGAATCTCAGCTTATATAATTAAAGCTACCATCACTGTGTAAAGAGGGATAGGATTTCTTGATTTGGATATAAATACCATGTCTGAGAGGCCAGGACTTAAGCTGCAGACTGGTAGTGATTTGGAGCTCTCATCTTAAAACTCTCTTAATGCTCATCATGCTACTGGAACATGCCCTACCATACTCAACAAGGAGCTCTTTTGGAAAGGGCCTCAGGTTACTTTTTATAGTGTTTTCTGGAATTGCCATTATCTGTGTTGCAGTTGTTGCTAGGTGCTGTTGGGTCACCCACAGCTCACGGCGACCCTAAGTGCAGCAGAGTGAAACCTGCCTGTTCTGCACCATCATCACAATCATTGCTGTGCTTGAACCTATTGTTGTAGCCACTGTGCCAATCCACCTCATGGAAGGTCTTCCTCTTCTTCATTGACCTTCTTCTTTACCAACCATGATATCCTTCTCCAGGGAATGGTCCCTTCTGACAATATGACCAAAGTATGAAACCCTAAGTCTGGCCATTCTCGTTGCTTCTTTGAAGACAGATATGTTCATTTTTTTCTGGCAGTCCATGGCATATTCAGTATTCTTCATCAACACCATAATTCAAATGTATCAATACTTCTTCAAGATTCCTTATTCATTGTCCAGCTTTCACATGTATATGAAGCTATTGAAAAGACCATGGTTTGAGTCAGGTGGATCCTAGACTTCAAAGTGACATCTTGGTTCTTTAATGCTCTAAAGAGGTCTTTGGCAGAAAACACTGCAACACATCATCTGATTTCTTGACTGCTGCTTCCATGGGTGTTGATTGTGGATCAAACTAAAATCAAATCCTTGACAATTTCAATCTTTTCTCCATTGATCATGATGTTGCTTATTGGTCCATTTGTGAAGATTTTTGTTTTCTTTATCTTGAGGCGTAATCCATGATGAAGGCTATAGTGTTTAATCTTTATCAGTAAGTGCTTTAAGTTTTCTTCACTTTCCACAAGCAAGGTTGGGTCATCCACATGTTGCACATTCTTAATGAGTCTTCTTCTAATCCTGATGTCACGTTTTTTTCGTATAGAGTAGCTTCTTGGATTGTGTGCTCAGCATACATATTAAATAAGTATAATAAAAGAATACAAGCCCGATGCATACATTTCCTGATTTAAACATGTAGTATCCCCTTGTTCTGTTCAAACAACTACCTCATGGTCTATGTTCAAGTTCCTCATGAGTATAATAAAGTGTTCTGGAATTCCCATTCTTCACAATATTGTCCATAATTTATTATGATCCTCTGGTGGTTAAGTTTGTGTGTCAACTTGGCTGGGCCTGGTTGAGTGGCTGGGCAGCTGAATGTAGTTATTCCCCATGGTGAGATTAGTAATTAACTCCATGGTGGGGTCTATTGGAGCAGCTGAGTGGCTGCTTTGTGTATGTGGTCTGCTTCCCGTACATAAGAAACAGCATTGGGAATGGTCTCCAGCTTATTGGCATGCTTGAACCCTGCATGTAGTGGAGTCATTGTTCAGCAGCCTGCCATGCTCTGCCGACCTTGGGAATTTCAATGGACTTGAATTAGTGGCCTGCCATGTGGTTTGGTAACATCAAGCCTGTGCCATTTTATTTGTCGACCTTGGGCTTGTCAGCCTCAGCAGCCAGTAGCTGCCTGAGTGAAGAGATGCCTCTAGCTTCAGTGGGTCAGGAGCAAGAGGCAGAGCTGTAGTCCAAGGTCAAGGGGCTTTCATCCAGTCCCTAAAGCCTGGCACTTTGAACTTGGACTTCTAGCCTCCCGAACTGTAAGAGAATAAAATCCTGTTTGTTCAAGCCATCCCATTTGTGGTATATATTCTTTTCAGAGCAGCACTAGGTAACCAGAACAGATCCACAGAGTGGAATGCCTTGACATAGTCAATAAAACATAAGTAAACATTGTTCTGGTATTCTCTGCTTTCAGCCAACATCCACCTGACATCAGCAATGTGGTCCTTCATTCCAAGTCCTTTTCTGAATCTAGCTTGAATTGCTGGTAGTTCCCTGTCCATTTACTAATGTAACAATTTTTGGACTATCTTTAGTAAAATTTTACTTGAGCATGTTATTATTGATATTTTTCAATAATTTCCACATTCTGTTGGACTGCTGCTCTTTGGTATAGGCACAAACATGGATCTCTTACAGGCAGTTGACCAGGTAGTTCTCCTCCAATTTTTGGCATAAATAAGTGAGCACTTCCAGTATTGCATCAGCTTGATGAAGCATCTCAATAGATAGTCTGGCAATTCCTGCAGCCTTGTTTTTTGCCAATTCCTTCCCTGCAGCTAGGATTTCTGCCTTTAATACCATCAGATCTTGATCATATGCTATCTCCTGAAATGTTTGAATGTTGACCATCTTTTTTGGTACAGTGATACTGTATATTTCTTTCATCTTTTTTGATGTTTCCCACATCTTTCAATATTTTTCCCATAGAACACTTCAGTATGTAACTAGAAGCTTGAATTATTTTCCTATATTTCTTCCTGTTTCTGACATGACAAGTGTGTTCTCTTTTGATTTTCTAACCCAGGTCTTTGAAAATTTCATTATAATACTTTACTTTGTCTTCTGGACAAATTACCTATTATTTTAAATTTACATAAAGTATTCACTTTATTACTTTAATATATGTGGAAGAATTTTCCAAGTCAGCACAAAAAAGTCATCTTCATCTTTTGGACTATATTCCCCCTCCAACCCCTGTGTGTGTGCACAATATCTGTCTATCATCTATCTATCTATCTATCTATCTATCTATCAGTAAAACACAAGCAATAAAATGAACACAAAAAATGTGAAGTCACACCTGATTTTTTTTTCCCTGTTTTCTAATTGCATTGGTTACTAAGACTAGAACTAAGTTAAATAATGTAGCCATTGGTAATAGTGGGTATATTTAGTCAAATGTCAATGCAAGTGTTTCCATTAAACATATTGGCAGATTTAAATGTGTTTGAGGGTGTTTTCTGTGTGTGCATGAGAGAGACAAAGAGGATCAGAGATAAATAAAGGCAGAGAAGATGCAAGGAGGGAGGGACAAGGGGAGAGAAAAGAGAGAAATTATGAAATAGAGAGAGAGTTTAATTTTCCTCAATATTTTTTGCCTGCTTTTTTCTTGTTATGGTAATTTAATAATTTTCTTAACTGCCTTTTTAGTGTCTATGTCATCACAGTGATTTTTCTTTTCTTGAAGTTGTAATAAATGCACTATGGTAATAAATTTTCTAAAAATAAAGCTTTCTTGTACTTTAGGAATTCAGGTCATTTGGTGAATTCGTTTTGAAAATTCTCAATTCTATCCTGTTTATAGAGCTGGAAGGAGGCTGCCTTTCCTGGCTGTTCCCTAAGTGCCTGGACGTGTCTCTGGAAACCTGGCAGTTCCTAAGCAGGTCTAAGTGAGTTTGGTTGTGGTATTATATTAATCTGTGCCACCACTTCTCAGTTTGTTGTACTGTGGTGGCTTGCATGTTGACATGATGCAGAAGTTATGCTACCAGTATTTTGGATGTCAGCAGGGTCATCCATGGGGGTCAGATTTCACTGGAGCCTCCAGACTAACATAGACTAAGAAGAAGGACCTGGCAGCCTCCTTCTGAAAAAAAAAAAATTGCTAGTGAAATTCTTATGAAGAAACCAAACCAAACCAAAGCAGAACAAAACAAAAACCAGCCAAACTCATTGCCATCAAGTTGGTTCTGACTCATAGCAACCCCTCCTTGGGTTTCTGAGGCAGTATCTCTAAGGAAGTAGATCGGCCAGTCTTCCTTTTTAGGAGTGGTTGGTGGGTTTGAACTGCCAGTCTTCTGGTTAGCAGTCAAAATGCCTTAGGCACTATGTACTACGCCACCAGAGCTCCCACCTTATGAATAGTAGTAGAATATTTTCTGATAGAGTGCTGGAAGATGAGTTTCTCGGTCAGAAGGCACTCAAAATACAACTGGTGAAGAGCTGCCCCCACAAAATAGAGCTGATCTTAATGACATAGATGGAGTAATGCTTCTGGGACCTTCATTTGGTGGTGTGGCACAACTCAATGAAAAGAAATAGCTGCAAATATACATTAATAATCAGAACATGAAATGTAGAATGTATGAGTCTATGAATATTGGGAATTGTCAAAAATGAAACAGAATGGATAAAGTTTAATATCTCAAGCATTAGTGAGCTGAAATGTACAGATGGCCATTTTGAATCAGATAATCATGTGGTCTACTATGCCTGAAATGACAAATTGAAGACCAGTGGTGTCACATTCTTCGTCAAAAAGAACATTTCAAGATCTATCCTGTGGTACAACACTGTCAGTGATAGGGTGATATCCATATGCTTATAAGGAAGACCTGTCAATACTATTATTACTCAAATTTATGCACCAATCACTAATGTCAGAGATGAAGAAATTGAACTTCTGCAGTCTGAAATTGACCAAGCATCCAATCAAGATGCATTGATAATTACTGGTGTTTGGAATTTGAAAGTAGGAAACAAAGAAGGGTCATCTGTTGGAAAATAGGGCCTTGGGGAGAAAAATGATGCAGGGGATCACATGATAGAATTTTACAAAATCTATGACGTATTCATTGCAAATAACTTTTTAAAACATCAATGGCAACTATACATGTGAACCTTGCTAGAAGAAATACATAGGAGCCAAACTGACTGGATCTTTGGGAACAAACGGTGGAGAAGTGAGACCAGGGGCTAACTGCGAACAGACCATCAAATGCTCTTTTATAAATTCAATTTGAAGCTAAAGAAAATTAAAAGAAGTCCACAAGAGCCAAAATATGACCTTTAGTATATCCCACCTAAATTAAGAGACCATATCAAGAAGAGAGTTGACATACTGAACACTAATGACCAAGGACCCGATGAGTTGTGGAATGTCATCAAGAACCACATCCGTGAAGACAGCAAAGGATCGTTAAAAAGACAAAGGAAAAAGAAAGACTAAAATGGATGTCAGAAGAGACTTGGAAACTTGCTTTTGAGTGGAGAGTAGCTAAAGCAAATGGAAGAAATGTTGAGTGAAGGAGCTAAACAGAAAATTTCAAAGGATGACTCAAGGAGACAAAGAAATGTACTATTTTTAAATGTGCAAAGACCAGGACCTATAAAACCAAAAACGAAGGACACACTCAGCATTTCTCAAGCTGAAAGAACTGAAGAAAATGTTCATGCCTCCAGTTGTAACACTAAAGGGTCCTGTGGGAAAATAAGGAGCTTTGGTAGCATAGTGGTTAAAACATTCAACTGCTGACCAAAACGTCAACAGTTCAAACCCACCAGGCTCTCTGGATCTGCTTCCAAAAATATTTACAGCCTTGGGAATCCTATAGGGCAGTTCCACTGTGCCTTATAGGAATGCTATGAGTTGGAATTGATTAGATAGTAGTGGGTTTGGTTTTGGTATGGTACAATACACAATGTTTCAGGAAGCATCAAAAGAAGATGGAAGGAATACACAGAGCACAGTTTCAAAAACATTCAACCATTTCAGGAGGTAGCATATGATCAAGATCAAATGGTGTTGAAGGGAGAAATCCAATCTGCACTGAAGGAACTGATGAAAAACAAGGGTCCAGGAATTGACAGAATAACCAATGAGATGTTTCAACAGTGGATGCAGGGCTGAAGATGCTGCGCTCACTTGTTTAGGTCAAGAAATTTGGAAGACAGCTGCCTGGCCAAGTGACTGGAAGAGATGCCTATTTGAGCCCATTCCAAAGAAAGGTGATCCAACAGAGTGTGGAAATTATTGAACATCATTAATATCACACACAAGCAAAATTTTGCTGAAGATAATTCAAAAGTGGTTGCAACAGTACATGAACAAGAAAATGCCAGAAATTCAAACTAGATTTAAAAGAGGATATGGAAGGAGAAACGTCATTGCTGATGTCAGATGGATCTTGGCTGAAAGCATGGAATACCAGAAAGATGTTTACCTGTGTTTTATTGACTATACCAAGGCATTCAACTGGGTGGATCATAACAAATTATGGATAAAGTTGTAAGAATGAGAATTCCAGAAAACCTGTACATAGAACAAAGGCATGTTGGAATAGAACAAGGGGATACTGCAGTTTACAACCAGGAAAGTTATGTGTCAGGGTTGTATTCATTGGCCATACTTATTTAATCTGTATGCTGAGCAGATAATCCAAGAAGCTAGACTATATGAAGACTATCTATGTGGTTGTGGTTAACACCTGCGATATGCAGAAGGCACAACTTTGCTTTTTGAAAGCAAAGAGGACCTGAGAGTGTTACTGATGAAGATCACACGCTACAGCCTTCCATATAGATTACATCTCAACACAAAGAAAACAATTGGACCAATAAGCAACATCATGGTAAATGGAGAAAAATTGAAGTTGTCAATGATTTTATATTACTTGGATCCACAATCAGTGGAAGCAGTGGTCAAAAATCCTAAGACATCTGTTTGACCTAAGCATGGTATTTTCAATCATTTCATATGCCTGTGAAATCTGTACAATGAATAAAGAAGAGTGCCTAAGGCGCTTGACTGCTCACCAGAAGGCTGGAGGTTCAAACCCACCAGCCACTCCTTGGAAGAAAGATGGGGCAATCTACTTCCGTAGTGATACTGCCTTGAAAACCCAAGGAGGGGTCGCTATGAGTCGGGTCCAACTCAACAGCACATAACAACAATGACAAGGAAGAATTGATGCCTTTGAATTATGGTGTTGGTAAAGAATCAAATATACCATGGATTGTGAGAAGAATGAACAAATCTTAGACAAAGTACAGCCAGAATGCTCCTAAGAAGTAAAGATACTAAGACTTTGTCTCACTTTGGTCACATTGTCAGGAGGGACCAGGCCATGGAGTAGGACATCATGCTTGGTGAAACAGAGGATCAGAGAGAAAGAGGAAGCCCCTCAGTGAGATGTACTGACACAGTGGCTGCAGCAATGGGCTCAAGTACAGCAAAGATTGGGAGGACGGCTCAGGACTGCATGGTGGTTTGGTCATTTGTACATAGGGTTGCTATGAGCAGAAACCGATTAGAGAGAACCTAACAACAACCAAATTGATCTGTGATTTTCTGGGATCAGTGGCAACTAGCTTCCTAAAGAACTATCAAAAGTTTTTCTTTCCCTTTGTATGAATAAACTCCTGTTTGTTAAGGCCATCCCATTTATGGTATATTCTTGTCACAGCAGCACTAGGTAACCAGAAAAGTGTTCTTTTGTCTTCTTGTTGTTGTTAGGTGCCGGCGAGTCAGCTCCACTCATAGCGACCCTATACACAGCAGAATGAAACACTGCCTGTTCCTGTGCCAGCTTCATGATCCTTGCTAGACCTGAGCCCAATGTTGCAGACACTGTGTCAATGCATCTCGTTGAGGGCCTTCCCCTTCTTCATTGACCCTACACTTTACCAAGCATGACATCCTTCTCCAGGGAATGGTTCCTTCTGACAAGATGACCCAAGTAGGTGAGACGAAGTCTGGCCACCCTCGCTTCCAAGGAGCATTCTGGCTGCACTTCTTCCAAGATGGATTTGTTAGTTCTTTTAGCAGTCCATGGTACTTTCAGTATTTTTTGGCCAACACCACAACTCAAAAGCATCAACTCTTCTTTGGTCTTCCTTATTCAGTGTCCTGCTCTCACAGGCACAAGAGGCAATTGAAAATAGCATGGCTTGGGTTAGGTGCACCTTAGTTTTCAAGGAAGCATCTTTGCTCTTTGTCACTTGAAAGGGGTCTTTTACAGTAGATTTGGTCAATGTAATATGTCATCTGATGTCTTGACTGCTCTTCCATTGGTGTTGATTGTAGAACAAGTAATGTGAAGTCCTTGACAACTTCATTCTTCTCTCCATCCATCATGAAGCTGTTTATTGGACCAGCTGTGAGGATTTTTGTTTTCTTTACGTTGGGGTGTAATCCATACTGTAGACTGTAGTCTTTAATCTTCATCAGTAAGTGCTTCAAGTCATCTTCACTTTCAGCAAGAAATGTTGTGTCATCTGCAGATTGCAGGTTGTTAATAAGTCTTCCACCAATCCTGATGCCACATTCTTCTTCATATAATCCAGCTTCTCAGATTATTTTGTTTTAGGAGCTAGTTAACATTGTTTCTAAATGTGTTTATTCATGCACTTATTTCAGGTATGGCTTTTCCTGAGTATAGTTATATCCAATAATTGCTGATGGGTAGATGTTTTCATTTTCATGAAACATTAATTTATCAAGATATATTTTAATGAAATATTTATTAGTTTAATCTTATTAATTGGTTTGTTTGAACCTTGCATTTATTCTTACTTTTTGTGCCTTTGTTCTCCCTTGGTAAAATAGAATTGCTGTTGTTAGGTGCCATTGAGTCGGTCCAACTCATAGTGACCCTATGTACACAGAACAAAACACTGCCTGGTCCTGTGCCAGCCTCACAATACTTGTTATATACCTGAGCCCATTGTTGCAGCCACTGTGTCAATCCAGCTTGTTGAGGGCCTTCCCTTTTTTTGCAGATCCTCCATTTGATCAAGCATGATATCCTTCTCTAGGGAATGGTCCCTTCTGACAGCATAGCCAAAAGAAGGTGAGATGAATCTGGCCATTCTCGCTTCCAAGATTGTATTACACCTGTACTTCTTCCAGGACAGATTTGTTCATACTTCTGGCTATCCATGGTACTTTTAGTATTTTTTGCCAACACCACAGCTCAAAAGCATCAACTCTTCTTCGGTCTTCCTTATTCATTGACTAGCTTTCAAATGCATATGAGGTGAGTGAAAATACCATGGCTTGGGATAGGTGCACCTTAGTCTTCAAAGGGATACCTTTGCTCTTCAGCACTTTAAAGAGGTCTTTGCAGAAGATCCCAATTCCTGGGATTTATGGTTTGTGAATTAGATTGCTGCTCACTGCCACATCAATATTTATGGAAAAAACCTCAGTGAATACTGAGTCTTTATTCTGCTATGACCTCTCACTTGATCTCTTTTAAGACATTCTGCCTTTGAACCCCCCTCAGCTTTGAATTTAGGAACATGTGCCCGGACTATTTCAGCCTGATTTTTATTTGCGGTTCAAACTTTGGTGTTTAAAAAATAATGAGATTTTTTTAAAAACTGTCCTCAAGGCAATCTTATTTTAATAAGTGCACCTATCCTATTTTTATTAATTGATACAAACTATATATTTGGACTTAATCTATGACCTTATATATGAATCTGGGATGTTGTTATATTTTTGACTACCTTAAATTTAATTAGGAGCTCTGATGGTGTAGTGCCTAAGGCATTTGACTGTTAACCAGAAGACTGGTGGTTGAAACCCACCAGCCACTCCTCAGAAGAAAGGTTGGACAATTCACTTCCATAGAGATACTGCCTCGGAAACCCAAGGAGGGGTCACTATGAGTCGAAATCAACTCGATGGTAGTGAGTTTGGTTTTTTGTTTGGTTTTTAAATTTAATTAGATTCTAAGCTTCATGAGACCACATACTACAAATATTTCCCAGGGTTGAATTACTGTTTCTTGTATTTCATTTTTTTTTTTGTTTTGTTTTTGAAGATGCTCAAGTTTTAAGAGTAAAAACCAAACCTGTTGTGATTAAGTTGATTCTGACTCATAACAACCCTGTACCACAGAGTAGCACTGCCCCATAGCGCTTCAGAGGCTGTAAATCTT
>NW_006922109.1:414494-417528 GCF_000298275.1 Orycteropus afer afer | reverse complement strand
ATCCTACTTCCGTAGTGATACTGCCTCGGAAACCCAAGGAGGGGTCGCTATGAGTCAGGGCTGACTCGACGGCACATAACAACAACAACAATTTAATTCATGATATATGTTGGAGTGACTTGCCCACAGTTTTTGTTCTCTTTGTATTTATCTATACAGGCAGGGTACTGTGCTGTGCTCTTCTATTCACTAGTTGATGGCACTTATACACTTTCCACCTGTCTCCTTTCCTTTGTCAGCCTCTTGTATGTCCTTGCTGACCCTGGCAAACAGAGCCTGTTCTTAAGTCCTTGGAATCTGAATGAGAATGCTATCACTTCAAAATCCAAAATGATTGCCACTTACAAACATTCAAAATGGCTGCACCCTCAGTCACTTTAAATATCCAAAATGGCTGCCACATGTAAATAATCAAAATGGCTGCGCCCTCCAGACACCAGCAAGTCCACAGCTCAGGTTGTCTCCCTCCTTGCTGTTTCCCTTCCTAGTCAAAGGCCACCAGAGCAGTTGTCCCTGCAGCCCTTGGTGACCAGGACTGATCTTTAGGTCAATTCTCAGGTCTCAACACCACTTGGAAATATTCAGGCTGTCGGTCCTGTCAGAGTAGCTGACAGTCTGCAGCTCCAACTGTCTCTGTACTCACTGTTTTCCTTCAGGTTTTTCCACTAGTTAGTGCCTAATCCACTTCTGTATAGTTCCTTTCAAAGCTCAGAGTTCGATTATCTTATGTATCTCTGTCAATTGGTTTTTCTTTTCTTTGTTGAAGAGGATCTGTGTCACTTGTCTGCCTGTTCCTCCATCTTCTGTTTGTTGTATTTCTAAGCTCACTATCGGTATAACCCAGGTACTAGGGCACTCAAGCATATTGCTGCATCTCTGCAGCTTAGCACAGTTCACAAATGAAAGAGCTTCCCACATTAGGAACTGTGGGGCCTACGACGCACTAATGTAGCCCTCTCTGTATTTATTTGTTTTTTACTCTGTATCCTATCCATAATATTTAATATTTGCAAAGACAAAGAGGTCAGTTCAAGTGTGTGACTATTCTTTTAACATCAAAGCCTATTGCCAGAATCATATTAAAAGTGGAAAATTCCATTCTGGAATTGATTTCCAAAATCATTATGTTTCAGACTGTATACTCCAAAGAAAAATCATGACTAATAGCCAAAAATGAGTTGCTGAGAGTGGTAACAGAAGTGAAAAAAAAAAAAAAAACCTGTTTATTTCACAAGTAATTTGTGGTGCGTTTGGCAATTGATGAAAATTTCTTGTTATTAAGTCCTAATTAATTTGTCTGTTAGTTTACTTTACAGACTTGCTGGGTGTTCTCTTTTCTCATAAATATTTTATTACTTGGGTTAAGTAATTAAAGTTTCCTAAATAGCTTGTGTTTCCCTGTATATGTAGCTTCTCTCTGAATTTCAATGAACTTGGTGGTAATCTCTCTCAGGCAATCTATTTCTGAACACCGGGAAGTATACAGAGAGAAGGGTGACCTATGACTCTCCCAGGTCCCATTTTCTTCTGTCACCTCACATTCCATTTGTAAACCTACAACCCAGGAAACTGGGTATCTTGTTGGTGCAGCTGGGATGAGGCCACCTTGTCTGGCTATGCGCTGAGTGCCTGGGAGCTGATGGACCACTCTGGAAACTCAGGCACTCCATGGAGCCCTGAGCCTGGGAATGGGGAATTGGGGAGGTAGTTCCCATTGCCCAGGAGCTAAGTAGCCCATCGTCCTGTGTTGTGTAGACATTAGCAAAGGACACACACTCCCAAGCTGATTCCCCTTAGGATTTGCTTTTGATTAATTTTCATGTTCTCTTATTTGAATTGCATAATTGCATTTGAGGGAATTAAATGGATTTTGTACAGAAATATCATTGCTGGGACAGAGCACATAGGAAAGAAAGACCTCAGTTTTTGGGAAAAACACATTTGAGACAGGATGAAAATGTTAGGCTTCACTGTGAAGAGTTACAACTTTCTTGCATACTGCTGTATCCTTTAATTAAAAACCAAGCAAGAAACTCAAATGATGAGCTGAAGTTTTTGCTCATCACTTGACAACCAGTAACCTAGTTTAGTTGTTCCTGACCTCTGGCCTCTCTGTCATTAAAATAATCGCTGCAGGAAAGGTCTGCTAGGACTGGCACATCATCTCTCATGATTCTGAGGGCCACTTTTTCACTTCTCTGTTGAGGAAACAATGGTCTCGTTTGCCTCTATATTGTTGTTGTTAAGTGCTGTCAAATTGGCTCCGACTCATAGCGACCTTATATACAAAAGAATGAAACGCCGCCCGCTCCTGTGCCATCTTCACAATTCTTGTTGTACTTGAGTCCTTAATTGCAGTCCCTGTACCAACCCATCTTGTTGGGGGTCTTCCCCGTTTTCACTGACTCTCTACTTTACCAAGCATGATGAAGTAGGGAGTGGTCCCTTCTGACCACATGACCAAAGTAGCTGAGATGCAGGTTGGCTGTTCTTGCTTCTAAGGAGAATTCTGACTGTACCTTCTTCCAGGATAGATTCGTTTGTCCTTCTGGCAGACTGTGGCATTTTTGGTGCCAACACCAAAATTCAAAGGCATCAACTCTTCCTTGGTCTTCTTTATCCATAAGTTGTATCCAAATCTTCTGGCAAGTTCCTCAGAGTGACCCAGGACTTACCCTTCCTCTCACCTCCCCTACTTTGTTCCTTTCTCTTCTCAAACAATCCTAATGACTTTTTATAGAACAGGAGTTCCTTCCTTCCTCTCATTTTGAGGTTTTGTTGTGTGTTTGTTTGTTTTTACTTCTGTTCATCCCATTAAAAGTAGCCAGGAAGATGGCGAACTAGGCACAAGGACTGCACAGACATTCTTCAACAAAGAAAAGGGAAACCAATTAACAGACACAGAAGATAATCTTGGACCCCTGATCCTTGAAGGGAAGGATACAAAAGTGGACTAAACCCCAACTAGCAGAAGAATTTGCGTGAAAATACCAAAAAAGGAGACACACGGAGCTGCGGTCTGGCAGCGGACTGA
>NW_006922109.1:392173-410744 GCF_000298275.1 Orycteropus afer afer | reverse complement strand
AATTTGCTCTGTAAATCTTCACCCAAATAAAAATAAATTAATTAATTAAAATTAAAAAAAAAAAAAAAGTAGCCAGATACTCTCAAAATATTTCTTTCTTTCCTGAAAATTCACAACATGTACAATGCCAGCAATCATGAAGGTGGTGCCGATTGGGCAATTTTTCATTCTGTTATATGTGTGGTGGTCATGAGTCAGAGCTGATTTGATTGTAACTGAAAACAACAACAATTGCATCATCTTCTATAACTCCGAGGTTCAGTCAAAATGTGTACAAGGTTGACTCACAAAAGGTTTGGATAGGTGGGTGGACAGGCTATATGATCAGGTATGTCTAGGCAGGCGGGAGTGTGCCCATGACCAAGTATAGGGTTGGCAGAGGACTTTCTATAAGTGTATTTGTATGTGCTGTAAGAATGTTCAGGTATATAGCAGATCTGACAAGGGACAAGGTTGTGGTGACTTCTTGGCCACAGCCAGCTACCCAGACAGAGTAAGTAGTTGGACCTGTGGGCTCAGGACCATGGTCACAGGGGACATCAAGCTCAACTGCATAACATATTACACAAAAACATTGCTCTATATCCTACTTTGCTGAGCAGCTACTGGGGTCTTAAAAGCTTGCAAGCCACCATCGAGATGTAGTGATGGGTCTCTCCTTCATCCAGAGCAAAGAAGAATGAAGAACACCGAGGACACATGGAAACAATTAGTCCAAGGGGCTGGTACACCATGTGATCCTCAGCCTATATGACCATGAGACCAGAAGAACTAGATGGTGCCTGGCTACTACAGTCAACCATTTAGAAGGGGATCAGTGTAGGATGTCCTGGATACAGTGGGAGAACAGCATGGGACAAAACTCAAAATCATAAAAGAAAGAAAGAAAAAAAAAAGACCAGGTATGCTGGTCAAATAGAGCCTGGTGAGACCTCTGAGACTATGGCCCCTAACTAGTTACCCATCGGGTCTGGAATTGAACTCACTCCTGTGGCTTCCAGCTAAATAACAGACAGGCACATGGACTGAACATTTACATCAGGTAAACACACTCCTTGGAGTGACCAATCATGGGAGAATAGAAGGGCTGTGTATGCCCAGTGAGACAGCTCAAGGGGCAGGAATGCATGGGAGGGGAGGACATAGGGAAGAGGAGGGAGGAAGTGGGAAGAGAGCCATTACACTAAGGAGAATTGCAGTTAATGTCATGAGACAAAATGTGTTTGAACTGCTAGATGGAAAATGAATTTCTTCTATAAGCTTTCAAATCAGAATAAAATATATATATATATGGAACTGATGTCCAAGTGAAACAAAATGTACCTCGATATTTTGTCAAATTCATCTACCTCAATGGGAGAATCACTGTTATTTTTTCCAACAGAGAACAAATTGGGAACTTTCTGCTCCTTGTAACAGCAGGCAAACTTTGATAAGATATAAAACTATTGTAACTACAAAAAAAAAAAAAAAAAAAGTTTTGGCAAAGAGACTTTTTGGTTGCTGTTGTAAATTATAAATCAGAAATAAAACTCTACATTTGGTTTTCATGTACAGCAACTCTATCAAATACACGTGTCTGACTTTTAAGTTGCAAAGGGATCTGAAGAGTGCATTTATCATTTGTGTCCTTTGTCGGATATGTTGGTTCAAGAAACAACGTCTGAAGCATTTTAAGGACTTCAGTTCTTAACGGCGCTGCAATCTTCTGCATGGAAGCCATAGCCCCCATCTGGCATTAGGCACCTCAGCACATGCAGCCCCACTTGTGGAGGGTCCCATTGTCATAGGCGTCCCCTTGAATGCCATTGTGTTCCTGGGTGTACTGCATAGATAGTGTTATCTACAGCATTGGACAGTAGCAAAGAAGACAGCATATTTTCTGGATCTTTGTCTGATAATGTCTCTTCTGTATTACTATGAAAGCTTTTCTGCGATATGTCTGAACCACCAGCCTTCTGGTTAGCAGTCAAATGCCACAGGCACTGCGCCACCAGAGCTCCCTATATAAAAATGAGTATAGTTGAATTAATATTGCAGTCATGCTCATTTTCACTTGTAAATAGTTAAGTATGCACAAGCGGCCTGGTTATGATTTATTACTATTATTCTTCTGATGCATTACATCTTTTTGTTTTGATTTACTACTTTTATCCTTAAAGTATTAGGGAGCTCTGGTAGCATAGTGCCTAAGGCACTTGACTGCTAACCAGAAGGCTGGTGGTTCAAACCCACCAGCCACTCCTCAGAAGGAAGGTTGAACGATCTACTTCCGTAGTGATACCGTCTCGGAAGCCCAAGGAAGGGTCGCTATGAGTTGGGCCTGACTCCACGGCACATAACAACAACAACATCCTTAAAATATTAGGTTCAGCTCTCCATCTACGTACCTGAGTTGTGTGTAAGATCTGCAGATGTGTCCGGATAGGTGAGGTTTATGCATCGCCAGTAATCATGCCGCTAGGGATTGAGGCTCTGCTCTGTCATGTAAATAACAAAAGCCACGCGCAGAGGTGAGAAAAATACAAGGCTTGGCTTTCCCCTTCTCTTCCTGATGTGCGCTCCTTCTTCTTCTCTCCATTTGCTTTATCATCGTAAAACAATAGCATCGGTCTAGCTAATTGATCAACTGCTAGTACTAGGATCCGGGTGCCTCACATGTTTTGAATAAAGATCTGACCATTTTTCATGTTAGACATCTACCAAATACAAAATCAGGAATGCGTCTTCAAACCTATTTAAAAAATCAGATAATGGACACCATCCCCACCAGGAAGCAGCGAGGAAAGATGTTCCAAGAGGAGTCTCGGACAGACACGTGCATTAAAAGAAATGACATGTTTATGAAAACACATTGCTCCTTTTATTAATGCATAGGAATATTCATAGTGAATAATGTTAAGCATTTGGAGTGCAATTGCCTAAAAATGTCACTGTTTTTTGCCATGGACAGTTGGAGAACTCCTTCCTGCAAATGATTGCAAAGCTCTATGCCGGGGTCACTTTTATTTTCTTCACTTATTATCCCTCTGTCATTTTTTTTTTTTTTTTTTTTGGTAATTTCTCTTTCTATTGAATTGTTGTAACAATGCCAGTGGACACCTTGCATTGAATTAAAATTTAGCTCTGAAGTTTCCAACATCTGGGTGGTAAGCAGCTATTTAATTTGTTTTCCAGCCATCCTTCATAAATATTCAACATGTTCATATTGTAAATCATTCTACGTGCAGCTGTGGACAATTTTATAGCAACATCATTTTGTTTGTTTTTACTTGAGCTTTTTTCTTGGTAAACCCTGACTTCTGACCTTTATTGGCAGTCTATTTTTCTTATTCATTAACTCAAACCTGAACTTTTCAAAAAAAAACCAAATTCTCTAATACAGAAAGAAGGAATGAACCCCCCATGAAGTGACACCCTGTTGCCTCAGCTTATGAAAAGAGAGATATTTAAATAAACCTGTGAGTAATTGCATATTAAAGTAAGTGTTAGCTTCCACATATAAAATTGTCATTTTGGGATGCTCTGTGGAGTCACCAATCTTACTGCCACTATTCAAGGAATATTTAGAGCAGTTCAAAAATTATCTTTGGAACACTTTTGTCTGAATATCCTATGTGGTGACAACCTTTGTCTTTATGAGTGTGTTTGTGTGTAAATGAATACAATGCATTGTCTTCAAGTCGGATCTGACTCATAGTGACCTCTCCTTGGGTTTCCGAGGCGTTATCACTACGGAAGTAGATTGCACAACCTTCCTTCTGAGGAGTGGCTGGTGGGTTTGAACCGCCAGCCTTCTGGTTAGCAGTCAAATGCCTTAGGCACTAGGCCACCAGCACTGCTAAATCAGCTGTGTAGCCCTCACAGCTCACGCTCTCCTCTCTGACCCCCAGAGCTGACTGGAATCTTGAATTGGGGTTTAAGACTCATATGTATTTCTTTGTGTTTACCACGCACATATGGAAGCCATATATGTATGATGTATCTGTGTTGATAGTGGGAGCAAACCATTCATTGTTTGCTTCTCTAGAGTATTCTGGGGTCTGAAAAATTCAGTTTATTTGTCTGTTCTATAATGTATGAATATTAAAGTTGTTTTCCATGTTTTTTTTTTTCATGAAAAACAATGCTGCTAAACACACACTTGTACCACCTCACACATCTCCAGAATGTACATCAAGAAGTAAGACTGCAGTCCCAAACGCTTATGTGCATCTCAAATTGTCTAGACATAATGAAGCTGTTCTTGAAAGTGTCTGCACTTCTTCACTCTCTCATCCCCAAGGTTTGAGTGCCAGTGGCTACAGATTCTCACCAGTATTTGAACTTTTCAGAATCTAATTTTACAGAATCTGGCAGGTACGGAACTTTACAAGTGTGGTTACTGGTTGTATTTCCCTTAACACTAAAACACTTGAACAAACTTCTATGAGTTTATCAGACATTAGAGTTTCTTCCTCTATGTATGGGTTTTGTATGCATTTTTCCTTATTTATCTTGCATTCCTTTATATATTTATTTGTGGGAATTCTTTCTCTATTTTGAATAATAATCCTTAGTTAATTATAAGCATTACATACGCATTTTGTAGTCTGTGTCCTTGCTTTTCAATTTTTATGGTGTTCATTTTTAATAGAATAGGTTTAAAAATTCTTATGTAATCAAATTTTTCTATACTGAACCCACTGACCCTGTTGTTGTTGTTGTTATGTGCCGGCGAATAGTCTTTGACTCACAGCGACCCTATGCACAGCAGAATGAAACACTGCCTGGTCCTGTGCCAGCTCCACGATCCTTGCTATACCCGAGCCTATCGTTGCAGCCACTGTGTCAATCCATCTTGTTGAGGGCCATCCCCTTTTTTGTTGGCCCTCCACTTTACCAAGCATGGCATCCTTCTCCAGAGAACGGTCCCTTCTTACAACATGACCAACGTAGGTGAGACGAATTCTGTCCATCCTCACTTCCAAGGAGCATTCCAGCTACACTTCTGCCAGGACAGATTTGTTCTTTCTTCTGGCAGTCCACAGTATTTTCAGCATTCTTTGCTAATACCACAACTCAAAACATCAACTCTTCTTCGGTCTTCCTTATTCATTGTCCAGCTCTCACATGCATATGAAGTGACTAGAAACACCATGGCTTGGGTTAGGTGTGCCTTAGTCTTCAAAGAGATATCTTTGCTCTTCAGCACTTGAAAGAGGCTTTTTGCAGAACCTTTGCCCAGTACAATATGTCATCTGATATCTTGACTGCTGCTTCCATTGATGTTGATTGTAGAACCAAGTAATATGAAGTCTTTGACAACTTGAATCTTTTCTCCACTTGTCATATTCCTGCGTATTGGTCCAGTTGTGAGGATTTTTGTATTTTTCATGTTGAGATGTAATCCATACTGCAGATTGTAGTCTTCAATCTTCATCAGTGAGTACTTCAAGTCATCCTCACTTTCAGCAAGCAAAGTTGTATGAACAGCATATCGCAGGTTGTTAATGAGTCTTTCTCCAATCCTGATGCCACATTCTTCTTCATATAGTCCAGCTTCTCAGATTATTTGCACAGCATACAGATTGAATAAGTGTGGTGAAAGGATACAACCCATGCACTCCCTTCTTGATTTTAAACCATGCAGTATGCCCTTGTTCTGTTTGAATGACAGCTTCCTGGTCTATGTACAGGTTCCTCATGAGCACAATTAAGGGTTCTGGAATTCCCATTCTTCTCAATGTTATGCATAATTTGTTATGATCCACACAATGAAATGCTTTTTCATTGACAATAAAACACAAGTACTCATCTTTCTGGTATTCCCTGCTTTCAGCCAAGACCCATCTGACATCAGCAATGATACTCTTTGTTCCATGTCCTATTCTGAATCCAGCTAGCATTTCTGGAAGTTCTCTGTCAATATACTGTTGCAACCATTTTTGAATTATCTTCAGTAAGATTCATCTTGCATGTGATATTAATTATATTATTTGATAATTTCCACATTCTGTGGGATCACCTTTCTCTGGAATGGGTACAAATATGGATTTCTTCCAGTCAGCTGGCCAGGTATCTAGCTGTCTTCCAAATCTCTTGGCATAGCCGAGTGAGTGCCTCCAGTGCGGCATCTGTTTGTTGAAACATCTCAATGGGTATTCCATCAATTCCCAGAGTCTTGTCTTTTGCCACTTCCTTCAGTGCAGCTTCGACTTCTTCCTTCAATACCATTGGTTCTTGATCATATGACACCAATTCATGAAAATACTAATTTTGCATTTTTTGACATTTTGATTTTTAGTTTCAATCTTACATGCAGTCTTTTGTTAAGATTTGTGGCAGAGGTCTGATTTTATATTTTCAGATGGAATTGATTGATTATCCAATTTTAACCCACAATCTTCTCCACCTCCTCTGGTAGATCAAGTCCTACACAAATATGTGTCTGCTTTCATGTTAGAGTTCATCTGTTCCAGGTTACATACTCTACACCGCCTCTTTGGCAAGCAGTACTACCCTTTGAAGTAACACTAATAATTCCCACCCACTTTCCATCTCATACACATTTCTCTTGCAGCCAAACATAACTTAGAATCATACAAAGAATGGGACTCCAGCACAGCTGGGGTGTCACAGGACAAAGCCACCATGGCCTATAATTTCCCCTTTTTTATCTCTTTATGTTTATCCAGATTATACTAGCTTCACTGACCATCTAAACTATACAAAAATGAGGTACTGTAGCACTTTCTAATATTTGGGAATACATTTGTGCTAAGCTTGGAAATGAAAGAATAGATGGGAAGAGATTAAAAATCCAGATCACAATTTACCATCAGACCCTGGAAGCACTTCCGTTGTTCTGGAATGAGTGCTGCTGAGGACTCTTGCACAGATGTGATCAGATAGCTCCGGTTTTATGGCCAATGGGCATCTTGAACTGAAAAGTTCCCAAAGCAAACAGATGACCTGTTATCTTGGTCTTTCACATTTTAGAAAACAGTAAATGCTTACTCACTTCTGCCAGTTGCTTGGATCCCAAACCTCGGTGCCATCATTGAGTTCTATCTAATCCTCATACTTCAATTTTCTTTTCACACCCACAATTCTCTCTGTCACACTGACTAAAGACATCATCATTTCTTACTTGCAATATTGAAACTTTTCTGACTTGTCTTCCTGTTTCCACCATTGTCTCTGTGTCATCTTCTCAACATAGCAAATGGAGGGACACTTTAAAAGTCTGATGTGGAGAATTCTGAACGTGGAAACACCTTGGAAGTCATCACTCCAAAGGCTACAAGAAAAATGCTGAAAGGAACTGAAAATCAATAACTTTCCTATAGTCAACAGAACATTGAGGTCACAGGGCAAACTAATACCCCTAAAACTGGGGAGACAAGCAGGCTGATACAGAGAACCAATGTGTACCAGGAGCTGAAGCCCACAGCTGGGCTGGTACCTTAGGAACACTGTAAGCTGTAGTTGACACACTGCTGGGGCTCATTGTGAACTAGCTTGAGAGCTGTAAGTCTGTGGGAGCCCTAGTCTTAAGGGGGCAATACCTTCATTAGTTTTACTTCCAGGAGCCCCTAAGCACCCTCATTGTGAAAACCAGAGAGATATCCCCTCATGGTTCCACCAAACCAAAAACCAAACTCACTGCTGTGGAGGCGGATCCAACTCATAGCGACCCCTCTTTGGGTTTCCAAGGCAGTATCACTATGGAAGTAGATTGTCCAATCTTTCTTCTGAGGAGGGGCTGGTGGGTTTGAACCACCAGCCTTCTGGTTACCAGTCTAATGCCTTAGGCACTATGCCTCAGGGCTCCCCATGCTTCCACCAGGGGAGGGAAAATGTAACCAGTTTGAAACACACCTCTGTTAACCTTGTTCAGACCTACCTTAAAGGGCAGCTCTGCCTCCAGAGTCTAATGGACTTGGGTTTATGAAAGCTCAACCCATGTGGAGGAAGGGAAACGCCAACGCCAGTCCCTCTAACTCTCCTGTCTCACCTGAGTGGAGCAGGAAAGCTGAGGAGCACGTGCCAATGTCGCAGCTCACATGATGCAGGATCACTAACTAAAAGACTGAGACCCAATCACAGGCCTTTAGGCTACTGCCCCTCTTCTAACAACTTACCACCACGTGACTAGGGCTCCTGTGTACCCTGTGTAATACTGAGGAGATATAGGTAAATGGTCAGTGCCCACAGGTCAGTTTGTGGGCCTGTGAAGGCTTGCATATTGCTATGATCCTGGGAGCTATGCAATCAATATTCCAAATACCAGCAGTCACCCATGGTGGGCAGGTTTAAGTGGAGCTTCCAGACTAAGATAGATGAGAAAGAAAGGCCTGGTGAACTACTTCTGTAAATTAGCCAATGGAACCCTCAGGGTCACTATTAAACATTGTCTGACTCATTTGATTGGATACATCATCATCGGGATCAATTGCTAGAGGAAGACACCATGTTTGGTGAAGCAGAGGGTCAGTGAACGTGAGGGAGACCCTTGGCGATTTGGACGTACACTATTGTCATGGCAGTGGAAATAAAGGTGTCTACAGTGGAACCGAAGAAGGAGGGAAGGCTCTTCTCGCAAATGACACATTCTTATATATGGAAAAATCCCGAGGAACACATTTCAGAAACACATTTCCAAACTATTAGAAGTCATAAATTAACAGTTCATCAAAGTTGGAGAAGGCAAGATCAATGTGTAAAAAGGTACTGCATTTTTAGAGTCTAGCAAGGAAGAAGCAGCCCGGGAGGCACAGTGGTTAAAGCACTTGGCCACTAATCAAAAGTCAGTGGTCTGAACCCACCAGTTGCTCCATAGAAGAAAAATGAGACAGTCTGCTTCTGTAAAGGTGTAAAGCCTTAGAAACCCTATGGGGAAGTTCTGTTGTGTTCTTTAGGGTCTCTATGACTCTGAATTGACTCAACAACAGCGGGTTTTGGTTTAGCAATGAAGAATCTTCATATGAAATTAAGAGAGCAATTCTTATTGCAACAGTACCAAAAAGGATAAAATGCTTAAGAATAACTTAAATAAACACAAAATTTGTACACTAAAAACTACAAAATATTGTTGAATGTAATTAGAAGAGACCTAAATTAAATAGAGAGGCATTCCTTGTCCATGAATTTGAAGAACGTCATATTGTTAAGACGTCAACATGCCCCAAATGGACCTATAGGTTTCACGTGATCTCTGTCAAAGTCCCAGTTGCACTTTTCAGAGATATCAAGCCCATTCCTAAAATTCATATGGAAATACAAAGGACTCAGAATGCTCAAAACAATCTTGGAAAAAAGCAACACATTTGGTGGATTTACACTTTCTGATTTGAAAATACACTAAAAAGTTATGATAAGGAAGAAAGTGTGGAAGTGTTATACATCTAGGCATGAAGATCAATGATACGGGATTTAATGTACAAAAACCAACCCTCACATTAATGATCAGTTGGTTGTGGGCAGTTGTCACTGGACTTTTGTCAAGGTAACTCAATGAGGAAGAATCATCTCTTCAATAAATGATGTTAGTGTCACTATGTAACATGCAAAAGGTCTCACTTGGACCCCTCCTTCACAATTTATACAAAAGGTAACTTACCATGGACCATGGGACTAAATGTAAGAACTAAGGCTGAAAAACTTTCAGGAGAAACATAGCAGTAAGTCATTGCTTCCTTGGATTATACAATAATTTCCCACATGCCACCAAAGGCACAAAAAAGCAACAAAAATAGATAATTAGGACTTTTTCCAAATTAAACATTTTGTGCTTCACAGGACACAGCAGGGAAGTGAAGAGAACCCACATCCTGGAAGAGAAGTTTTTCAAATCCTGTAACTGACTAGGGTTTAACATTCAAAAATTTAAAAATTCTCTTTTGATTCAACTATAAAATAATATCCTGATTAAGAAAACAGACAAGGATTTGAATAGATATTTCTCCAAAAATACAAAAGTACAAATAGCCAATAAACACACAAAAATGTGCTCAACATCTTTAGTCAAAATCAAAATCACAACAAGCTATTACTTCCTACTCACTAGAAAGACTAAAATAAAAGCAACAGACAATAACAAGTGTGGGTGAGGACTTGGAGAGACTGGGAACATCATACATTGTTGGTGGGATTGTAAAATGTTCCAATCACTTTGCAGATCAGTTTAGCAGCTCCTCAAAACATTACATGTAAAAAATTACCAATGATTTGGCAATTGCGCTCCTAGGTGTATTTCTCCCAATGAAGCTGCAGACACATATCCATAAAAAACAATCTATACTTGCAATGTTCATGGACGCATGACTCATAACAGACAAAAAAGTAGACACAACTCAAACATCCATAATCTGAGGAATTGACATTAAAGTGTGATCTATCTTTGCCATACAATATTCTTCAACCATTCAAAAGATAGTTACTGATACATGCAACATGAATGACCCTGAAAAATGTTATGCTGAGTGAAAGAAGCGAGTCAGGAAAGGCCACAAGTTCTATGATTCAGGTTATTTGAACTGTTCATACTAAACATCTTTGTAGAGACAGAAAGGAGAACCCCACCTGGGGGAGGGGGAAATGCAGAGTGACAGCTAGAGGGGATGAGGTTTCTTTTTGGGTTGCAGAAATACTCTAAAAGCATGGTGGTGGTTTCACAGGAGCCCTGGTGGTGCAGTGGTTAAAGCACTTCACTGCTAACTGAAAGATCTGAGGTTCAAACCCACCAGCTGTTCTGCAAGAAAAGATGTGGCAGCTAAAGACTACAGCCTTGGAAATTCTCCTCTGTCCTCTAGGGGCGCTGTGGGTCAGAATGGACTCCACAGCAGTGGGTGTGGTTTGGGCTTTGCTTCTGTGAAGACTGACAGCCTTGGAGACCCTGTGGGGCAGTTCCACTCTGTCCTCTAGGGGCGCTGTGGGTCGGAATGGACTCCAGGGCAGTGGGTGTGGTTTGGGCTTTGCTTTCGTGAAGATTGACAGCCTTGGAAAGTCTGTGGGGTAGTTCCACTCTGTCCTCTAGGGGTGCTGCGGGTCAGAATCCACTCCACAGCACTGGGATTTTTGGATGGCTTCACAAGTCTGAATAAACTAAAACCCCTGAACTGTACATCTTAGAATGTGTATTTATGGTATGTGAATTATATCTCCATAAAGCTGTTATTAAAAAAAAAAGAGAGATGAGAACTACATCACTAAGGTGATGTAATGACTATTTCACTCTATTTATTTGGTCAGGTTGTGGGATTATGTCCTGAGACGCCTGTTTTTCAATATCCATTTAGCACATAAGTGTTGGTTTGTAATCAGTAAGAAACAACATCCAATATAAAAGTGTGCACACTTCCGGCAGCTACACTGAGATGCTACTGAGCATCATACTTGGACCACTCTGCACCACAGTGCCGTCTCCCTGGGCCACTGCCTTGAGATTTAAATCCCACAAAAGGAATAAACAGGCTGAGGAGGATGGGACTGCTTACCTCACAGAGCTGGGCCATCTGTCTCCAGACTCCTATTTTAAGCACGCTGAGATGACTTGAGTTCCACACCTGAGCTTCCTCACTTTGCCCCTAATTTAATATTAGTCTCAAGGAGAAGCCCCCGAGAGTGAAGAAGGGACATGACTCCACGTCCCAGATATTAAAGCACCAGCCCTAATCTCCATCCCAGTTACAAGTTGTACGCAGAGAGGTCTTGTCACCACCACATCAGAGCCCGGCAATTCCATTCCACAGTATTTTCAGACCAATTTCAGACACACCAAGCCTTGGCTCCCTTGGGCTGCTTCCAGAATAAAGCAAGCGTAATACAATTCTGCACAAAGAGCCACTCGGAGGACTCCAAGTCCCCGAGACTGCAGCTAAGGAACTGTTTGTAGAAGCATCTAAGCTGTCATCCAAGGGGCACGGTTGTTTATTTAATATCAGAGAACAGACAGGCTTTCAGAATCACAGGACCTTTGGAAGAAGGGCACAGGGTAGGTAGTTCAGTGTTGGCAAGTGTGTCTATGAGGGTCTGTGAACACAGGGGACAGACACAGTGATGGTGCACTGGCCATAACTGTAAGTATACATTCATGGAATGGATACTACACGTAGTTGAAATCTGGGATATATGATCAGTGATACAGAAATCCTGTTACCAAGGCGCTCAGTCAAGCAGGACATACATATAACAGGACATATACACAGTGATATGATTTAGATGGAATATGGCTGTTCTGGTTAACTAGTACCGCTCTGACAAGAATATACCACAAACGGGATGGCCTTTACAAACAGGAGTTTATTCTCTTACAGTTTGGAGGCTTTAAGTCCAAGTTCAAAGTTCCAGGCTCTAGGGGCTGGGGGAAAGCCTCTCAGCCTTGGGCTTCAGCTCTGCCTCCCTCTGCCAACCCACTGAAGCTAGAGGCTTTTCTTCACTCAGACAGCTGCTGGCTGCTGAGGCTGCCAAGCCCAAGGCTGGCAAGTAAAAAGGCTGAGTTATAGGAGTTTTTATAGATTCTCGATATTAGACTATTACCAGATATATGATTTGTAAATATTTTCTCCTTTTTACAAGTTGAGTTTTCACTTTCTTGATAATGTTCTTTGATGCACAGAAGTTTCGAATTTTGTTGTGCTCTGACTTACCTATACTTTGTCATTTGTTACTTATACTTTGTTGTGATATCTGAGAATCTATGACCAAATCCAAGGTCATAAAGACATATCCTTATGATTTCTTCTAACAGTTTTATGATTTTAGCTCTTTGCTTGTTGAAAGTGAGTGTGACTTGAAGCACTTACTGATGAAGATCAAAGACTACAACCTTTAGAATGAATTACACCTCACCCTAAAGAGAACAAAAATCCTCACAACTGGACCAATAAGCAACATCACAACAAATGGAGAAAAGAATGAAGTTGTCAAGGGTTTCCTTTTACTTGGATCCACAATCAACACCGATGGAAGCAGCAGTCAAGAAATCAAATGTCATACTGCACTGGGCAAATCTGCTTCAAAAGACCTCTTTCAAATTTTGAGGAGCAAAGATGTCTCTTTAAAGACTAAGATATACTCACCCCAACCCCTGGTGTTTTCAATTGCCTCATCTGCATGTGAAAGCTGGACAATGAATATGGAAGACTGAGGAAGAACTGATGCCTTCAAATTGTGGTGTTGGTGAAGAATACTGAAAGTGCCATGCACTGCTAGAAGAAGGAACAAATCTGTCCTGGAAGAAGTGCAGCCAGAATGTTCCTTAGAAATGAGAACGGCCATACTTTGTCTCACCTACTTTGGTCATGTGGGCGGAAGGGACCATTCCCTGGATAAGTCTATCATGCTTGGTAAAGTGGATGGTCAGAGAAAAAATGGGAAGGCCCTCAACAAGATGGATTGACATAATGGCTACAACCATGGACTAAAGCATAGCAAATATTGTGAGGATGGTGCAGGCCCAGAGTTTCCTTGTGTTATATGTAGGGTTGCTATGAGTCAGAAATGCCTTGATGGCACCTAACAATAACAGTGTCATTTAGGTTGCTGAATCATTTTGAAAGAATTTTTGTATATGGTATGAGGTAGGCATCCAACTTTTATCCTGTCACCTGTGGAAATCTAGTTGAAGCGACCATTCTTTCTTCATTGAGTGGATTTTTATTGAAATATGAAATGTATATAGAAAATGCAACTATTGTATAGCTAATGTATAACTCACCAAATTTTCACAAATTAAAGTACCCAGATAAAGGAATAGCACTGCAGGGTCTGACACTTGGCAAAGTGCGTTCTTGGTAAAGGGCATTCTTCACTTGGCAAAATTCTAAGTTCAAGATATTCCTTCTGTTAGAGCAATCTGACATGAAAACTTGTCGACATATTTCTAACGGAATTCTAAACTATGGAGCAGCCCATAGCTGTAGATAATGAGCATGATTTTAAGGAGGAATTCCTTCTTTCATAATTCATTCTTGTAAGAAAAGCTCTCCCTTTGGCAAAGCTTCACTATGGTCTATGGAGCTCTGGTGGCGTAGTGCCTAAGGCACTTAACTGCTAACCAGAAGGCTGGCGGTTCAAACCCACCAGCCACTCCTTGGAAGGAAGATGGAGCAATCTACTTCCGTAGTGATACTGCCTCGGCAACCCAAAGAGGGGTCGCTATGAGTCAGGTCCGACTCGACAGCACATAACAACAACAATGGACCACAGCTCTGAATTAAAATCTGAATGTGTTTCAGGAAAGAAGTCTATACTGACCATCTCAGCTCAAGGAATTTACAAACTGGAACATAAATTGTGGTGAAATGGGGAGGGGACAATATTTATTAAGTAGTACTGTGTGCCAGGCCTTTGGTACAATCCATAAGCATCACAACTAATGATTACCTAAGTCTTTTAGGCAAAATCATAGTCTTTACAACATTTTCCAGATATGAAACCAAACAGAGTTTTCAAAAAGGCATCTGAAGTAAGGGAGTGATGTGAAAATGGATCACTTTCTAGCACAATACACCATCAGCTTGGTCCATCCTCACTTGGCTCCTCTGGCCGCAGGGGAAAAGCATGCAGTGATAGCCTCCTAAATGAACGGGGAACTTTCCAGCAAATGTTCTGATATAGCTCATTGCTATACATCAGTGAGTGTCCAGTTAGAGTCTGCTCTACTGAATTTATCATTGTAAACCATCTCAGGTTGTCACAGCTCATCTATATCTGTGTGGTCACTGAAGATTCACAAAAGGTATCAAGAGGTAGCCACCCATTTTGTCTGTCCTTACTCCATTTATGAGGCCCCCAGGTGGCATAGAGTTTGTCTTCAGCTACTGCTCCAAAGGCTGACCCAGCAGCATTGCAGAAGCAAGACCTGGTGATCTGCTTTCATAAAGACCACAGCCAAGGAAACCTATGGGGCAGTCCCGTCTGTCACACGTGGGGTCACCATGAGGTGGAGGTCAGCTCCACCACAGCTAACAACAGTAACTCTGCTTATCGGTAATCAGCTTCCATAAAAGTTACAGCCTTGGAAACCCTATGTGGCACTTCTACTCTGTCCTACACGGTCACTATGAGTCAGAATCAACTCAGTGGCACCTGACAGCAACTGGTTAATCATGGCTGAGCACTACGAGGCTCATACTCTTATCACTGAAATCACACAACCAAGGAAGGTACAGAAACAATATGTCCCTGTGATGGTTATGTTTGTGTGTCAACTTGGCTGGGTCTGGTTGAGTGGCTGGGCAGCTGGATGCAGTATTCCCCTTGATGAGATTGGTAATTAAGTCCATGGTGGAACCTATTGGAGCAGCTGAGTAGCTGCTTTGGGTATGTGGTCTGCTTCCCATTTATAAGAAGCAGCTTTGGGAATGGTCTCTAGCTTATGGCATGTTTGAACCCTGCATGTAGCCATGTCATTGTTCAGCAGCCTGCCATGCTCTGCCGACCTTGGGACTTAGAATGGACTTGAATTAATGGCCTGTTGTGTGGTTTGGCAACATCGGGAGTATGACATTTTATTTGTCGACATTGGGGCTTCTCATCCTCAGCAGCCAGCAGCTGTCTGAGGGAAGAAATACCTCTAGCTCCAGTGGGCTGGGAGCAGGAGGCAGAGCTAGACCCCAAGGTTGAGGGGCTTTCACCCAGCCCCTAGAGCCTGGCACTTTGAACTCAGACTTAAAGCCTCCAAACTGTAAGAGAATAAACTCCTGGTTGTTAAGGCCATCCCATCTGTGGTATATTCCTGTCAGAGTGGCATTAGGTAACCAGAACACTCCCCATGCGGTATGACATGGTAATTTACCGTAAAGCTGTTACTCTCAGGGTTACTTACCAAAAGATAAAATTATTGGAAACATTTTCTCTTGGATAATCTGGCTTTGGATTTTTATTTCACCACCTGGAGTGTCATTAAACTGTGTTGTTGTTGTTGTTAGGTGCCGTCAAGTCGTCTCTGACTCAGTGACCCTACACAGCAGAACGAAACACTGCCTGGTCCTGTGCCAGCCCCTTGAGCCTTGCTATACCTGAGCTCATTAAACTGTAAAAGAAAATAAATACCACGTCATCTCTATGCTTTGTTGTGCAGACACCTAGGGCTCATATGCCCAGCAGTATTCAAAGTCGGTTCCGTCAGCAGACATGCGTTGCTGGTTGAAAAGGTCTGCGAGGGCAGTACCCAGACACCATGCATGCCAGGGGGGCCAGGGCATCCGCACCGATTGTTGCATTGCCTCACCCCTGCAGTTTGCATCCCATGGCGGTTTTACCAACAGTGCTTTACACAGCACTGTTTTGTTGCGGGTTTGGTCAGTGCTTGATAACTTTACTGCCAATCAATAAAATACAGTTTTCAAAAATTAAGATGAGATTAGTCAGAAACAAAATTTTGACCTGAGTGTTCTGTTCCGTGGTGCTGACTCCTGGGTTCGTATTTAGCAATTTCTGTATGAAATCGGAAAGCCCTTTGAAACAGAGAGAGAGCCTTCCTTCGTAGGGTTAACATTTGAGAAGAAGCTGGCCCAGAGGCCCCTCCCATCTGTGTGCAGGAGGCACACAGCGCACTGTCTACCAGGAGCAGCTGCCACTCTCCTCGCCGCCCTCCAGGGACAGCCAGCTAATCCCCGGGTTTGTCCTCTCTTGTTGTAATTCGGTAACTGAAAATCAATTCATCCTCCAGGAATGGCATTGACAGAACATTATCTGTTAGATCCGAACGATCTTCTTGTTTTCATCCCTTAAAGATAATCTCTGTCTTCATTGCATATCCTTCCCGAGTGCGTTCAAAGTGAGCGATAGGACCAGATAATCTGGGCTATTTGTCGTTGGATTATCATATATTTAACTGAGAGGGTGGCAGTACCAAAGAGTTTTACTCGCCTTGATTGCATGATACAGGGCTTGACAGCTTCATTTTACATTTTTCTTAAAGGAAACTCAGGATTTGAGTGGGATTTTAAACAGGAAAAGAGACTATAAACTTTCATCCCCTATTTCTTCCTGAGTGCCTTGTGGTCTTTCCGGAATTAGAACATGGATTATCACTTTCCTCAAGATATCAAAACTGTATGTCAGGAATGCTTTATTAATAGTTAGTACAGAGGTATGTTGTTGTGTTTGTTAGGTGGCATTGAGTCACTTCCAATTCATAGTGACCCTACGTACAACAGAACAAAACGTTCTGGTCTTGCACTGTCCTCACAACCCTTGTTATGCTTGACCCTACTGTTACAGCCACCGTGTCAATCCATCTCATTGAAGGTCCTCCTCTTTTTCATGGATCCTCTACCTTACCAAGCATGATATTGTTCCCCAGTGACTGTTCTTCCTGAGAACATGTCCAAAATATGTGATGTAAGAGTCCTGCCACGCTTGCTTCTAAGGGACATTCTTGCTGCAACTTATTCTAAGATAGATTTGTTTGATCTTCTGGCTGCCCATAGCATATTCAATATTCGTTTCTAACACCATAATTCAAAGGCATCAATTCTTCTTCAATCTTCCTTATTCATTGTCCAACCTCCCCATGCGTATAAGGTGTTTGAAAATACCATGGCTTGGGTCAGGTGAAGCTTAATCCTCAAAGGGACATCTTTGCTTTTTAACACATTAAAGAATTTTTTTTTCCAGCAGATTTTCCAAATCTAATATGTCATTTGATGTCTTGACTATTGTTTCCATGGGTGTTGATTGTGGATCCAAGTGAGATGAACTCCGTTTATCATGATGTTGCTTACTGATCCAGGTGTGACCAGTTTGGTTTTCTTTATATTGAGGTGTATTCCATCCTGAAGGTTAGTCTTTAATATTCATCCTCTTCACTTTCAGCTAGGTAGGCTGTGTCATCTGAATATCACAGGCTGTTAATGAGTCTTCCCCCAATATCGAGGCTGTGTTTTTCTGCATATAGTCCAGCTTCACGGATTATTTCCTCAGGATACAGATTGAATAAGTATGGTAAAAGGATACAACCCTGATGTACACCTTTCCTGTTTTTAAGCCATCAAGTATCCCATTTTTGTAATGGTATCCATAATTTGTTATGATGCACAGAGTCAAATGCCTTTATATCCTCAATAAAACACAGGTAAACATCTTTCTGATATTCTCTGTTTTCAGCGAAGATCCATCTCACGTCAGCAATGCTGTCCCTTATTCCCGATCCTCTTCTGAATCTAGCTTGCAATTCTGGAAGTTTCCTGTAGATGTACTTCTGCAACCGTTTTTGAATTATCTTCAGCATAATTTAACTTGCCTGTGACATTAACGATACCATCCACTAATTTCCATATTCCATTGGATCTCCCTTCTGTGGAATGGACACGAATAGGATCTCTTCAAGTCAGTTGGCCAGGCAGCAGTATTACAAATTTCTTGTCATAGACGAGAATGTCTTCAGTGAAGCTTGTACTTCTTCTTTCAATACCATTGGGTTTTGATTATATGCCACCTCTTGAAATTGCTGACCATGGACTAATTCTCTTTGAAACAGTAACTGTATTCTTTCCATCTTCTTTTGATATTTCCTGTGTTGTTCAATATTTTGCCCATGTATTTTGTTATATGCCATCAAGTAGAACCTGACTCATAG
>NW_006922109.1:388774-391822 GCF_000298275.1 Orycteropus afer afer | reverse complement strand
ATAATATTTTAGTTTATCTTCTCGAGTTGTCCTTTGAAATCTTCCGTTCAGCTCTTTTACTTCATCATTTCTTCCATTTACTTTAGCTACTCTATATTCAAAGCAAGTTTAAAGTCTCTTCTGACTTCCATTTTAGTCTTTTGTTTCTTTCCTGTCTTTGTAATGAGCTTTTGCTTTCTTCATGGATGATGCTGTAGATGTCATTCCACAACTCATCTGCTTTTCAGTTATTAGGGTCCAATGTGTCAAATCTTTCCTTGTGATGGTCTAAATTCAGGTGAGATACAGTCAATGTTTTACTTTGGCTCTCCTGGACTTGTAATTTTCTTCAGGTTCAACTTGAACTTGCATATGAGCAGTTGATGGTAAGTTCCACAGTCTGCCTCTGGCCTTTTTCTGACTGATGATATGTCTGAGGGATAATTCATGGTCTTTTAGCTTCCAGAATTGTTTTCCTTTGGATAGGTGGTGTCTTAGTTATCTAGGGCTTCTATAACAGAAATACCACAAGTGGCTATCTTTAACAAACAGAAATTAATTTTCTTACAGTTTAGGAGGCTGGCACGACAAGTTCAGAGTGCCTGCTTGATGGAAGACTTTCTCTCTGAGGTCTCTTGTTTCCAGGAGGACCCCAGCATAGGGGCCCTGGGCCCAAAGGATACTCACTCCTGGCTCCTCTTTCTTCATGGGAAAAGATCCCCTTTCTCTGCTCCTTTCTCTTTCCTTTTATCCTTGTAAGATAAAAGCTATTGCAGACCACACTCCAGCAAAGCTTCCCTTACATTAGATCAGGGCTCTGATGGGACTGAGGGTGTTGCATCCCATCTGTAATCTTAATCCTCCTATGCCAGATTGGTTTACTATATCAGATCACATCTTGGGGGATCACTATCTACCACATCATTACATAACTTCTAAACCACTGAGAATCATGGTCCAGCCAAGTTGGCACAAATTTTGGTGAGGGCACAATTCAACCCATGACAGGGAGTAAAACTATAATCTAAGCACAGTGATTTCCTGGCTAAAGAATTTTAGGAAGGTCTGGTCTAGTGTAGGATACACTAAAAGAGAAGACTACCTATTCTGCCCACTTTGAAGACTTGTCTGTAGCTCACTTCACTCTTTATGATATCAACCTGTACTGAGTAATATCCCCCAAAACTTTCGGCTTCTGCATTGGATTTTCTGTTTCCTTCTCACCTTGGGTGAACTCTAGCAAAATATAGATCACACCCTATTGATTTACCTGCACTAGATCTTATGTTGCCTTTCCCCTGGCTTCAGTTCTCACAGGGACTTCTAGGTAACAGGGCCCAGAGATTAATACAATTTCAATTAGTAATGGCTACATTTGGTCTTTAAACATATTTAGCATGGATTGTAATTCTGCAAAAATGATTATTTGTGGTTATAGATCACTGATGCTGGTCACTTGGTAAAGTAACCTATTGGATAATTATCTCTAATCAAACCCTTACTGTGTTAAATTTCTAGAATTGCTAATTTGGTGTTTGACATCACTTTACTAGTACCTCTTTCACAAGCTTTGGATTTAAAATAAACTATTCCAAGTGACTGAGAAGACAATGTACAAACAAGAGACTGGTCCCCTTTGTGTCTGGTACAGATGATTGGTTTTTTAATATTGGAGACACAGAGAAAAGTGTGCTTTTCTCTTCTTACCTGTGGACCTATATCACTGACATCATTGAACAGATTTTTCTGTTCTCTTGAATTTGAAACCATCATTTTGCCTTTTTCTTTCCACATTCTTTACGTATCACGTTTTTGTTTTTGTTCTTTTGGCATCAGCTTAAATATCATTCTCTATCAAACATAGTCACTTTTCAACATACTTGTCTGTTTTTCATTTTTGTATCAATATATTTCTATGTGAGTTTTCCTCATTACTCTTGTTTTCTTGTTTATTGTCTGTTTACTCGCATTAGAATGTAAACTCATGAGAACAGCACTCCTCTCTGTCTTATTCACTGCTGTGTCTACAGGGTCTAGATAACTATGAGTTGGTGCCCAATAGATACTGGCTGAATGGATGGATGATAGAATGATGAAAGGATATATGCATGCAGAGAAGGATGGCTGCCTGGCTGGCTGCCCCACTGGGTGGATGGGTGGGTGATGAGTGCATGGACTGATAGTGAGGTGGAGGGATGGGTGATGGCTGGGAGGATGATGGATGGGTGGTGGATTGGATGCATAGTTCCTGTTAGCTTCATTTGCATTGAATTTTGATGGAAATTACTTAAGTACCACAGATAATTTGTTTCCTTTTCATTTCATTCGAGTGGATGGAACAGTGTGATCAGGGTGAGTAAATAACAACAACAACAACAAAAAATTATAACTATAAAAATAATAGCCAAATGAAAAGATGATTTTAAAATTCTTCTCTTAGTTAACCTTTCCATGACAAAGTCTTTGTTTACTCTTCCTTTAAACTCTCTTCTATTTCTGCATTCTCTGTTCTCCTCCTAACTCTTTGATTTTAAATTTCATTGTGGGTAGCAGGAGTGTTTACGCCCATGCATATTTTCATTTTCACGCTGTTCTTCAAAGTTCAGTCCCCACAGCCCTTGTCACTGAGGGATGATTCATTCCCCCGGCTTCAGCTCTCAACTCTCTCCTGGTAACTCTAAGAGCAGCGACTCTAGCCCAGAACTTTCTTTAAGCTCTGGAAACATATTTCAGACTTTCTGATTGACTTCTCCATCCTGTAGAGATCTTGCCCCACAAACCATTGTTCACCAAATTAAATTAGCCAAGACTTTAAAATATAATCCAACCAATAAGGCCAGTCAGTTGTCCTTTTCTGTACTGTTTATGAGAGTTCAAATATCTCACTGAAACATCTGGGCTGCAAGCATCAAAATCCTGAGTGTTCTCCACAGTTAGGCCCACAGTGCTACTGCTCTGAGTGTAATCCAGGAAAATCATGAGAAATGTGGACAGATACTGACAAGAAAAGTCCTTAACGGCAGCACTGTTTATAATGAGAGACAACAAGAAGAACCTAAAGGGAGACTC
>NW_006922109.1:385632-387895 GCF_000298275.1 Orycteropus afer afer | reverse complement strand
AAAAAAAAAAAAAAGACTCTCAATGACATGGGTAGATCAGTGGCTCCAACAAGGGCTCAAACACAGCAAGGATCAGGATGGTGCAGGACCAGCAGTGTTTCCTGCTGTGTGTAAGGTTGCTGTGAGTCGGCACTGACTTGCTGGCACCTAACAACAATCATGCTTGGTAAAGTGGAGGGTCAGTGAAAAGGGGGAAGACCCTTAACAAGATGGATCGGCACAGAGGCTGCCACAATGGGCTCAGGTATAGGAAGGATTGTGAGGCTGACGCAGGGCCAGGCAGTGTTTCTTTCTGTTCTACATAGGGCTGTTATGAGTCAGAGCTGACTCAATGGCACCTAACAACAACAGCAGCATTAGGCAGATCAGTACACATCGCTGCTGCCCTGTTTAAGTCCAGTCTGAGAAAAATGAAGGGAAGCGTGGATTTTGAAGAGTTCCTAGGGTGGTCAGGCACCATATTCTGGGCTGCTGCCTTCGGTGGAGAGCTTAACGGATTTTGTAGAGTATGCACGGGCAGGGACATGCACCTCCTCATCCCTTTGCAGCTGCAGGAACAGCTGGAGGGAGCAGAGGCGGTGCTCTGATTGGCAGTGAGCAGTTGAGCAGGACAGGGAAGTGACTGATGCTGCCAAGAGCCCACGAGCAGAAAAGACAGAGGGAACCCAGTGGGCATTTTCTTTGCGTGATTATCATTGGACCACCCCATTTCTTTGGAGAGTTAGACTGATTCTGATGCCCTTTTACTGGGAGGAAAGGAGGCTCAGAGCAGCTGAGTAACCTCCATGTTCCATGGTAGATGGTGGCAAAGCTTGAGTCCCAGATATGGACTTCAATGTCCAGGCTCTCCCTACACCCTGCTGCCCTGTTGGGGACAATGGAAGGAGTGTTCTCTCCACCCTCATGCCACTTCCATAGGTGGGGCCATACATGGACAAGCAGGAGATGGGGGTGCTGATCACAGGAGGGATAGATGGGCCAGAAAGAAGGGGAGTTCGCAAAGCTGTCAATGGCTCCTATTTTGGTTACTTCTGTGCCACTCTGACAGGAATATACCACAAATGGGATGGCTTGAACAAACAGAAGTTTATTCTCTTACAGTCTGGAGTCTTTAAGTCTGAGTTCAAAGTGCCAGGCTCTAGGGGCTGGGTGAAAGCCCCTCAACCTTGGGCTTCAGCTCTGCCTCCTGCTCCCAGTTCACTGAAGCCAGAGGCTTTTCTTTACTCAGGCAGGTGCTGGCTGCTGAGGCTGACAAGCCCAAGGTTGACAAGTAAAAAGGCACAGTCCTGATGTTACCAAACCACACAGCAGGCCTTTCATTCAAATCCATTGTAAGTCCCCAGGTTGGCAGAGCATAGCAGGCTGCTGAGCAGTGACATGTCTACACGCAGGGTCCAAGTGTGCCAAAGGCTAGAGACCATTCCCAAGGCTTCTCCTTATACACAGGAAGCAGACCACATCCCAAAGGCAGCTACTCAGCTGCTTGTGATAGATCCCACCATGGAGTTGATTGCCAGTCTCATCATGGGGAATAACTACCACCAGCTGCCCAGCCACTCAACCAGACACAGCCAAGTTGACACAAAAACTTCACCACCACAGCTGCTAACCATGAGGCTGGCCGCTCAAAACCACCCAGCAGTGCCGTGGAAGAAAGGCCTGGCAGCCTGCTGATGTCTGTTGATGTTTTCCCAGCCAGAAATACCTCATGGAGCAGTTCCACTCCACAGAATATGGCGTCAGTGGGAGCCAGAACTCAGTAGAGGTCAATGGGCTTGTGTTTTGTTTTGAGAGGGAGTCCCTGGCAGGTGTAAAGGTTAATGTTCTGGGCTACCCACGGAATGGTGGAGGTTCAAGTCCACTCAGAGGCACCTTGGAAGAAAGGCCTGGCAATCTGCCTCTGAAAACTCAGCCACGAAAACCCGACGGAGCCCAGTTCCACCGTGACCTTATTTCTGTGAGTTCCATGGGCGTCTGTGAGTCACAGCTGACTTGTTGGAGTTGACTTGGCTTGACTCACAGTGTCCACTCCATCAGAGTGCAACCATGTTCTCTGTTGAATGATTCTGCGAAGGTGGCAGCACTGTGATCCAAGCCTGGCCTCTCACGTAAGCTTTGCTCTCAGCTTTAAGCCTCAGCTGAAGGAAGCGGCTCTGCAACGCTTCATGCCATCATTTCCTCTTCTTCACAGCCTGGGTTGCTGGCTTGGCCAACTGGATCCCCTCCCGTGTGACCTGTGTCCTTGGTAATGACAAAGGACATG
>NW_006922109.1:381528-384032 GCF_000298275.1 Orycteropus afer afer | reverse complement strand
GGCTGTATCTTGAGGCAATCCTCTTTGAGGTCTAAAAGTAGTAGACAAGCCAGAGGGGGGAGATGCAGAGATGGAGGAGGGTAGGTGCCATGGAGATGGTCAAAGAGCCAAGGAAGGAGGTGAAGGGACAAGGACCTTCCCACAGCACCCACAGAGAGAGCCTTTCCTCAGAGCTGGCACCCAGCCTTGAATTCAGATTTCTAGCTCTTTAGCTGAGGAGCTCTAGTGGTGTAGTGCCTAAGGCATTTGACTGCTAACTTGAAGGTTGGCATTTCAACCCAGCAGTCACTCTGCAGGAGGAAGACTAGGTAATCTCCTTCCTTAGAGATACCACCTGGGAAACTCAAAGGGGGTCGCTGTGAGTCAGAATGGACTGTGAGGCAGTGAGGTTTTGTAAACTGTGAGAAAGTAAGTTTCTGTTTGTGACAGCCACCCCCTTGTGGTGTTTCTGTTGCAGTGGCCCTGTGGAACTAGCACATGTGAAGGCCTGTGGATGAGGACAGTGGACTTTTACAACAGTTTCTCCAGGGGCCTGCATGCCTCAGTGGGTTTGAAGCAGGACAAAGTGGAGTGTATATTGACCCCAGGGTGGGTTCCGTGCTCACCCCGTTGGGTGGCATCCCATTCACATACGTGTGTGGCCCCTGGAGGACCTCTCCGCTGTCCCCCTGACACGGCCAGGCAGGCAACCGGGAAGCAGCCCGTGCCGCTCCTCCCCTCCCCCTTTGTAATTAGTCTCCGGGCTGCTTCCAGCCCTGCGGATTCCTCCTCCTTGCAGATGGGTTGTTTCCGGTTCCTAGGCAGTGGGATCCAGCAACACGCCCAAAGGCTGGGACCGCAGCATCTCTGGCTCTCCCAGCAGGCCCGCCTGCGGCGGGGAACCCCTGCCCGGAGCCACCATAAATTCCTCTGCACTTAACCTGCGCGCCCCTCAGGGTGTCTGGGCTCAGATCACTTCGTGCATGTGCACTTTTTCACAATCCAAACTAGCTGACAGCAGGACAGGATCCTAGTCTGAACCCCAGGGCCAGGCAGGCTAAGGGGAGAAATCACTCACTGAGCCAGTCTGGAAAAAAAGGAAGGACGGGGGAGGGGGTCCAGGAAGGGAGGAGAATGCCTCAAATCTATTTTCAACAACTTGGACTGGAAAGGGGTGGTGGTGTGGCGGGGGTGTTTGTGTGGGGCTAACTGGGCCCTGATGGGTGGTGTGCACTTTGGATTTTAACTAAGTGATGCTGATGTCAATCAGAAAAGGGAAAACAGAGCGTGAAGGGGTACATATCCATTCCCACCATTTCTCTGACCCGTTTCTGCCTCGCCTTCACGTGTAGCTTGGTACATTCGTCAATCAGCTTAAACAAAGCACTACAGCGCCTTCACTATACACGGTTACCTCCTGTGTTCACAATCTACCGCCTGTCGTGGCTGCCAGTCTTTGCGTGCCTGCTTCTGGGAATGAACCAGAAGACCAAGAGGAGGGCTAATTGGCAGGCCTATGGCTGCTGAAGGTCAGCTGGGACCGAAAATGAGAGCTGGCCTCCTAATGAGACCGCGCTGTCCTCCGCCGGCCAGCAGGTGGCAGCAGAGCCCTGCAGTCGGGGCTGGCGGCAGCTGCAAGGCCTGCAGACGCCGTCCTTCATTCCCATTCATCTTCACTTGTCAAAGTCTTCATAAGTGTTTCTGTAGAACTGACCCTGAAATTGCATCACTTAATCCATAATCATATATTGCCAACATTTCTCCCTTTACCTCAATGGCATGAATTCAGAGAAAATAGAGACCGTGGAAATCTTTCGGCAACCCTGCAGAAGGGAGATGTTCATAAAAGGCGGACATGGCCGGCAGGGACAGCCAGCCTGCTTGAGATAAAGAAATGGGTTTTCAGAGAGAGGGGAACTGCACAGAAAGAAAACTGTCTGCAGCTCTTGCCTCCCAGTCCCTCCTTCCACATACTTCCTTACGTTCAAAACCCAGGTCTGGAGTAGAAGATGGCCAGCTGACCGTTTGCCCTACTTTCATCAGATTCCATCTGATGTAACGCCTTTAAATTCCCTTCCCCCAGGACATCTCATCAGACATTGATGTCTAGGACTGAATTGTACATCACGGGGACTAAACCCTGCAAGACCTCCCTTCCTTCCAGTGAGTAATTAGTGTTCTAATGATGGCAAACCAGAGAAATTGATAAGATGTGGGAGCAGGGATGGCTACCAACATACCTCAGGTTGAATGAACTTGGGGTTCAGTTGATGAGATGTGAGGAAAAATGATTGTTTCCCACTCTGAGCTCTCTGGGTTGCCGGGACTGTGCAGGGAGCTTTGCTTAACAGAAAGGCTGGCATGGTCTTCCTTGGCTCTAGATGGTATTATAGGATCACCATGAGTTTCTGGGAAACCGTTTGCTCCCATCCTGTAGGCCCCCTCCTCTTTTTTTTTTTTTTTTTTTAGTGTGCCTGTTGTGCTTGCATCAGAAAATATGAAAAGAGCAAACACAAAGTTTTTAA
>NW_006922109.1:377336-381428 GCF_000298275.1 Orycteropus afer afer | reverse complement strand
AAGGCACTTGACTGCTCACCAGAAGGCTGGCGGTTCAAACCCACCAGCCACTCCTCGGAAGGAAGGTTGGGCAATCCTACTTCCGTAGTGATACTGTCTTGGAAACCCAAGGAGGGGTCACTATGAGTTTGGGCCGACTGGATGGCAAACAACAACAACAATAACAACGTGGGCTTAAGTTGAGATCCCACGTTTGGGTTGATTTTCAGCAGAGAATAATGGGGAATGTTCTAGAAGTGTTTCTGGGCGTGATGCTGTACCGTTAATGAACTAAGCTCCATGGCAATGAGAGTCTCTTGACGGGGGCACGATGTATCATGAAGTAGGTGTCCTGCCTCTGCACGTGTGAGTGCGTGAGGGATGAGTGTGTCATCACGTGCTTTTAAGTCCCTATTAATGACGAGGCTGCTCTCTGCACGGGGCAGTGCCTGTGGGTTCTGACACAGGTAGGCATGTAGATGCCTACACACACCTGCGCCAGGTTTCCTCCGAAACACAGACGCCCGGTATACTATTTTAAAAGCACGCGGCTGCCCTTTTAGAGAGCAGAGCTGTTCAAAACATCTTCCCTCCTGTTGCAGTGCAGTGAGCTGAGGAACAAGAAAGCAGGTTTTAAACTAAAGGATGACTATTTGCAGAAAATTTCCTGTGACTATTTACAGAGATATTGAGTCAGAAGAAGGTTCTTTCACATAAAAGATGAGCGGGGCCCCTTGGGAAAGGCTCTTCCTCTTCCAACGCCATCTGGCTGGATGGTAAATCATTGCCGTTAACCTGTTCAAGGCATGTTCAGCAAGGGCTCTTGGCAATATGCGGTGTAAATTACTTTTTTAGGGGCTTTGTTCCCAAATTCCCAATCCATTGCTCTCTGGCTCACCCTCCACCTTCCTCTTTCCCCCACTCCCCATTAACTTTGATCTCCTCCTTTCCTTTCATGGAACAAACCCCTTCCTTTCCAAGCACACATGTGCAGCAGGCCACCATGGTAGTGAAGGCAGGCTGCGCTCCAGGTGCTGTCATAAAGGCACTGTGTTACAGCTTCAGTCTAATCTCTGCGAAAGAGATCTGCTTCTACCAAGAAAAATGCAGAGACTCTGAGGAAGTGAGCAACTTGGCCGAAGTGATAGACAGACATGAAATTGTAGTCCCAGTGACTGAAGCTGCTGTGATGGCGGCAACCATCCCGTGCAGTGCAGATCGCATGCATGGCACCCTGTGGAGTTACAGAAAGAGCATCCGCAAACTAAGCTAACGCACTCAGAGCTCTTTTCTGGGTCCTTCAAGCACCTTCCTGACTCACTAAGTGACTGCTGTTGCTAGCTGCCTTCCAGCCAGCCCCTGACCCATGGTGACCCCAGGCACAACTGAAGGCAGGCAGAAACGCTGAGCGGGCCTATGACATCCCCTCATTTGTCGGCGGATCCTACGGTTGTGATCCAGAGGGCTCTCAGTGGCTGCGTTTGCAGTAGATTCCCAGGCTTTTCTTCTAGTCTATCGTAGGCTGTGAGCTCTGCTGACACCTGATTGGCAGCACAGCAACACACAAGGCTCTCCTGACAGAGGGGTGCTAGCTGTGCATGAAGTGCATTGGCTGGGAAAGAACCCAAGGCTCCTGCACAGAAAGCATCGGTTTTACCACTGAGCCACCACCATCCCGTTGACTGCACAATTGACACCATTACTTCACTGAACCGAACTTTTGAGTGCGGACTGTGCCAATGATTGTGGGAGCCCACAGCCCAGAGAAGACAGGCCCATGGCACTACTGGTTCAGTACAGTGTGGTGAGTGTGCGTCTGTGCTTTGAGAGGGGCTCATTCGACCAAAGCTTGAAAGACCAATCCATCTTGATACTCACAGCTGTAGTTCCTACGATATCACTGTGTAACTTTATTCCACTGTGTGAAAATACCACAACATATGAACTCTATCTTTGTGGCTGCATTATTACTTTTTTGTCCTTTCCATGGGACAAAATAAAAACAATGAATATTCTTTGTACACATCCAACATGTAGATGAATTTCTTTGGAGTATTAAGCAACATAGTTGATGGTTTTAGGGTGTTTTCACCTTCAACTTTAGCAGATGTTGTTTTGTGAGTGGCATAGAGTTGTCTCCAACTCATGGCCACCTTATGAAGAACATAAGAAAATGTTCCTGGTCTGGGACCATTGTCATGATCACTCGAGATCAACGTTGTGGCCCTTGTGCCCACCCTTCTATCTCATGGAATGCTTTCCTTCACTTTCACTGACCTTTACCAAACGTGACGTCCTTTTCTCGTGCATGGTGTTTCCTGATGACTTATTCACAGTAAGCAAGATGAAGTGCCACTATCTTTACTTATAAGAATTCTGGTCTCATTTCTCCTAAAAAATGATCTGTTGTTTCTTCTGGCAAGCCATGATATATTCAATATTCTTGTTACCAATGTAATTGTGCATCTTAATCTCCAGTGTAGTGGTGTGAAATTTTATTATCCTTAATGATAAAAAAAAAAAAAGTGTTACTTTACATCCTTGATAACACCTAGCATTTAAATTTGTGCCAGTTTTATGTGTGAGAAATGAATTCCTGTTTGTATTTAATTAACAATTTTGATGACTTTAGCAGTTGAGAATTCCTTCCTGTTTACCTGCTATTTGGATTGGTTTCTTTTCCTGTGACCTGTCTTCCACCTCTTTTTCTGTTGTGTTGTTTATCTTTTCTATGACCCGCTATACTTCTGTTTATAATGCAAACTTTTTTTTTTCCCACTTTCTGTTTGTTGAGAATAGACAAAATAAAATGTAGATGAGTTCACTAGTTTGTATGTGTACAATTCAGTGACATGGACTCTGTTCCTTGGTTTGGACAACCTTTCTCGCCCTCCTCTTTGGAGTTGTTCCTCACCCACTGACGTAAACTTACTGCCCCTCAAGGTTCCTACCTAACCTTTTGCGTTGTTGTTGATATTTTGATTTCACAGAGATAGTTCCTAAAAGAGCATAATGCTCAAGGCAGACATTTTTGACTAGTTAAGCTGAACTATTGCTTGATTTTAAGAAGACTTCAGGGGATGTTTAAGGTTGAAAGGTTATCTCAAGGCAATAGTATCAAGGGTTCATCCAGCCTCCATGGATCCAGAAAGGGTGGAGTCCATTAGAGTTTGAAATTAATTTCTGTATTTTCCTCCTTTTATGCAGAATTCTTCTGTGGAATATTTCATCAAAATGTTCAGTGATGATAGCTGGGTGCTGTCCAGTTCTGGTCTCACAGTAAAGGAGGCAGTTGTTCAAGGAAGCAATTAGCCACACTTCCCAGGTCCTCCTCCTATTCTTGACTCTCCTTCTCCTTCTATTGCTCCAGGCAAATAGAGACCAATTGTCATGCTTGCATGGCTGCTTGCAAGCTCTTAAGACCTCAGGACAACGTGATGAACTAGGAGGTAGAACAGAAGCACCAAACACTGTATTAGGTCAATTAACTGTGCCTCGCTATGCTATTTATTTGTCTATTGAAATGGTCTTTTTTTTTTTTTTTTTTTTAAGGGATACATTATATTCACTAACTTTCTAATTCAAAACAGACCTGAAATTTCTGAAATAAACCACAGTTTAGCATAATACGTTTTATTTTTGTACATTCCTACATTAGATTGTATGGCATTGTGTTTACATTTTTATATTTGTGATAATGAGTCATGTTACAATGTCCTTTTCTCCCTCTTGATGTATATCCTAAGTCAGTATCATCATGTTCCTATCCTCATAACTTAGAAAAAGGCTTATTTTTCATTCTTGGGAGGAACTTCTCTACATTGGGATTAATCTTCTATTTATTGGCTAGTGCTTCTTCAACAGGAGCTGGTAGCACAGTAGCTAGAGCATTTGGTGGCTAACCAGAAGGTTGCTGGTTTTAAGCCAACAGCTGTTCCCTGGGAGAAAGATAGGACAGTCTGCTTCCATAAAGATTTACAACCCTGCAAACCCTGTGAGGCAGATCTGTTCTGTCCTATAGGGTCCCTATGAGTCAGAATTGATTTGATGGCAGTGGGTTTGGATTTCTTGTTTGCTTTTGTTTCTTTCTTTCTTTCTTTTTTTCTATCTCTT
>NW_006922109.1:371967-373342 GCF_000298275.1 Orycteropus afer afer | reverse complement strand
TGATGTCTTCTCCAGGGAAAGGTGCCTTCTGACAACATGACCAAAGTAGGTGAGACAAAGTTTGGCCATTCTCCTTCCCAAGGAGCATTCCAGCTACACTTCTTCCAGGACAGATTTGTTCATCCTTCTGGCAGTCCAAGATATTTTCAGTGTTCTTTACCAACACCATAATTCAAGTACATTAACTCTTCCTTGGTCTTCCCTATTCACTGCCCAGCTTTCACATGCACATGAGATGATAGAAAGTTCCAGGGCTTCAGTTAGGTGCAACTTAGACTTCAAAGTGACATCTCTGCTCCTTAATACTTTAAAGAGGTCTTTTGCAGCAGATTGGCTCAGTGCAATATGACATCTGATTTCTAGACTTCTGCTACCATGAGTGTGTGGATCAAAGTAAAATGAAATATTTGACAACTTCAATCTTTTCCCCATTTATCATGATTCTGCTTATGGGTTGAATTGTGAGGATTTTCATTTTATTTATATTGAGGTGTAGTCCATACTGTAGACTGCAGTTTCTAATCTTCATCAGTAAGTGCTTCAAGTCATCTTCACTTTTGGCAAGCAAAGTTGTGTCATCTGTGTATTGCAGGTTGTTAATGAGTCTTCCTCCACTCCTGATGCCACATTCTTCTTCATGTAGTCCAGCTTCTTGGATTATTTCCTCACTGTACAAATGAATAGGTATGGTGAAAGGATATAGCCCTGATGCACATCCTTTCTGGTTTTAAACCATGCAGTATTCTTTTGTTCTGTTTGAGTGACAGCCTCCTGTCTATGTACAGGTTCCTCATGAGCACAATTAAGCATTCTGGAATTCCCATGCTTTGCAATGTTATCCATAATTTGTTATGGTCCACACAGTCAAATGCTTTTGGATAGTAAACAAAACACACATAAATATCTTTCTGGTATTCTTTGTTTTCAGCCAAGATCCATCTGACTTCAGCATTGATATCCCTTGTTCCATATCCTCTTCTGAATCCAGCTTGCATTTCTGGAAGTTCCCTGTCAATATACTGCTGTAACTGGTTTTGAATTCCCTTCAGCAAGATTTTACTTGCATGTGATATTAATGATACTGTTTGACAATTTCCATATTCTGTTGGATCATCTTTGATTTGAATGGGCCCAAATATGGATCTTTACCAGTCAGTTGGCCAGGTTGTTGTCTTCCAAACTACTTGGCATAGACCAGCAAGTGCCTCCAGTGTGACATCCATTTGTTGAAATATCTCAGTGGCTATTCTGTCAATTCCTGGATGCTTTTTCTTTCTTTCTTTTTTTCCTGGCAATTCCGTCAATGCATCTTCAACTTCTTCTTTCTGGATTGCATGCTACCTTGTGAAATAGTTGAATAGTTGGAATAGTTAGG
>NW_006922109.1:352277-371435 GCF_000298275.1 Orycteropus afer afer | reverse complement strand
TTCTTTCACATAATGGAGGATATGTCAGTTTCTTTTTTTGCATTATTATTTAGACACATGTTAATGAATGCATTCATATCTAGATTATTTGCTTGTCCTGGTGAGTTACACCTGCTCATTATTTCATCATTACCCTTCTGTGAATTTGGCCTTATTCCCCATGGTCATATAAGGCTTATATGAAGCACTTGCCTATTGCATAGCGTTCCATCCCTTTACTTTCTGAATGTCTGTTTCTTTTTCGTTTAGATCTTTTGCTCATAAATAATGTGTTGTTGTCAGGTGCTGTTGAGTCAGCTCTGACTCATGCTGTCCCTGTCCATAAATAGCACAGTGCTTTCAAACTGGAAAATGTCAGCACATAATCTCTGTCTCTTAACTGGAGTGTTTAGTCCATTTGCTTTTGCCACAGTGGTTGCTGGGAGCTCTGGTAGTGTAGTGCCTAAGGCACTTGACTGTTAACCAGAAGGCTGGTGGTTCAAACCCATTAGCCACTCCTTGGAAGGAAGGTTGGACAATCTACTTCCATAGTGATACCACCTCAGAAACCCAAGGAGGGGTCACTACGAGTCGGATCTGACTCGATGGCATATAACCACCACCACAACAGTGGTTGTCCATTGTTTCAGCCTTTTTACTCTAATCTCAAATCACAGACTGTGAGCTGGAGATAGAGGTCAGCGAGTCCTTGTGTGACATCTAGAGACCATTGTGTTTCACCTGCACTTGCCCTGTGAGTGGGTGATTATCTGCCTGCGGTGTTTTGACCTGACCCAGCCTCGGAGTCATTAACCTTCCTGGGGAGTGAAGAGTCACTAGTACGGCATTAAGACCACTGCTTCTCTTCTCATGGCTTCCAGATAACACCATCCTCCAGCCAGCCAACTGGTACATAGAGAGAGCACAGCATTTCTGTTTTCAGACTTCAGACCAGGCAGGGCTCTGAAGCATGCGGACGTGGAAGAGGCCACCCTGTGACACTGCGAGGATTCACTGACCCCCTATACTGCTGTTAACAGGGCCAACACATCTTTAAGCTGTTGACTAAAGGACCGAATCACACATGAAGATTTGTGAAAGTCATATAATTTTCTTGAAATTTTCTGAGAAGCAAATTTTGCCAATCCATTCTCCTTTCTAGGATTAAAAATAAAAGAATGAAATAAATACGTACAGATTTGTCTGATACCTGAAAAGAAAGTGTAAAACTGCAGACATGAGAAAGGATTCTCAACCGCCCAATGCATTCTGCGGTTCATTATTTGTTATTCCTCACGTAAAAAATACACAAATGAAAAGACCTGACCTTTCCTGGGGCAGCACTGCTCTGACAATAGTCAATAGTTACAGCTAATAGTCGTGCAATTTAAGATCTGCTGTATAATGATACATTTGTAAACACATTGTTCCCCCCAGAGCAATGTGAGCTGCATTCTACTGGTAGAAGGTGTAAAAATAAAATATCTCCTTCCTGCTGCTTGTTACCCTTCTCCTATAATTAGAATTCATGGGAGATTCATCCAAGGATAAACAAGGCGCAGACTTGGTTAGAAAGGAGCAGCAAGAAGGGGTTGAGAAGGGGACCCAGGTATTCTGTGCTCTGCCTGCCTGGCTGCCTCAGTTTCTTGGTGCTACTGACACAGAAATATCACAAGAGGGTGGCTTTGATGAACAGAAATTGATTTGCTGACAGTTTAGGGTGCTAAGTCTGAATGAAGGGTGCTGGCTATAGAGGAAGGCTCTCTCTGTCGGCCTGGGGGAAGTCTTGGTGTTCCTGGCAGATCTCCATGTGGCATCTGTCTGTCCTTTGTCTCTGCCTCCTCCCTTCTGTGCTTTATCTGGTCTTTCTACAGCTCACAGGTGGTTAGGTATAAGGCACAACCTAGCCTGATAATGCCCTCATTAACATAACAAAGAAAACCCTTCCCAAATGGGATCCCATGCCCAGGGCTGGGGGTTAGGGTTGACAACACATTTGAGGGGATGCAATTCAACCCATAGCCTTCCATACTCTGCCCCACCCCGTTCATGTCCTTCCCGCTTGATAAAACACTTCCAATTCTTTCAAATCAGACCTTTTATCAACAAAAAGTCTGTGTTCCCCAAACTGCTATGTTGACTATTTAGTGGTGAAATTTATCTATGTTTATGATGGAGGGGATGTAACCAAGTACGTTTGCATTGGACAAAGTGGCATGGATGGAAATGTGATAGTTTGAAGTCTGGTGCGTCACAGAGTCACTTACAAGTCACAGATGTCAAAACTCACCATCTAAGAACTGTGAGTTGTTGGTCCTGGTCCCTAGTTGCTCTTCACAGCCCCCTTTGTAAGCATGCACATGTGCGAGAAAATTCTCTCTACAAAATAAAATACCCTGCTCTGTAATTTTAAAGGTGTGAATTTTATAAGCTCACTAATTTCTCCATAAGTATAAGCTGGCAAGCCCTATTCTATTACCTGCACATCTGGTCCTTCCTCAGGAAACCTGCCAAAACCATCAAAAATGTTTAACACAGGGTGTAGGCCAACTGCATTCTATCAATTCAGATACAACGTGCAGGAAAATAAAAGGCAAAGAGCGACACTAAATTGTATCAAGCATTTAGTCACCTTCCTTCTGTCCACTCACCCTCTCTCTCACACACACACACACACGTGTGTGCACACGTACAGCTCACTATACGCTTTAGAAATCAAACACCCCTTCCTTCAGTCCTTAGAGACGTGCTCCGCTCGCACTCTCAAGCACACGCCTGTGAACAGACACATTCTGGCCCTGTGCTTGTGCTGCAGTGAGAAACGCGCTCTGGCTGGTCCTCTTGCTCACAGAATCCCAGCCCAGGAGGCGGGACACACAAAGAAATGAGAAAATGCCAGAGCTGCTCAAATGGAGCTCTCTAGAGCAAACATGGACGCCAAATGCAGGCTTCATGCCATTTTATCTCTAGGATAAGGAAAAGAACCGTACTTTAGTCATCTATTGAACAGTCTTGTCCACACTCCGCCACAGCAGACGCACTTTGTCTTTGAAGACATGCAAGGGCTTGAAAAGTGGCCTGGCTCAGCAAGGACATCGTATGTTGTCTACCATGTCTGATATTTACACCAGTCAACCAGCTATACAACACCACATGGATTGGGTGGGAGAAAAGTCAGGAAGCAGACCGCCGTGGCTTTACCTGCCTCGGTGAGGAGGTTGGTCTTTGATTCATCAGGGGAGCTGATGGAGACTTTTGGTGTGGGAGCTACATCTCCCCAATGAAATTTCACAGAATAACTTTGGGGCAGGGAAGTGAGATGGTGGTTGAAGAAAGAAGGCAGGACTGGAGACACTGAGGTGGGTTGGGTTACATTGGGTTGACCAGTAAGACATGATGAAGACTAATCCATGGAAGTGTAGCAGACACTGCCAGTGCCCTGCCTGTCAATTTGCCACCCTGATGTGCACATGCCAATGTGCAGTAGTCTGCACCAAGGCCTTTAACCTGGGGCGTGTCCTAACAGATGTTGGACGTTGGTGGTGTATGAACTCCCAGCTCCCTCATGCTTCAGTTGACTTCACTAAGGGTATGTATTACTCTGTTTTCCAGAGGTCTTCAGCAAAGTTAGTCGCCAGTTGCCACAATTGTGACTTGTTTCATTATATGTGTTTCATTGGCTACTTTTTATTTCATCTTCCCTCTTCCAATCTCCTATGGATATTGATTGCAACTGTGTCCAAAATAAAGCACTGGCATTGCACTTACCCATTGTTTTTCTCTCAGTTCCACTTCAGAAAACCTAATCTACACCATCACTTGTCTGTCAATTTGTTGTGCTTTGGTGGCTTGCATGTTGCTATGATGCTCCTGGAAGCTCTGTCACCAGTATTCCAAATACCAGCAGGGTCATCTATGCTGGATGGGTTTTGTGAGAGCTTCCAGACTAAGACAAACTAGGAAGAAAATCATGGTGATCTGTTTCCAAAAATTAACCAATAAAAACATTATGGATCACAATAAAACGTTGTGTGATACAGGTCTGGAATCCGAGCCTGCAGAGTTAGAAATAATTCAAAATCCAAAGTGGCCTCAACAGTGGATTCAAGGCTACCAGGGATTGTGAAGACGGTGAAGGACCAGACGATGTTTCTGTCTCTTACACATGTGGTTACCATGAGCTGGAGCTGCCTTGGTGACAATTACCAACAAGGACAATCTATCATGTACTATGCACTAAGGAAGGATTAGGAAGAATTAGGCCCAAGGATCATTCCTTGATTGGTGTCAGAAGGACATGTTCTGCGGCGGAAGGATGCTTACCTCCCCTCCTCATGCCTTAAATGCATGGATGTGGATTGTGGCCATTCGTCCATTTTTCTGACTAACCCTATTACTCAGTGAATGAATTCTTTCTCCTTGGCTCATCAGAGTTTACTAGGTTGTCTCTCGTCATATGAACAAGATCAATCATATGTATGAAACCTGGATTGCAAGGGGCTGGGCCTTGCATCCCCAGGTGGGCTGTGTTTTATCTTCAGTTGGATAGAGATTTGGTTGACAATTAAACCCTCATGAAATGTAGTCAGTGGAAGGCAGGTTGCCTCTCCAAAGTGTGTGTGCAGAAACGTATTGAGAATGATCAGGATCCACACCAAAAAAATTAGGAGCTTAAATTGTGTGGGGTCTGTGTTAATTCCCTCCTCACTCTGGGACATGGTTTCAGTGGCTGCCATGGTCTTCTCCAGCAATGGAGAGATTGCAGCCTCATATAGAAGCACTGGCGTGCTTCCGGCTCAGATCCACATTTAGAAGCAATATTAATTTTAGTTTCTCATAGTTGCAGCTGTGAACAACTGAAAAAGGTCATTTTTCCATACTTGAAATATAGAACACATATTAATTTTCCAGTAGATTAACTTAATGATTAAAACTGGAAAAGGAAAGAAAACACTTTTTTTGGGGATGAGGGAGGGAAGACAGCCACCTCCTCACCCTCCATACGTCTATTGCCTACAGTGATATCTAAGCAGATGTGACATGGTCCTTGCTGTAGATCTATGTTCAGAGTTTGTACTGCCTGTGTGAGATGACGCAGGATTAGGGTTCACAGTTGCCTAATGTCCAGTGACAGAGGTGGATAGGGCTACTGAGCACATTCCTTGTTACTGGGAGATTGTGTGGAGTATATCCCATGGCCACTGTCTCCTTCACGTCTCTGGATTCCCGATTGCCTTGACTCTGACACCAAGGTCTGGGCCTCTTAAATGACAGCAACAGTTGTGCTGACTTCTCTCACTACAGTAATGTTCTCCTTCAGTTATCAGTTCTCTTTCAGTTGCTGTGTTCACAACAGCAACAACTTTCTGAAATCACCATTTTGAGAAAGGTGAAAAAAATTATGTAACCACTTTGATCAAATCCACCACAAAATACTCTTACTGAATGTCAACTGAAGCATCTACTCCCTTGACAAGTCTGTGATTTGTCTTTGGGGAATCCAGCCAAATGTTTGAAAATATTTATTGAGTACCTACGTTATCCCAGCTACTGCAGCAGACTTTTTTTTTTTTTTTTTTAAGGCACTAAAAATTAGGAGGAATGGAAGTGACACAGATACGTTTGCATATAGGGAATCAACGGGATGAATCGGATCCTTGGTTACAGCAGTTAAAAGACCAGCAAGAAGGACAGTGGTTTGACGTCCAGGAGACAGTCAAGTGAATGAAAACAGTGGAGTGGAAGCTTTGAATGAGGCTCCTGTGGCAAAGGGTCAAACGCAACAAAATCTTCCATATGATAAGGATTCACAAGTATTCACTGAATGTGTTAATCTTCAGTTCAGAGAAATCAGGCTGAAATCATATTGCAGTAAGTGGGAAATAATTGGGAAATGGATAGATGGAGGTAGTGGGGTGACTATATATTTCACTTTTGAGAAGGTTGACTGTGGAAGGAAGAGTTATAGAGAATTTCAAAGAACATACAGGGCCAGGGAAGAATTGCTATAGGATGATATTGACTTGAGCAAGTTCATAGGCCAAGGGAATGTAGAGAGGAAGAGCGATGGAGAAAATGGTGTCATGTGGTCAATGAGAATGGAAAGCATTTGGCCCAAGCATCCAAGGAAAAGTTTTGGTTTTCAATGGCGATATGTCTGATGAATAGTGAAGAAACTTGATGTAGATATATTTTATGAGGAATGCAATCCAGGAAAAATAACAGTCCTTACCTGGTGACTGAGTTTAAAAGGATGGAATAGAGTTTGGAGGCTTGAGGAAAGTCAAAACGACAACAACATTGAAGGAGAGGAGTGGTCAAAGAAAAGCAGAATGATTGTCAAGTCTCATGGAAGTTAGAGACTTTAAGTAGGAGTAGGCATGGACTATAGAGCTGGATGATTTCTGCCAATGGTGCATAAGGACAAGGGCATCAGAGAGGATGGGTGTGTGGGTGGGTGAAGAGTGAGGAACATATGTCTACAAGGCTAGTGAGGGTGCTTCCGGTTCTCCACCGTGCAATCCAGGCTGAGGGAAAGTGAGTCTGGATAGGATGGGGCTGATACATTGATTGAAGATAAATTTCAAAAGACTTCACTGAGACAGAGAAATGGACATCAATTGCTGTCATGGAGAAAGAGCTTTGTAAGCAAAGGAAACTGTGACCAAGCCTGGTATCAGAAAGGAAGCCATTCCAGTTTGGTCTAACCCTTATGACAGACTCTAGATCTTTAAATTATTTGAAATGCTATTGTAAACATTATAGTTAGTCTGTCTCCTTGATGCAAAACTGAGAAATACCCTAGCTTTAGGGGCAAAGCTGGCAATATTCTATGGTTAGCTACCCTAACACTTGTTGGACTCAGGGTCTAACATAAGAACCTGAGAATGATTTTTTTTTTTTTTTAATTTTAAAGGAATTTTTGTTTGTGTATGTGAAAATTAAATTTTAATATCTTCAATATTAAAAAAAAAACTTGTATAAGTGATTAAGAAAAGGAAGCATACATCACTATAAACTATGGTTTAAGGGTATAAAGTATCATTTCTCTGTACAAGAACTTCCTAAGAGATTGATGGCCATATGTAAACGGGGTTGATGTTCTCCATAATATAGATGATGAGTCGCATTGGGGATGGGAAATATGAGAGAAAATACACTTAAGACGATGAAGTGAAAAGTACAATGTTACCACTACAGTGAGATTGGAACTTGTTGCACTGTCTGGAGAAAAAATTGGTGAGTTTATTAACATTTTTGACCAAGCAATCTACTTACATAAAGACAGCCTAGAGAAGAAAACTCCAAAAACAAAAACAAAACCCAAGGAGCTCTGGTGGTATAGTGGTTAAGGCATTTGGCTGTTAATGAAGAGGTCAGTGGTTCAAATCCACCAGCCACTCTGTGGAAGAAAGATGACATGGTCTGCTTCTGTAAAGATTTGCAGACTGGGAAACACAAGGGGGGTTGCTATGAGTCAGAATAACTTTTTTGACCAAGGAATTCTATTTATATAATGACAACCTATAGAAATAGGTAAGGATATTTTCAGATTTTAGTTTTATTTATCAATATCAAACAACCAAGATAAGCTTTGATGTCTACCAAAAGGAATTTTTAAAAATAGCAGCACATGTACCCAATGGAATATTATGTGGTCAGTTAAATTTAGGCTGTAGGGTGGTATGTCACAGCACTCATATATGCCATATAAAAGGAACACTTCCAATCACTATGTGCCTCATAGTCTTTCTGGGGGAAAAAAAAAGAAAAAAGAAAATGATAGCACTTAGTGTTATAAATTGGTGAGATTCTCAGTGGAGGGTTTAAGGATTCTTTCTATTTTCTTCCCGTTGCTTTTGTATGTTTTCATTTATACGGTGCAAATGAATTAATTTTTCTTTATCTAGAAAACAATAAAAAGTAAAAACAAACCAACAGAAACTGGAACTGGAAAGAGCCTGAAGGCTCTGATCTCCTCTTTGCTAGTGGAGCTCTCGCCAGCTGAAACCACGGGCAGCCATCTGGAACAGCGACTGGGAGAGCATATGCCCTGAGAACAGGCAAGCTTCCCAACCTCTCCCCAGTTTCGTTCAGACAACTTCGTGCAGTTGAAGTTAGATAACTAAGCACCTTCCCCCCCAGTTTTGGATGAAATAGTTTGCCTGTTACAATCAGAACGTAAATGATTACTAATCATTTAAGCCATTCATTCAACATAGAGAGTGCATTCATTGGATGACTGCTGCTGGTTGAAGCAAATGGGGCATTTGCAATAAACATGAGTAGATGCCTGCCTGCCTTCTTGCTGTTTGAATGTTCTGTGGAGCTTTCTCCTGCACTGTGATAATTGATAATATATAGATATAGATATAAATATTGATTATAATTGATATATGTATATGGGATTAAGTTAGCAGGTTAACTTCTAAATTATCCTGTCAGACATCAAGTCTGTTATCACACCCATTGCACTGCATTTTACATTGGGTAAAATCTTCATGGAGTGAATTTGCTAAAAGACTACTGAGAAATGAGGGTCCATGCCCTGTGGAATTAACTATCGTTGACCCTCCTCCTCGCTGAAGAAGAGACTATTACCTGTAGGAGTCCCCAAGTTTCCCTTCTCTCCTCCTACTTCCATTCTTTAAGTAATCTTCACGAGTTCTGTTTCTGTAAAACAGTGACGTCTGAACACATGTTCAAATGTACAGAACAAAAAGTAATTGATATCGATGAAATCAAACGGAAACTGCTGTTTCTAACAGAAATGGCCACATTATTCATGAACATCTCTCAGGAGAATCTTCCCAGTGCCCAGGTGATGTGCAGGAGACAGAACATGGGCCATTGTTGGAAGAACCAAACAAACAAACAAACTCAGTGCTGTTGAGTCCGTTCAACTCATAGCGACCCCTTCTTGGGTTTCCGAGGCAATATCTCTATGGAAGTAGATTGTCCAAACTTCCTTCTGAGGAGTGACTGGTGGGTTTGAACTGCCAGCCTTCTGGTTAGCAGTCAAATACCTCAGACACTGGGCAGGGAACTAAATAACCATTTAGACTCCTTCCTGGATATGAAATACCAGGTCCCTCTAGTATTCCATGGTGTCTTTTCCTATCTCTGAAACCCCCTCACTGCTTTACAGATTGAGTTGCAAATGTCCATAATGCACCAAGAAGAATGATACAAGTGGAGAAGATCAAAGATTTTCTTTCCTAACCCAAGAGCTAAAATGGGAGACATCTTTCAGAGTTTCTTGTTTAACGAAAGAAGCTGAGCAGTGATTATGGCCAGAGGCTGTCTTCCTCTCTGTTTTTTATTCAACAGATTTAAGCCACCATCTCCCTAATCATAGCACTGAATACTATAATGGACTTTTCTGAAAGAAGATTTAAAAAACAAAACAAAACAAAAAAAAAACCTTCGCTCATTCTTTTTTACGATAAAAATTCAGTGCTGTATGGAACTGGGAGTGCTGTTCAAGCTTCATGAGAAGTTCATTCCTGCAGCAGGTGGGTAATTTGACATGGCAGTAACATATTCTCTGGAAGAGGATCGCTGTCTTCTGCTGTATCTGCACAGGGGAGAGAGTCATAAAGAACAAGTAGCTTCTATCTCAATTGAGTCCAGCCACTTAGACTAATGACTGCTTGATGCTAAGGCAAAAATCAGAAAACCTATTGTTTTGACTTTCTGTGGTCACAGTGAGTGAACTAGTTTGAGAAAAAACTCTCTAGCATTACTGTTTTCTTCTGTGTGTGAATAAAAACTTTATTGTTCTGTTGTTGTTCGTTGCTGTCAAGCGAGTCCCAACTCATGGAAATGAGGCCGACACAGTGGGAAGAACTGTTGCATCCTGCGCCCTCCTCCAGGTCTTGGGTCTGCTCGAGCCCGCTGGCCACCGTGTGTCTTGAGTGCCTGTCAACACAGGGGGCTCCTCTTCCAGCTCTGTACTGGCTAATGTTCCTAGTGATCCAGACAGCTTCCACTGGCTAATTCTCAGAAGGAACTTGTCAGGTCTTCATTCCCAGTCTGTCTTGGTCTGAGCTCTGCTGCACCCTGTCTGCCACGGTGACCCTGCTGGTATTTGACATAGTGGCATGGCTTCCAGCATCGCAGCAACGGGCAAGTCTCCACAAACTGCCAGAAGGTGGTGGAATTAGCAACAAAGGTGGTGCCGGGTGGAGAAGCATACATGATGGGCTTCTTTTGAGACAAATGATAGGCTTTTGGTGTCTACCTGGTACATTCTGCACATAGCCAATCAATTCCTTTTAATTACACAGTTGTTACTATGCTCTTTCCTTGCTAAGAAATATATTACAATATTCCCCAATTGCTAGTACTATGCTTAAATGTGGGTAATAAGGACAAGATGTTTGACAGAGAGGATAAGACTAAGTAAGGCATCAACGTTGGGGACATATTGGGTGGGACTAGTGGAAGCTTAGGCCAAAGCAAGGTACAGAGAATTAGGAGTCCTTGAGCAAAGCAGACTCCTTCAAGTGGTGGCTGGAAGTCAAAGTCAAGAAAATCAACAGGTCAAAAGCAAGGTAGGCTGAAGAGAGTCAATTAAACACAGTGAAAATAATTGGGCCAAAGTCTGGAAGCACAGTTATGGGCAATCAACGGTTTAAAAGAGAAGCTATAAGCAGCAGAGAACAAAGTACAATGGGAAATCCTAAAGTGACAGTCGTGGGCCAAAGAATCGGAGAGAGTGGAGGAAAATGCCAAGTAGTGAAGTTTGCATCCAGGAAATGGGTTCCACTTCAGTGGGGTCAGATTTACTGTAAGATAGTGAACAAAACTTTCTCCCATCATGTCCCATCTCACTGTATTCTAACTGTGAGATAAAAAAGTCCACTTCCAACAGACATTCAGTGTAGGGTGATGTCCACCCTGGTTCACTAAAAATGATTATGCTAATCATGATGACGCTAAGGATAAGGGAAGTGCAAATGTTCATTATAACTGTACTCGATACCATATTTATTAGACATATAAATGGTGTTAGACCCTTGGATATAAGGTGCTCCATGTGTGTTATCTGCACTATACAAGCACTTTTAATATGTGAACTAAATATGAAGAGACATAACAAATGGGAATGTTTGTATTTACACGATGAGTCTTTTATGAGAGTCAGGGGAGAAATGTCAGAGCTGTTACTGGGTTATAATGCCTGCACGGGCTGGCTGTGGGGACCTAAGGGGACTTCCCTACACAGATGTGGTCCATTCCATTTGTTTTCCTCGTCCTTTTCTTTTCTATTTCTAGTGAATTATTTCCCATTTGTTATAGCTGTCAGTTTCCTAGTGGAAAAATACTGGGTCATAAACAAACACGACCATAGTATGCTCCTCTTTGTAAGGCTTGTTCTAAAGAACAACATGTAGGGTAAAGCCCACATGTGTTAAGCTAAGTAATACGTGTTTCCTCTTGCACTGTCAGTATGTCCCTTATTCAATATTGTTTAAAGTGAATGGAAGTTGGAAATAATTCTGTTCTTCTGGTATGGTCTGACTGAGTGTTTAAGTGCTAACTCTCCCAATGCCATTCCTGTCTTAGCCTGCAAGCATAACCATCTTTTGTTTTCAGACATTGCCCCAGAAGCAATGTAGCTGAAAGGACCAACAGAGGGTCTGGATCCCTTTCCACGGTGCCATTTGGAGCAGAGCTTCAGTTTATAACTCCCCACATCATGATCTGTTGGCCACACTGATAGCTTGCCATTTCCACTGCCTTCATCTGTTGTGTTAGTGGTGGCTGTCTACTTACTTGACACATGGCGCCTCTCTGTGTGTCAGAGAAGAACTGTGATTGGAAGGTTTTCAGTGGCTGACTGTCTGCAGTTAGCTTCTCAGGCCTTTCTTCTGAGTGCCTCTGGGTAGACTTGAACCTCTAACCTTTCACTTATCAGCCAAGCAACTTAGCCATTAGCACCACGCAGGGACTCTGACTTACTCTTCAGAGCATCACAATGTGTTGATATCCAGGTGTGTCTCTTGGGCTCATCCACAACTCCCACCGCACAGCTGGCTTGTCTTAGTACATGCAGACTGTGTGCCCTTGAGGGACTGAGTGACGCTGGTCAGGACCAGTGCTGGAGATTGAAGGGAGCAATGATTTCCTGAGTGGGAGGAGAGGGTAATACAATTGTACTCACTGAGCTCTTCATACAACAATTCAATCTGCCTTTGCTTTCTTGTAAATTCCCCTAAGCTGTGTCATAGATGTTCTCGGTGACAAAGAAAGTAGCCTCTTTATTTCTTTGGACAGCAAAGGCAGTAGTTCTACTCTTTTTGATCTTAGATTATAAACTTCTCAAGGACATGAGCTCTGTTGGTTTAATTCAGTTCAAATCAAGCATAGCGTTGATACACAGAACTAGGAATTCCTTCCTTTTTATGGTGACTTTTACTATTGTTACTGGTTATAAAACACATTCTTTTTTTCACGCCTAAGCTTCAGATTGAATATCTCTTTACTTTTTGGAGCTCTGGTAGTGTAGTGCCTAAGGCACTTGACTGCTAACCAGAAGACTGGCAGTTCAAACACACCAGCAACCCTTCAGAAGGAAGGTCGCGCAATCTACTTCCATAGTGATACTACCTCAGAAACCCAAGGAGGGGTTGCTATGAGTCAAGTCCGACTTGATGGCACACAATAACAACAACAACAACAGAGCTCCCGTAGATAGAAATCTCAGAAGGAAGATTGAGCAATCTAGTTCAGTACTGATACAGCCTTGGAAATACAAGGAGGGCTAGTATGAGTCGAATCGATTCAATGGCAGTGAGTTTGGTTTTAGTGTTACAGATAGAAATGGAGAGCCCGAGAGATCCAAGACATTGAAATAATTCACTAGAGTGGTCACATCAGAACTTCTCTTTGTGTGACCAAGGGCACAGCTGTTGAGTAGTGGATGACACCTTCTCATCTCAGGTGGACAGATGAAGTCCCACGTACAAGTGCAGAAGAAGCAAACACCCCTTGGAAGCATTTCTGAGGTATGTGATTTATAGTGAATTACAGTTCCCATATCATGGCCTTAAATACAGTATTCAAGAATAAGTATTTCCTGTATCAAACAGCTGGGAAGGTTAAAATTTGAGAAGTTTTTGAGAGGAAAGAAATATATAGGCATCTGTACAGCTCATGCTGGTGTTGTTTGCATGGAGACTTGCCAAGAAGGCACCACAGCTAGCTCAGGGGTCCCTGAGACTCAGAGGGTCAAAGCCCGCACTTTGGGGTAATTGTATGAGATCTGGGGAATTAGTAACCTCACTAGTTTCCTGGTCAAATTCCTCTCTGAATGACTGGCAGCGGGAAAAATCCCCTAATGGAAGGGTAGGATGGGGACTCCTGAGAGAGATTATCCCTTTGAGTACGTGGTGAGGTATTCTGGACAGTAGATAAGCTTAGAGGAAAATGGAATATCTATATTATAATATAGGACTCACCTCCATAGAGTCCATTCAGACTCATAGAGGTCCCACTGGGTTCTAAGGCAGTAAATCTTTACAGAAGTAGATTGCCCAGTTTTCTTTCTGATGGACCCTGAGACCAGAAGAGTGCCCAGCTACCAATGCTAACCACTTGGAAAGGGATCAAAACTGGAGATCCTGGATAGAGTGAGAGAAAAAAGGTGGAACAAAATTCAAAAACACAATAATGATCAGAATTACTGGTCAGATAGAGTCTGGTGGGACTCCCAACACTATGGCCCTGGGATATACTTTGGGCCTGGGATAGGACTCACTCGCCAGGACTGGCTGTCAGCCCAACAGTAAAGATTCTTACATGCAGAACACCCAACTCAGGGCAATGTACCCACCTACTCTACGGAGATACACCCCTTCGAGCAATTGGCCGTGGGGTTCCAGAGGGGCAACTGGAAAACTGGACAGACAGGAGTACATAGTTAAGAAGGGAACAGGGAGGTGGGTCACAGGGAAGGGAAGGGAGGAGAGTTGGTTAGGTTTGGGGATGGTAATTGGGGAGTGAAACCAAATGTACATGAAGGGTTGAATGTAAACCAAATTCTGCTCTTTAAATTTGCACCCAGAGCAAAATTAAAAAAAAAAAAAACTCTCAGAGAAAACAGACAACTTCAATTCAGACAAAGAACTAGGACAAGCTAGCAGAAGCAAGTGACCAAAATAAGGAACTAGGAAATCTCCCCAAAGAAGAACAGATAATAGAGCTACCTGAGAAGGAATTTTAAAGATATATGTATATATGTATGTATGTATGTATTTGGGAGCTCTGGTAGCAGGTTGGACAATCTACTTCCATAGTGATACCACCTCGGAAACCCAAGGAGGGATCACTATGAGTCGGATCGACTTGATGGCAGTGAGTGTTTATGTATGTATTTACATATATACTTAAACATACTGATATATATGGTAGCATAGTGGCTAAGACACTTGCCTGCTAACCAGACGGCTGGCGGTTCAAACCTACCAGCCACTCCTCGGAAGGAAGGTTGGGCAATCCTACTTCCGTAGTGACACTGCCTCGGAAACCCAAGGAGGGGTCGCTATGAGTCAGGTCCAACTCGATGGCAAACAACAACAATGACAACAACAACATGCTTAGGATATTGATCTTTATGCATTCCATTTCATTTTTGACACCTTCCAATTTTCCTAGATTCATACTTCATACGTTCCATGTTCCAGGTATTAATGAGTGTTTGTAGCTGTTTCTTACCATTTTGAGTCATGACTCATCAGCAAATGAAGTTCCCAAAAGTTTTCTTCCATTTACATCATTAAGGTCGATTCTACTTTGAGGAGGCAGCTCTTTCCTAGTTATATTTTCAGTGCCTTCCAACCTGAGAGGCTCCTCTTCCAATGCTGTATGATATACTGCGATTCCTAACATTTTTCAGCAGCATATCAGACAGTGTTTCACTGCTATTCATAGTGTTTATATATATTAATTTATTAAAGACATGTGTATTTATATATATATATATATATGTTTAAGATATTTATTTATATATAATACATGTATACATTTAATAGTACGAGTATATACACACACACACACACACACACACACATATGTAATTCTTCCTTACTGACTGTCTCGTTATCTGACATTTTGTATTCATGTCCACAATGAAAAATCTACTACCAGACTATATTCCACATGAATGATGTACATCTCTCAGTAGCAGACACCAAGATGTGAGGCAAGAGTAAAGCTGGGTGTCATAGTTAAGGTTTTATGTCAACTAGTTTTGGCCATAATTCTCAGTGTTTTAGCAGCTACATAATGATTCAGTTTGGTAGTTATGTAATGATGTGGTCACCTTCTATTTTCTCATAACAACCTGGTCTTTGGAACCCAACCAAGTAATAATAAATGTCAATAAGTGAGGAGTGGGTGTATTTAAGATAGATGGTAGATAGATAGATAGATAGATAGATAGGTAGATATATAGATAGATAGATGCATATTTAAGATATATGTATTTAAGACACATATTTAAGATATATGTATGTGCCTATATATGCATAAAGGAACTCTGGTGGCATAGTGCCTAAGGACTTTGACTGCTAACCAGAAGGTTGGCAGTTCTAAACCTACCAGCCACTCCTCAGAAGGCAGACTGGGCAATCTACTTCTGTAAAGATTTACCACCTCAGGAACCCAAAGCAGGTCACTATGAGGTGGAATCAGGTTGCTGTAAGTTAGAATCGACTTGATGGCAGTGAGTTTGTTTTTTTTTTTTTTTTTTAATGCATATGAATATGCCTGAAGAATAAGTGGGGTTTGCCTATTGAAGAGTAATGCAAATTGCATCTCAGAAAAATCAGTATGTGTGAACATCATCGTTCTGGGTCAGCAGAGTTTGATATATTCTAGAAATTTTAAAAAAGGAAGGTCGTTGTGACAGGAATAGCTGATAGGAGGTGGTGAAGGTGGTGGCAGTGAAGGAGCAAAGAGGGAGCTAGAGAGGGAGCTAGAGAGGGAGCTAGAGAGGGAGCTAGAGAGGGAGCTAGAGAGGGAGATAAGAAGAGGTTGACAGGGTTGTAAAGGCTCATACTAAGTAGGGCCTTGTAAGTATTAGTGGCATATCAGAGTCTATCCTAAGAGTAATGGTTCATAGCTAAAAAAAAGTTACATTATGTTTATTATGTTTTGCATATTACGGAGAGAATTCTGACTACCTGTCAGAAAATGGATTTATCAGTGGCTAGAATGGCATAGGGAGGCATTTAAATGGTTATCACACTATTATAGCAGGGAGATGATGTTGGCTTGTTAGTTTGTGTAAAATCAAAGCCAAGTGGATAGAGGAATAGCCAGGTGTATATAGTAAAGCCAGTTATGTTTTGGAGCTGAATATAAAACACTTGAATTGAGGGGGAGAGTGGGTGAATGTGGCAAAGGTACCAATAATGACTTGTCTAGAAAGATTATTTAAGTGCAGATTCACCATTGATATATAAGTTACTTAAGTTAAGGTTTGGTTGTTTAATTTTGTGAGATCAGTGGAAACTGGGTCATTAGATTTAAAGTTTGAGCTGGAGGTGTAGATTTATATCCATCGGGGGTGTACTTAAAGCCATGGGAGTGTACACTGCCTTGCCAAGTAAGATGTACCAGGACGAAGCTCAAATTTCAGAATCTAAATAAGATGAGAGGAAGAGGGACTTCCAAGAAGAAACTGAAATGAAATTAGAAAAAGAGACAGAGAAAGAGCTGCCAAGGAGACGTGAGTGGCTCTGTACTTTATAAGATCTTACATATTAAGAGAAGAGAGCGCTTCAAGAGGAAAGATATGGTCAGAGGTGCTAAGTGCAGCTGAGAAATCAAACAGGATAAGCACTGAATAATTCCTATTGCATTTATCAACATCAAAGTCATTGGTAACTTTGGCAAACGTAGTTTCTACTGGGTACAATTATACTAGAGCGGTTTGAAGAGCGACTGGAACTTTAAGAAGCAAATGTAGTAAGCTTACACCATTCTCTTAAATGAGGCTTGGTATAAACAGATGGAATAAGAGTGTTTTCACAGTCATGTGGTGCATATCATCTTTTCAGGCAACGTCCAACCACTTACATGTCTGTCGTCTCAACCCACATAACGCCTATTATATTAAAACTTTGAGATCCATACGATGCTTTGTAATCACAAACAGGCACTACTTTGTGACACATATCAAAACATTGTTGTTGTCGTTATTGGGTGCCGTTGAGTCATCTCTGACTCATAGTGAGCCTACGGACAGCAGAGTGAAACACTGCCTGGACCTGCATCAGCCTCACGATCCTTGCTATACCTGAGCCCGTCATTGCAGCCACTTTGCCAGTCAATCTCGTTGAGGGCCTTCCTCTTCTTCATGGACCCTCCACCTCACCAAGCATGACATCCTTCTCCAGGGAATGGTCCCCTCTGACAACATGACCAAAGTAGGTAAGACAAAGTCTGGCCATTCTTTCTTCCAAGGAGCATTCTGGCTGCACTTCCTCCAGGACAGATTTGTTAGTCCTTTTAGCAGTCCATGGTACTCTTAGCATTCTTCTTCAACACCACAATGCAAAAGCATCAACTCTTCTTCGGTCTTCCTTATTCATTGTCCAGCTCTTATGGGCATAAGAGGTGATTGAAAATACCATAGCTTGGGTATAAGTGCACTTAGTCTTCAAGGAGACATCTTTGTTCTTCATCACTTGAAAGAGGTCCTTTGCAACAGATTGGCCCAATACAATACGTTGTCTGATATCTTGACCACTGCTTCCATTGGTGTCAATTGTAGAGCCAAATGATATGAAATCCTTCACAACTTCAATCTTTTCTCCATTCACAGTGAAGCTGTTTATCTGACCAGTTGTGAGGATTTTTGTTTTCTTTATATTGATGTGTAATCTATACTGCAGACTGTAGTCTTCAGTCTTCATCAGTGAGTGTTTCAAGTCATCCTCATTTTCAGCAAGCAAGGTTGTGTCATCTGCATATTGCAGGTTGTTAATGAGTCTTTCTCCTGTCCTGATGCCATGTTCTTCTTTGTATAATCCAGCTTCTCAGATTATTTGCCCAGCATAGAAGTTGAATAAGTATGGTGAAAGGATACAACCTTGACACACTCCGTTCTTGACTTTAAACCATGAACATTCCCTTGTTCTGTTTGAATGACAGTGTCCTGATCTATGTACAGGTTCCTCATGAGTACAATCAAGTCTTCTGGAATTCCCATTCTTCTCAATTTTATCCACAATTTGTTGTTATCCACACAATCAAATGCTTTTGCATAGTCAATAAAACACAAGTAAACATCTTTCTAGTATTCTCTACTTTCAGCTAAGATCCAGCTGACATCAGCAATGATATCCCTCATTCCATGTCCTCTTCTGAATCCAGCTTGCATTTCTGGATGGTCTTTGTCACTATACTGCTGCAATATTTTTGAATTGTCTTCAGTAAGCTTTTACTTGCATGTGATATTAATGATATTGTTTGACAATTTCCACATTGTATGGGATCAGCTTTCTTTGGAATGAGTACAAATATGGGTATTTTCCAGGCAGTTGGCCAGGTAGCTGTCTTTCAAATCTCTTGGCATAGCTGAGTGAGTGCCTCCAGAGTGGCATCTGTGTGTTGAAACATCTCGATAGCTATTCCATCAATTCCTGGAGACTTGTTCTTCTCCAATTCCTTCAGTGCAGCTTTGACTTCTTCCTTCAGTATCATTGGTTCTTGATCATATGCCATCTCCTGAAATGGATGAACATCGACCAATTTTTTTTTGGTACATTTACTCTGTATTCCTTCTCTTTTCTTTTGATGCTTCCTGCATCATTCAATATTTTGCCCATAGAATCATTCTATTCTATATTGCAACTCAAGGCTTAAATTTTTTCCTCAGGTTTTTCAGCTTGAGAAATGCTGATCGTGTTCTTCCCTTTTGATTCTCTAACTCCAGGTCTTTGAACATTTTATTATAATAATAATTATAATAATTGGCTTTGTCTGCTTGAGCTGCTTTTTGAAATCTTCCATTTACCTCTTTTATCTTGTCATTTTTTCCATTTGCTTTAGCTACTCTCTGTTCAAGGGCAAGTTTCAGAGTCTCTTCTTACATCCATTTTGGTCTTTTCTACTTTTCTCATTTTTTTAATGACCTCTTGCTTTCTTCATGAATGATATTCTTAA
>NW_006922109.1:328454-329887 GCF_000298275.1 Orycteropus afer afer | reverse complement strand
CACAATGTTTAACAATGTACGCTTGGTCCCTAACATTCTGGATTTATAGTCTACTTGGAAATGTAGCCAGCTCTTAAAGGCAATACATACTCATAAAAAATTTTAAATGCATGATCTTGGTGATGAGAATTTCTGAAAGAATTAGGAAGATTAATCTTAGAAAAGAGAAATGTATTAGGAATTGTACATAGTGAAGCAGACAGCCTATGTTTTGAGGTCTAAAGTACAAACAAAATAAATAGGAGCTTACATTGGACATACACTGGGTGAGGATTCTGCACTAGACCAGTAGTCTAGGCTCCCTAGATATCAACAGACCTGCTGGTACACTACCTGTCATCTAAAAGACCTTTAGTGCATTCAATCTTAAACCAACATACACACACTGAGTGGCTTTGGCTATTGTCTTTCTATGGCAGTGACATGTGGTGAGAAATCCTGATCTCCAATGTGCTCTTGGAATCCCCACTTGTAGATTTGAAGACATATTCCCAATTATATAGACAGGAAAACCAATCATAGCCATATTCTGTGATAGATGCTATTATCCAGACAGTCACTGAATGGGATGGGAAAATAAAGAATGGATATCAAACATAACTAACAACATTTCTGAGAGAGTAGTCTTTGTTGATTATGGAAAGAAAACTTCAAATTAGTCAGATTTTAAAGAAGAAAGAGAGACAGATGGATATTTCCACCCCAGGGAAGATGGATTAGATTTCCTGCCATTAAGTACTAATAACCTTATACATAAAACAGACACCAGAGGCCTCTGAAGGGCAGAGAAAGCAAAGGGCCTGGGGTCGCAGACCTGAAGAACAGCAGGGCGGTGAGTGTACCGGGTTTCCTCTTTGCCTCACGTTCCCAGACTTTGTGCTGAGGAAGCCAGTAAGCCAGAAACAACAGACACAGCCAACCAAAGCCCTCCTAAAGTCTGCTTTTTCCATCCAAAAGACCAGGAAGAGGGGAAGCCCAGACATTTAGACAATAACGGTTATATTCCAGCCAAACACCACAGAAGACACAGTGGCCCACTCTAGCACACCAGCAAAGGCCAAGAAGGGTGGCTTGACCTCTGTGCTCAGCAGGCTGAGTGACCCCTGGGTAGTGGGAACGTGGGGTCTCTATTATTTATCAAAACTGCCTGTGAATCTACAATGATCTCAAAATAAAAAAAAGTTGGGTGGGAAAAGGAAAAAGGGAGAGGACTCAGGACAGGAGAATGTATCCAGAGAAAGTACAGTGAGAATGCATTCAATCTGATAATTTGTGTTCCAATCCGACTAGCATTTTAGTGAATAGTTAATGTTTATGAGGGCTAGTGTGCTGTGATATGAGCATGGGCTCTGCAGCCAAGTGTCCCACTTACGAGATGAGAGATCTTGAACTGCTGACCACCTCTGAGCCTCTGTTCCTTACAAAATAGCAAT
>NW_006922109.1:326862-327719 GCF_000298275.1 Orycteropus afer afer | reverse complement strand
ACACAGGGCCAAGTTGTAAATTCCACCCAGGTGATTGATCTGATTCTTTATTCTTCCTCAAATCAGTGTTACCAGATTCACTTGCACATACTGAAGGTGGATTTGGTAAGTGTTGAAAAAAAAAATAAACGATTTTGTAGTTAAACTGATAAGGTGTCAGAATATATTCAGCAATTACATCTTAAGCATTATATGTTTTTTTTTTTTCCCCTGTAGTTTTGTGATTAGTATTTTATGCCAAATAGACTCAGACTGCTGATGCCAAGATAGAGTTGAGAGTGAAAGTTCCCTCAAAAAATATTTGCATGGTTTTCTCAATTTGCATTTGCTTGTAAGAGTATTAGATTCATTTGGGTGATCGCACTGAAAGATTTCTCATATAAAATTCAGTCAACCAAGTCCAATTTAAACATGCAGAAAGTATGACCTCGCTTCACAATTTTATTCTATTTATAACTAGCAAACAATTTAAACAACTGCTCCAAGACTTTATGTCATGTAAGTTAAATTTAAGTCGATGCAGCAAACATTCTGTGAGCACCCACTCTATACATGGAAGGGGTCCAGAAGAGGAAAAGATTCATGAATATCTAGTATTGTCAAGAAATCCATACTGAAAAGACATCAGAAAATTATACTAAAATGGTAAATGGTTGTCTGAGGGGGTAAGCTACTAAGAGGCAAAGTAAATGGAGTGTGGAACTTGCACTTGGGGATTGGGTTAAGAAGAGAATTTTTGAGAAGGTAATGTTAAAATATAAGCAGTGAGAGCTATAGAATATGTCCTGTAAAGGTTTTATCAGAGAGATTGGGAGAAAATGGTAAGAAGAGTGTACCAGGAAGGAAAAAATAGCATA
>NW_006922109.1:324473-326477 GCF_000298275.1 Orycteropus afer afer | reverse complement strand
AAAGAAAGAAAAATCAGTTACCCTTGACTCCAACTCATGACAACACCATGTGTGTCAGAGTGACACTGTGGCCCACAGTTTTCAGGGGCTGATTCTTTCAGATGCAGATCACCAGGCCTGTCTTCCCAAGCACCCCTGAGTGGACTTGACCCTCAAGTTTTCAGTTAGCTTAAGGCTTTACTATCGGTGCCATCCAGGGACTCCTCACCTCTCAGGGGTCAAAGCCATTGCTCAGATACAGCTGCCCATCAGGGGGACACATTTGGCAGCTCCTCGGGCAGCAGGACATGACCATGTGGCCAGTTGTCAGCAGGGGAATACAAGCAGATGTGATGTGAATCATTTCCAGGCCAAGGACTCAAGAGGTGACTATGCCTTCTGCTGTCCTCTTCCCCTCTTAGATCAAATTTCCAGGGTGGCTTTGGATTTCTCAGGGTAAAGGTAGGAGATGCGTTTCCACCTGGACCCCTGAATGGTTGAGAGGAGGACACACACATTTCTACACTAGGATGTCAGCCAGGAGCAATGGACCGAAAAATTTATGGAGCTGACATGAGGCGAAAAAATTATTGGGTTAAGTCACTGCCATTTATTGTGAAAGGAGGTAACATTACCCCATAGAGTGCAGAAATTGGTACCTTGAAATGAAGTGCCGTCTTAATAGATACAGTCTTAGAGGGCAGGGCAGGAAGAAGACAGTGAGGAAAAAGATACAGGTAGAAAAGTACGTGTGGTGGAAAAACATTTCATACAATGTCACTTGCAAAACGTGAAAAGCAAACCACAGTCAACTTGTTGTAGCACAGGGGAAGAGATTGGAAGGAGTCAAAGGAAAGAGGTAGAAGCCCACTCTTACTTTCTGTTGGTAGCAAGACATCAAAAGAGAAAGATGAGCTTCAACAGAACTTCCTTGGGAGAAGGAATAAAATGCAGATCACCAAACTCATTGGTGTTTGGGAAGATTAGGAAATCCAAATGAGTCCTGATCCCAAACCAAAGATGACAAGACTAAGAAAAGGAAAACCACATGCTCCTCAAGATGTGGATGGTTTCCATAAGATTCAGCCTTGAGAGCAGCACCCTGATCTAAGTCCTCGTGCACACGGTCTCAAGGTAAAAAAAAATCCAAACCAAACTCACTGCCATTGAGTCGATTCTGACTTATAGTGACCTCCCTTTGGGTTTCTGAAGCAGTAATTTTTATGGAAGTAGATTGCCCAGCCTTCTTTCCGTGGAGTGGCTGGTGGATTTGAACCACCAACCTTCTGGTTGTTGTTGTTGTTGTTATGTGCCGTCGAGTCAAACCTGACTCATAGCGACCCCTCCTTGGGTTTCCAAGGCACTATCACTACGGAAGTAGGATTGCCCAACCTTCCTTCCGAGGAGTGGCTGGTGGGTTTGAACCACCAGCCATCTGGTTAGCAGGCAAGTGTCTTAGCCACTATGCTACCAGAGCTCCTAGTCAAATGCCTTAGGCACTACGCCACCACAGGGTTCAAGCTAAGTGACTTTAAATTCAGGAGAGGGATGTAGAGGGCAAGGGAAATAGATCAGGCTTGAAAGCTATGTCTAGCTTTTCTTTCTTTCTTTTTTTTTTTAAGGGACAAAAGTTAGTTGTGGTTCCTGTAACAGGTAACTGACTAGAGACAATTAGATCGCAAACTTACTAAACTTTAAATTAAATTATTGTGTTAAAGAATGTAAATCCAAGACTTAGACTTCCAAATGACATTAGGTGAAGGCCTGTAAAAACTGTGCAGAACAGAAAGATAATCAGCCAAGTAAGGGGCAGAAGAAATTTCCCTGGAGTGAGCTGGTACCACAGAGAACAATGGTCAAGGGATAGAGAAGGTGGATAATTGGAAAGTTGGTTTTATGTTAACCAACCACATCCTGGGAAATCCCTCAGTCCCAGACACACTGGAATGGTTGTTGTTGTTGTTATGTGTCTTCAAGTTGGACCTGACCCATAGCAACCCCTCTTTGGGTTTCCGAGGCAGTATC
>NW_006922109.1:317309-323974 GCF_000298275.1 Orycteropus afer afer | reverse complement strand
ATAAAATTTAAAGGCTTCTAGATTTATGGTGGCCCTAGGTGATGGCCTCGGGCCTAAGGCAGTTGCTTGCCAAGCACAATGCTGGTGGTTCAAACCCACCAGCTGCTCCCCACCAGGTGGACCGGGCCATCTCTTTCTAGGAGCTCTGTTATCATAGTGTCTAAGGCACTTGACTGCTAACCAGAAGGCTGGTGGTTCAAACCCACCAGCCACTCCTCAGTAGGAAGGTTGGGCAATCTACTTCCATAGAGATGCCACCTCAGAAACCCAAGGAGGGGTCACTATCAGCTGGGTCTGACTTGACAGCAAATAACAATAACACAACAGATTTATGGCCCTTTATGACCTGATGGAAATCTGTGAGAGACTCTTGAGGATTGTGGAGACCTATCGCAACTTTGAGAATTCTGTCTCCCTCTGGAATCATCCGTGATGTGTAACACTAACAATTGTGAGCCCTTATTCAGGCTTTGCATTGGAGATGCATTCTACAGTGTTGACTCATTTTGATTCCCCAAGTAATCCCTTAAAAATATTGCTTTTATTGAAAACGATAGTAATGTTTCCATTTATATATCAATACAATTTGACTGGGCTCGAGTTGAAGGAGGGACATTGAGGAAAGAGGTCAGGTCCCCAGGAATGGTTTATTTCTATAACTTCAGCGTCTAATATGTGTGGACACCCTCACACGGCAGAAGTCTGGGTGAGACATTGTGTTCCCATGTCTTTCCCTGGCCTGACCCATAGGTGGAAGAGAATGGGAAAAGCAGAACATGGAGCCACTGAAAATAATGGTTTCTTTTCTCTCAGTCATGCTTCTTTGGTTTCGAATCCCTTTAAAGAGGTGTTCAGTTCACCAGGCTAATGTTCTGGCTTTAGTCACACCTCTAGAAATTGACTGTATATTGGGTTAATCAAGGCCAAATGACATCAGTAGTACAATCAAACCTATTCCCCTTCTAGTAAGTCCTGCTTCCCTCCGCAATTGCCCCTTAGATGATGCTAAACAATAACTAGAAATAAGCTTGACTTATGAAAGGAGTTCTATCCATAACAATTTGAGCCAAGGAGAGTTAGCATTGAAAGGGCTAGCTCCATAGGGGGAGTGGCAAACAGAGCTGGTTTGTTTTCATTTTACCGTATTTACTGTATAACTTAGGTTGATAGGCTTGGAAAAGGACATGAAAGAACAGAGGGTGAATTGTAATTCAACCCAAAGTGTATAAAGTGCAGAGTTCAAGATAATGTGGAGAGAACCAGTGTGAGTGGTCAATGAGTTTAAAGTTAAACTCCATTGTTTAGGCTCACTTATGTTACACTTATGTAAGACAGAAAGAATCAGTTCCTATAGGCCAGAGATGTTCCAGGATGTTCGCAACTGAATACTCATCCAGTCTCAGTGACTGGCTTATCTGTGTGATGATGCAGTTGTAGCAACTTTGTACAAACCACACTGCAAGCAACAGGTTTTAATTAGGCAGTTGTCTTGATCATTTGTGTCTCTGTGAAAAACGCTAGTGAAACAAAATTTCTTTCCATGAGTCGTTCTTGAATGAAATGGATAAAAATGGCTGGAGTCCTATATTAAGAATCAGTTTAGCTTATACTAGAGCCCTAATAAGGAGCTCTGGTAGCACAGTACCTAAGGCATTTGACTGCTAACCAGAAGGCTGGCGGTTCAAACCCACCAGCCACTTCTCGAAAGGAAGGTTGGGCAATCTACTTCCATAGTGATACTGCCTTGGAAACCCAAAGAAGGGTTGCTATGAGTCAGGTCTGACTCGACAGCACATAACAACAACAACAGAGCCCTAATAGGAGAGTGAGGCCCCTAGGAAGTTGTAGAGATCTAGGGTGGCAAATGGCTGCTATGCATATCTATGCTCCATGCAGTTACTGTGGACCAGGTTAAGGACAACAGTCTGGACACCATTTAACTGGAGTTCCGGGCCTTTTGTTCATTGTTTAGAGGTATTTAAGTTCGTCAAGGGAAATCTGCAGCTGGCTGTTACCACAAGAAAGCAGTCGTGTTATGTATCAGTGTCTTGGTTAAATGAATCAGCTAGCCTTAGTCTCCTTGCAAAGCCTCAGGAATGCCACGGAAGCCTCATTAAGCATAACAGGTGAACAATCATGTTTTTGTGGGCTCCATTACCCTTTCATCATTCGCCTATATTCTTGCAGGCGGAGGACATAGGTTATTAGACTACTGCCAAGAGAAGCGGGATTTATAAGAAAGAGGACAAGATTTAATTGTATCGATCATATCTTTTGGCCTTGATTAACCCAATACACACCACAAGGCACTGGGAAGTGTCTTAAGACAAATGACAAGATCCTACCCTGAGGAGGCTAATAGTGGCATGGCTTGTGGACAGTTTTGATCTAAAAGAATGTGATGGATTTCCCCTAGGTGTTTTGTTACTTACCTTTCCCAGTCAGTTTATCTTTGTTTTCTCTTGCTTACTTCACCTGCTGAGAAGGACTTAACCAAGGACTGCTCACGGATATATGAGCTAGTCCCAGGATATAGAAAGCTGGAAAGATCACTGCTGTCGACCCAACAAAAAGAGAAAGCTAGATCCAATCCAAAACCACCAAGTGATGTTACGCATAGGAAAGCTGCTACCACAGATGACCCAAGCAGTCTAACATCCTGAGAAGGACTCCCCTCCTGCCTCGTGAAGGTGAGATGGCCTTCTTTGTGGCAGACCTAGAAGGAAAGAGTAGTTGCCTTACAGGTAAGTGAGAAGAAAACAGCTCGATGTTCAATGACTTGCTAAAGGCTGAATGTGAATTAGGGTGACAATGTAGGACCCTTAGGAGCCCCAGACACAAAGGGAGTTTGTACTCACCCATTAAAATCATACGGAGGATAGATCATTAAATTAAGGTATTTGTTCCTCAGGAACTAAGGGTCTAGGCCAGGATTTCATGTGTTTTTCCACAAAGACAGTGCCCCTTCCTGCAGGCCTGTACCACTAGGAGTCTCTGAGTGTCTCCCAGTGACATCCCACCCTACTCCGATGGTTCTCACGAGCAGATGGTGACAGTGCATGGACATGAGCCCCGACAGCGCAGGGCAGGATTAGAAAGGGACATGAGGGAGCACTTTGTGAGGATGCTCTGTATTTTGATTGTGGTGGTGGTTAGATGATCATGTGTATTCCTCACAATTTGTCAAAACAACCTGATGGCAATTAACATTCCAGCTGCAGTTCCTCTGGATTTCTTCATTCTTCTGGGAGTCAATATATTTTTCCAACACTGTAATTCAAATCAGTTGATTCTTCTTTAGTCTTCCGTTTTCATTGTCCAGCTTTACATACATATGAGACAACTGAAAATACCATGGTTAGTCTCAGGACCAAAGTAGTACCTCCTACTTTAGTAAGTAGTGACTGGGTCCTTAAAAGTTCATGAGTGCCCATCTAAGACGCAGCTATTGGTCTCTCCTTGCCTGAAGCAAAGAATAAAGAAGAAAATCAAAGATGCACGGCAACAATTAGTTCAAAGACTAATGGACCATGAGAACCTCAGCCTATACGATGCTGAGACCAGAAAAACTAGATGGTGCCTGGTTACCACTGCTAAACACTTGAAAAGCGATAAAAATTGGAGATCTTGGATAGAGTAGGAGAAAAATGTGGAAGAGCAACAAAAGAGCAGAATTACTGATAGGAAAGACTGGTGAAACCCCAAGACTGTGACCCTTCAGGCCTGGAACTGGACTCACTCTTGTGGCTAACTTTCAGCCAAACAATATACAGACCTATGAGCTGATCAACTGCAACAGGAAACACATTCTTTAGAACAATCCACTATGGGCGATCAGAAGGGCAGCATTTGCACAGGGAGATAGGTAGGGAGGCAAGAATGTTTCGTCGGGAAGGACACAGGGAAAGGGTGACCATAGGGATGAAGTAGGAGGAGACCTGTTACACCGTGGGAACTGACACACAAAACAAAATGTGTGTGAACTATTAAATGTAAAATGAATCTACTTTGTAAAATTTCTCCCAAATCACAATAAAAAGTGAAAAAAAGAAAATACTGTGGCTTGAGTCAGGCACACCTAGTCATCAAAGAAACGTCTTTGCATTTTACGATTTTAAAGAGGTCTTTATCAGCAGATTTGCCCAATGCAATGCATCGTTTCATTTCTCGATGGCTGCTTCCATGGACATTGGTTGTGAATCCTTGACAACTTCAATTTCTTCATCACTTATGATGGCATTGTTCGTAGGCTCTGTTTTGAGGCCGTCAGAATGTCTAGATAGCTGAATTTCTTTATCATAGCCTTCGTTGGCCTCTGTACAGATCTACAATGAAATCATTATGAAAGGGTCTTGCAGATCTTTGCACCCAGGTGCTGTCGCGCCTACTTCCCCTCCTGTAGTCACATATATTCCCTTTGCTCAATTCTCACTGTTGGTTCATCACATGGAACGGTCGTCACCTTTGCTGTCAACTACTGCAATAATTCCTGAGAGGCATCTTGTCCCCAGTCCTATACATGTCCAAGCTAGGTAATGAAAAATGTTTTATGTACCTTCTTCTTTTTTTCTTTTTTTGCCAAATGCTGTGCTCAGACATTGTATATGATGGCCCATTGGACACCTCTCTGATCTGAGAGATGATAGATAATAAGGTAGGCAAATCAATTCATGGAGGTAAGAATAGTGACAAAATGAGCTACCCGGATTGGTCAATGGTGAAAGGGTCTTATATAGAGATATGAAGCTACACTCATTTTAGGAAGTAAAAACAAATAAACATGAGGATTTTCTGTGAAGCTGTAAACTCCCTTTTCTGCAAACAGAAGATATCCATCTACCATGCACATTCCAATTGCCCAGCTCATTTAGGAATAAACTGTAAGTTTCTATGAGGCTCTGTGTTTCTTTCTTTATGCAGACTATCCAATACTATTCTTCTCAATGTTTTTACCAAATGACTGGATTTGTTGAGTTAGTGAACAACTTTTGCCCACATCATTTTAAACTCTTCCTTACTGGTGCACCATATGTTCTGTCTGTGTCATAAATTTCAAGCTGTTATATTCTTTTCTAGGAGCTCTGGTGGTGTAGTGCCTAAGGCACTTGACTGCTAACCAGAAGGCTGGCGGTTCAAACTCACCAGCCATTCCTCAGAAGGAAGGTTGGGCAATCTACTTGTGTAGTGATACTGCCTTGGAAACCCAAGGAGGGGTCGCTTATGAGTCAGGTCCAACTTGACAGCACATAACAACAACAACAACAACATCTTTTCTATTTATTTGAAAAAATATGGATAAGTGTATCACCCTCTCCACCAACCCGGGTTGTAATTGTATTCCCCGTGAAGGATGGCTAGAAGGCCTACCCATCTAATTTTCATGGAGTCTCCCAGTAAGTATGTGCCATTGGTAATGTGGAATACAGATGAAATCAGAAACCATGGTTCTCAGCGGATTGCATACGTCAGGATATTTGAATCAAATTCTTCAGGTTTTGAAACTGCTCACAAAGAAGAATTCAAATGGCGGCCATGACTTGTCATTGCAACATACAGAGAATGTCTCCCATAGATGGTCCACAAAGGATGCTGTAAACCTGAGCATGACTGTTTGTATAGGTCAGGTGGATTTCTTAAACCACTACATGTATTAGGAATAATCTTATAGATTGAATTGTGCCCTCCAAAACTATATGCTGGAATCCTACAAACCCTAAGTTATCGAATGTGATCCTTTTTGGAAACAGGCTTTTCTTTGTTATGTCAATGAGTCGATATCAGTGAAGGGTGTGTCCCAAACCTGGTCACATCTGAGCTATGAAAAGAGCAGATTAGACACCAATGTAAGCACATATGGGGAAGACAAATGCCACATGAGGATCATCATGGAACCACGGAACATCCAGGGCCAATGACAAGAAAGGAATCAACTCAGCTGAGGGACTGATTTGGATGTCTAGCCTGGAGAACTGTGAGAACATGTGTGGCTGTCTATAATACACTTGTGGAATTTCTGTGACAGCAGCATTAGGTAACTAAGGCAAAGAAGAACACCTGACATTGATTGAGTGCTTACTGTTTATCTTGCAAAGGTCCTCAGTTGGCATAAACAATTTACACTTGACTGGTAACCTCTATGCTGACAGATCAAACCCATCCAGTGGGACCATGGAAGAAAAGGTCTGGAGATCAGCTTCACTTAAGATTAGAACCAAGGAAACTCTAAGGATCAGTTCTACTCTGTTACTGGGGTTGCCACCAGTTGGAATCGACTCACTGTCAACTAACAAGAACAATACTGTTTGACATATGTCACCTTTTATTCTTATTTAATGTTTACCATAATCCTATAAGGGAGGTGTTATTAGTATACTTGCAGCAAAACAGAAAAACTGGGATGTTCAGTAACTTGTCTAGGGTGATGGAAGTAGTAACTAGTGTTGAAGTAGTGACTTTGTAGTCCTTGTTTTATTTTACCAGACAGTCTGAATGGCACATGCAAAGTATCTGTCCTGAAGAACCACAACTTGCAAACAAAACACTGCACAATTGGATTTCTACCTAATGTTTACTCAGTGGCTGCAATGATGAGCTCAGGTATAGCAAGGATCTTGAGAATGGCGCAGGACTTGGGCAGTGTTTCATTCTGTTGTATATAAGGTTGG
>NW_006922109.1:314972-316349 GCF_000298275.1 Orycteropus afer afer | reverse complement strand
AAAAGTTTCCTCTCCCAGGTTCCCTCGTGCAGTTAGGAGGCACTGATGATGAGAAATGTGGAAAATGTGGGATAATTTTTCTGGCTTTAATTCTTCAACCTTGGCCACCTCCCTTCTTCATGCACACACACACATGCGCACACAGGCACATGTGTATGCACACACGTGCACACGTGTGTACACAGACACACACTCACACAAATGGACATGGACACACAGGCACACGATTACATGAATATCCTTCACCTAGACTATTGCAAGGTGGCATATGGTTCCCAGTGAGACTGTTGGTTGATTGACTTATTCAGGATAACTCTTGACTGAATCTGACCTATGTCAACAATTCACTTTAAAGCAACCACCAGTAGTAATGTATGATCCCTGGCTATTTCCTATTGGTGCTGATTTGTGAAGTATCAATTGGACTGATCCAGACTTTCATTTTACAGAACAATTGCTGTGACTAGAAATGTGGATACCACAGGCAGGACCTACCTGTCTCCACACACATTCTCCTTTTCTTCGTTGAAACCCCTTACTTTGCCAGTTATGTGTCGCTGGGCTGATTACTCAGGCATCCTCTGTGTTGTGTGTGAAGGCGAGTGAGCCCGCAGGCTGTCAGGTGGCCTTAGGACGACCAGGTTGATTTCTATACAGATTCTTACGGAAGTCCCTATTATTGGACACGTTTGCTGGTGGAGTTCCAGCTGGGGGCTCTGGGGTTTCCGCCCCGTGACAGATCAACAACATGTTCCCCCGATACACTGACACTAGCCTTGCATTCTGCATTCATGTTTGTTTTACCCTTAAGGAAGGCTTGCGCCCTGAACTGACTGGCAGGGCGACGGCGAGTGAGTCATTGCCATCCAGAGAAGAGACGTCAGTGAAGCAGCCCCATCGTCAGTGCTTTTGATGGCTGAGGGCCAGGTGGATTTCAAATTTCCTTCAAACCCTGTTCACTAAGCACGGCTCCATTCCAGCCTCTTCTCTTCCCCACTGTCTGCAGTCTCTTCCCTCTTCCTTCCCTTCTTTTCAAGAAGGGAAAAAAACTAATCATTTCAAAAAGCATTTGCATCGAATTTTTGTTTTCCTTTTCCCAGTAAATCATGAAAAGTGAAATTTTGCATGGATTGGAGACTATTCCAGCCCAAGACAGCTATACGATAAATTATTATTGCTAATTCTTCAGCTAAAATGCAGACATTAACAGAGGAGAAATTAAAGTATAGTTTTGAGAGCTTATGTGGTTTAGATATGTACTTATCTGCATGGGTGTTCTTTCAAAGTATTACTTTAAAGAACGGTTTCTATGGCAACTACATCACATTTAAGACCAAAAAGAATTAATTCCACCTTGAATTGGATAGTTTCAACTTG
>NW_006922109.1:310934-314457 GCF_000298275.1 Orycteropus afer afer | reverse complement strand
TGCTCCTGTTTTTATATATGTAGAAAATCTTTCCCGCTGATATTTTTCTTATTCTTTGACTTTGCTTTTAAGTGTCAATAAAATTACTTAATTCTGATGAGGAACATGTATCAGTCTTTTCCTTGCTAAATTTTATTTTGACCTTTTAAAGAACTTTCCTCCTCTTCCAATGTCATAGATTTTAGATTATATATTTATAAACAAAAAACAACTCACAGCCGTGGAGTCATTTCCTACTCACAGTGACCCCTCCCTCCTTGGGTTTCCAAGACCATAACTCTACGGAAGTCCATTGCCAAACTTTCCTTCCCAGGAGTGGCTGGTGAGTTTGAACCTCCAGCCTTCTGGTTAGCAGTCAAATGCCTCAGGCACTTTATATATAGGTTTGTTTTTTATGACTTGTTCCATATTTATACCTACAATGTCTAGCTCTGGTACCGTAGTGCCAAAGGCACTTGACTGCTAACCAGAAAGCTTGCGGTTCAAACCCACCAGCCACTCCTCAGAAAGAAGGTTGGGCAATCTACTTCCATAGTGATACTGCCTCGGAATCCCAAGGAGGGTTCGCTATGAGTTGGGACTGACTTGATGGCAGTGAGGTTTTTTTTTTTGGTTTCTCCTTTCATTTATTTTCCATTCTTGTATTCATGTATTTAAATCAAACCCTACACTTCAAAGTTATAGTCACTTTAATTGGAAAATGTTTCTGATATCTTAAAGGCTACTCTTTTCTTTTGTTCTTCTCCAAAATAGAGGTGGCGCTTCCAGTGCATGTATTGCAGTACATAACCTGGGGATAACTCTGACATCTAGCTCTCAATCTCCGTTAAAAGCCCTGCCAGTTCAACTCCACAGACATTTCCAAAAAGTCTAGTGCTGTCCTTCTTCATGGCTAACACCCTAGTTAGGGATTCATCAAGTATCAATAGACTGGAATCACTCCACTGATCTCCCTGTGCCACGTTTCTTCTATTTCTGCCCACCCGGTCCATTCCCTGTGCAACATTCAGACAATTTCTCAGCATTTAAATGGACTTGCTTCAGTCCTTTGCTTAAAATATTCTGAGATCTGTATAGGGCATGGTCATCCTTTCCTAACACTGTTTTAACAGAAACACCACAAAGGGGCTATTTTAAAGTCCAGAACTTTAGTTTCTCACTTGGACACTAGAAATCTGACTTCAGAGCAGTAGTCCTAGGAGAAGGATCTTTCTGTCAGCTCTGGGGGAAAGTCTTTGTCTTTTTGACCTCCTGGTCCCTGGCTGCTTGATGATCTCCATGTGGCATCTAGCTTCCTTGCTTGGCACCTTGCCTATGTCTTTATCTCTCAAAAGTGGTTGTCTCAAAGCACGCTCTGCACTTATGTGACCTCATTGACATAACACAAACCCTTCTCCCAGATGGAATTACATCCATGCATTTAGGGGTTAGGACTTACAGCACATATTTTTTTGGGACACAATTCAATCCATAGCAGCCACTGTCTTTAGAGTTGTTGTTGTGAGGTGCCATCAGGTTGGCTGTAACTCACAACAACCTGACGTACAACAGAACAGCATGTTGTTCTCTTCTTAGCCATCCTCACAGTCATTGCTATGTTTGAGGCCACTGGTTACAGCCACCGCTTGAACCCATCTCATTGAGGGCCCCTCCCTTTCTCTCTGGTCCTCTCCTTTATGAACCATGATGTACTTCTCCAGGGATTTGTTCCTCCTGATAATGTACCCAAAGTACACGAGAGGAAGTCTCGCCAGCCTTACTTCTAAGGAGCGTTCTGGTTGTACTTCCTCTAAGACTTATTTCTTTTAAATACAAAATCCTAAATATATCCTCAAAATGCATAATGCAACTCTTGACTCTTGCTTCCAAGTTGTTTGTACTACTCTCTTCCTTTTTTTTTTTTTTTTCAAATTTTGTTTATTTCAGTCGGTTCCTGGGAACCAGCAGGGATGGGTGGTGATCAGGGTTAGTAGGTCCGATGAGTTTGGTCATGTTACTCTTTATCCCCCCACATTTCTTTGAAACTTTTGAACTATATTCAACTGTGTTTCTTTCTTGATGGTGTCCATGGTTCTCAAGAACATTTTAACTTCTTCCAATTTAAATCTTGAGATTGAGGTAGATATAAAAATGACAGCATAGTTTAGTGTCTAAAGCATAGTATAGCCATATGATAATGTTGCTGTTTGCTACTGTGTCTGCTAAACTTCCCGAGGAAGAGCGAATTGTGAAACCTGACTCAACCCAAGCGGCATCGTTGATAACTACAGAGCTTCTCATAGGACTTCCTGGGGTATAACTGCTTATAGATACGATCATACATGCTAGGGGTGCTAGGTCTTGTCACTTCATACTTATACACATATCTGTGCCATTTCTGAAACGTTTATAGTTTACAAATTTATTCCTGTTGAAACAGGAATCCAAATACCCATCTTCTAGCCACGGGCCATTAAGTAGTTCTTCTGTTTGTCTCTTCTGTTTTGTTTGGCTTACACAATAGAAGCCCAAGGCTCTAAGTTAAAATGATCAGCACGGAAAGTATTGGGTACATAAGCAGAGGGAGTGCTTTGAAGTCATCAGAGCTCCATGATAGCTGACCTATATATCCCTATATATCCTACTAGATACATCTGAGGATACAGGAAGCTTGAAGAACTAAAGAAATACACATGGAGAAATAGAAGCGGGGCAGTGACTGCTGTGCAGTTATGCATTCTTTGTAAACAATATGGCTTTCTGTGCACACCTGGTGGGTGTACTTCAATAGCAATTACTAAAACTATGCCTACTATCTTCTTTAAAGAAGCTCTGATGGGGCTGTGAATAAAGCACTGGGCTGCTAACCAAAAGGTCGGTGGTTCGAACCCACCAGCTGCTCCAAGGGAGAAAGCTTTACAGCCTTGGAATCCTGATGGGCCCATTCCACACTACTCTGTAGGGTCTCTAAGTTGGAATCAGCTTGATTGCTGTAGGTTTCTTCTTTTTAATCATACTCCATGCTTTTTAGAACAAGTTTGAATGATGCAAACACATGACATAAATCTTATTTTAAGAATTTATTATGGCAATATTATAGTACTTTCCACCTGCATTTTATAAGGTCTCCTAGATTTCCAATCAGCAGTGAGTATAGATATGCAGACAGGTAGGAAGACTGGAACATCTGTTCTGCTTTGGTTAGGGGAAAAATATTTTCCCACCTTGGTCTGTCCCTCAAAGATGTGAACGTTTGACTGCAAGCACAGGTCTTAAATCATGCCACTTTGTTTTTTCTTTCCTTTATCATGCAGTGACTACCGAGGCCCTGGCTAGTGTTGTTGTTGTTGTTATTTGCCGTCGAGTCTGCCCCGACTCATAGCGACTCCTCCTTGGGTTTCTGAGGCAGCATCACTACGGAAGTAGGATTGCCCAACCTTCCTTCTGGGGAGTGGCTGGTGGGTTTGAACCGCCAGCGTTCTGGTTAGCAGTCAAGTGCCTTAGGCACTATGCTACCAGAGCTCTTAGTATCCTCTTGTTATGT
>NW_006922109.1:296105-310834 GCF_000298275.1 Orycteropus afer afer | reverse complement strand
CTTGGGTTTCCGAGGCAATATCACTACGGAAGTAGATTGCCCCATCTTCCTTCTGAGGAGTGGCTGGTGGGTTTGAACCACCAGCCTCTGGTTAGCAGTCAAGTGCCTTAGGCACTAGGCTACCAGAGTTCCCATCCTTTTGTTAGTTACTCTGATTTCTTGTTGATTTATAATGTAGGTGTCATTTACTCAGCTGATTGATCACACATCTCTTCCCTAAATTAGCCACACAGTATTCTGTATTGCAGAAAGCAAATTGTGACTATGAAATGGTATTGAATTTCCCAATCCATTAAAAAGAAGAGAAGCTGTGGAAGGAAGTAAAACTATAATTTGGGAGACAGTGTTGTATATTATGCTATCTGATGGATGTTACAGAAATCCTCTTGACTTCTAAGATATACTAAAAGTGTGCATTCTTTTTACTGGGGTAGTTTGACTCCATTACTCAGTTATTTATGCAATAACAATGGAAATGAATCTATGTTAGTCTTATACAAGAATGAAATTATATGGTTTTAAATTCAGTAGATAAAGTACACAGTGATTAAATGACTGGAAGAGACTCATATTTGTGCCCATTCCAAAGAAAAGTCATCCAACAGAATGTGGAAATTATCAAACAATATCATTAATATCACATGCAAGTAAAATTTTGCTGAAAACAAATAAAAAAAAATAGTTGTAGCAGTATATTAACAAGGAACCTCCAGAAATTCTAGCTGGATTCAGAAGAGTGTGGAATGAAGGATATCATTGCTGATGTTAGATGGATCTTAGCTGAAAGCAAGGAATACCAGAAAGATGTTTACTTATGTTTTATTGACTATGCAAAAGTATTCAACTGTGTAGATCACACAAAATTATGGATAACTTTGAGAAGAATGGAAATTCCATAACACATAGGTGTGCTCCTGAGGAAACTCTAAGTAGACCAAGAGAAAAACAATTAGATACAGCATGGTTTAAAATCAGGAAGGCTGTGTGTCAGGCTTATATTGTTTCACCATACTTATTCAATCTATATGCTGAGCAAACAATCTAAGAAGCTGAAATATATGAAAAAGAACTCAGCATCAGGATTGGAGGAAGAACCTTGGATAACACAACCTTGCTTTCTGAAAGTAAAGAGGCTTTAAAGCACAAACCAATGAAGATTAAAGACTATAGTCTGCAGTGTGGATTACATCTCAACATAAAGAAAACAAAAATCTTCACAACTGGACCAATAAGTAACATCATGATATATGGAGAAAAATTGAAGTTGTCAAAGATTTCATTTTGCTTGGATCTACAATCAACACCTATGGAAGTAACAACCAAGAAATCAGATGTCCTATTGCATTGGGCAAATCTGCTGTGAAAGACTTCTTTAAAGTATTGAAAAGCAAAGATGTCACTTTGAAGACTAAGGTGTGCCTAACCCAAGTCATGGTATTTTCAATTGCTTCATATGCATGTGAAAGCTAGACAATGAATAAGGAAGACAGAAGAAGAATTGATGCATTTGAATTATGGTGTACTCAAAGAATATTAAAATTCCATGGAGTGTCAGAAGAATGAGCAAATCTGTTCTGGAAATGCAGCCGGAATGCTTCTTACAAGCAAGAATGGTCAAACTTCTTCTCACCTACTCTGTTCATGTTGTCAGAAGGGACCATTCCCTAGAGAAGGATATCATGCTTAGTAAAGTAGAAGGTCAGTGAGAAAGAGGAAGACTCTCAACAAGATGGACCAACACAGTGGCTGCGATGATGGGCTCAAGCATAGCAAGGACTGTGAGGATGGGGCAGGACCAGGCAGTGTTTTGTTCTGTTGGACATAAGTTTACTATGAATTGGAACGGACTACATAGCACTTAACAAAAACAACACGACAATATGACAAGTGAGTCATTTGAATAGTGAGAGGAGTTGGCCACATGGCACTTTGTATTTGAGAAACAAATAATATGAAAAGCTGGACTATATGAAGAAGAATACCACATCAGGATTGGAGGAAGACTCATTAATGACCTGTGATATACAGATGACATGACCTTGTTTGCTGCAAGTGAAGCACTTACTGATGAAGATTAAAAACTGCAGTCTGCAGTATGGATTACACCTCAACATAAAGAAAACAAAAATCTTCACAATTGGACCAGTAAGTACCATCACGACAAATGGAGAAAATATTGAAGTTGTCAAAGATTTCATTTTGCTTGGATCCACAATCTACACCAATGGAAGCAGCAATCAAGAAATCAGATGATGTACTGCATTGGGCAAACCTGCTGCAAAAGAGCTCTTTTAAGTACTGAAGGGCAAAGATGTCTCCTTGAAGACTAAGGTGCACCTAACCTGAGCCGTGGTACTTTTCAGTCACCTCATATGCATGCGGAAGTTGTAAATGAATAAGGAAGACGAAGAAGAGTTGGTGCTTTTGAGTTGTGGTGTTGGAGAAGAATACTGAAAGTACCATGGACTGCCAGAAGAACTAACAAATCTGTCCTGAAAGAAGTGCGTCCAGAATGCTCCTTGGTAGTGAGAATGGCCAAACTTTGACCTAGGTTGGTCATGTTGTCAGATGGGAACATTCCCTGGAGAAGGATGTCATGCTTGGTAAAATGGAGGGTCAGCAAGGAAGGGGAAGACCCTCAACAAGATGGATTGACACAGTGGCTGGAACAATGGGCTCAGGTATAGCAAGTATTGTGAAGTTGATGCAGGACCAGGCAACATTTAATTGTGTTGTACATAGGGTAGCTATGAGTCAAGCTGACTCAAAGGCACCTAACAACCACCACCACCACAACAAGTAGGCATATAGAAGCCTTGTCGGTGCACTGGCTAACACTCAGCTGCTAATCTAAAGGTCAACAGTTTAAACCCACCAGCACTGCATGAGGCGATAGACCTGGTGATCAGCTCCCATAAAGACTGTGGCTTAAGAAACCATGTGGGACAGTTCTACTCTCTTCTATAGGATCATTATGAGCTGGAATCATCTCAAAGGCCCACAACAACATAGAGGTTTAAGTGCATGATAAAGAAACAATGGCTTATCTCCTGTCTCAAAATTCTCTTCCCCTACAGACTCTACTAAAACCAAACTCACTGCTGTCCAGTTGGATCCGACTCATAGTGACCCTTCCTTGGGTTTCCGAGGCACTATCACTCCAGAAGTAGATTGCCCAATCTTCCTCCTGAAGAGTCGCTGGTGGGTTTGAATCACCAGCCTTCTGGTTAGCAATCAAATTCCTTAGGCATTATGCCACCAGAGCTCCTCTATAGACTCTAGAAAGGTAAAAAATTATAAGCCCTCCTTGCTTTATTCTTATGAATGAAATAAAAACAAAACAACCCGAGTCCTTTTACCAGGTGGGTATTCATGGACTGAATTTGGTTAAGAATGACTGTCGCCAATTGGGTTAACTGATACAATTTATCAGCCAGCAACAGTCAAATGGTAAGAGTTTGTTATCTGCTCCTTACTCAAGCCTGCAGTCACATGAACAGTAATTTGTGAAAAGTGGATTTTCATATGATTTTAAAATTTTCTTCTTTCCTCCAAAAAATCAGTGAATCAAATACACCAAATGAAGAAACTATTAGGTACAAAGGTATATTCAATAAGTATGGTGAAAAGACACAACCCTGACATGCACCTTTCCTGATTTTAGACCATGCAGCACCCTCTTTTTCGGTTCAAATGACTGCCATTTGGTCTATGTACAGTTTCTTTATAAGTACAATTAAGTGTTCTGGAATTCCCATCCTTTGTAATGTTATCCACAATTTGTTATGACCCACATAGTCAAATGCCTCTGCATAGTCAAGAAAACGCAGGTGAATATCTCTCTGGTATTCTGTACTTTCAGCTAAGATTCATTTGACATCAGCAATGATATCCTTCATTCCACATCCTCTTCTGAATCCAGCTTGAATCTCTCACAGTTCACTGTCAATATACTGCTGCAAACTTTTTAAAATTAGTTTCAACAAAATTTTACTTGAGTGTGGTATTGATGATATAGTTTGATAGTTTTTGCATTCTGTTGGATCACCTTTTGTGGTAGTGCAGTTTGTGTGTCAACTTGGCTGGGGCTGGTTGAGTGGCTGGGCAGCTGGATGTAGTATTCTCCATGATGAAACTAGTAATCAACTCCATGGTTGAATTTACTGTGAGCAGCTGAGTAGCTGCCTTAGGGATGTGGTCTGCTTCCTGGATGTAAGGAGAACCCTTGGGGAACAGTCTGTAGCTTATGACACACTTAAACTCTGCATGTAGCTGTGTCATTGTTCAACAGCCTGCCATGCTCTGCCAACCTTGGGACTTACAATGGACTTGAATTAATGGCCTGCTCTGCAGTTTGGTAACATTGGGACTATGCCTTTTACTTTTCAACCTTGGGTTTGTCAGCCTCAGCAGCCAGCAGCTGTCTGAGTGAAGAAAAACCTCTAGCTCCAGTGGGCCAGGAGCGGGAGGTGAAGCTGGACCCCAAAGATGAAGGACTTTCACCCAGTCCCTAGAGCCTGGCACTCTGAACTTGGACTTAAAGTCTTCAAATTGTAAGAGTAAACTCCTGTTTGTTCAAGCCATCCCATTTGTGGTATATTCTTGTCAGAAGGGCACTAGGTAACCAGCACGCCTTTCTTTATAATGGGCACAAATATGGATCTCTTCCAGAAGATTGGGTAATTTACTTCCACAGAGATCCCACCTCAGAAACCCAAGAAGGGGTCACTATCAGTCGAATAGACTGGATAGTAGTGAGTTTGTTTTTTTGGGTCCAATCAGTTGGCCAGGTAGCGGTGTTCAATTCCTTAGCATAGATGAGTGAGTGCTTGCACTCAGTTAAATCTTTTCTTAGTTCCCCAACTGTCTACAGCTTCAAGTCCCAACTACCTAACAAGGTACACTGTACCCTTTAATTTACGTCACATTTCTTAAGTTTTCTATGCTTTGGCCACAGCAAATCTTCTATTTTCCAAGTGGCCCGAATGATTACGCATTTGACTACTGACTAGAGTGACTGTTCCAAGCTGCCCAGAGATGCTTCAGAAGTAGGGTCTGGGGAAGTGCTTCCAGATGGCGTAGCCTCACAAACCATTTCACTCAGCACACATGTGGTCACCATGAGTTGAAATTGACTTGACAGCAATTCACAATACATGTTCTTCCTTCTATTGCAAAATGTGTCTTCTTACAAACAAATTTCTAAACACCTTTCAAGCCTCTGTTCACTTGATGGTGGCTGAGATATGCCTTCTGGGAACCTCTAAGGGTGGTTGAACCCTCCTTCCCTGTGATCCTAGAACATGTTCCTCTTTCCTTTATTGGATACCTATACGGGTAATAAAATTAGTCATCTCTGAGTCAGCTCGCCTGTGCCGGGAGCCCATTGCCTAGCACCGTGCCCCACACATGGTACTTCCTCAGCAAACGCTGGTTGGAAGCATGCTCATCATTTCTGCTTCTGAAATAGAAAACTCTTCCCCTTCATTCGATGTACCCTTGACACATATTAGATATTTAATTATTGTCTACCACTGAGGGGATGATGTAAATATTTATAACATCAGAAGGAAGATAAAAGCAAGTTGGTGAATGTTAAGAACTGGGAAACCAAATTCCACTGCAACTGAGTCAATTATTACTCATAGTGACCCCATTGCTTTTCCAAGGCGATAAATCTTTACAGAAGTAGATCATCCCATCTTTCTTCTGCAGAGTGACTGATGGGTTTGAACCACCAACCTTTTGATCAGCAGTCAAATGCCTTAGGCACTGCACCACCAGAGCTCCTGAGAACTCAAAAAATACTATACTATTTTTTTTTGGTATATGCATAAATGTTTACCATCAAGTATAGAAAATGTAATATTGATTAAGCTGCCCTTTTCTATTACATTTAAAAATAAAATTTCAAAAAATAAACCACCTGTGTAAATTTATTCTTTGTAAATATAAAAGCAATAGGAACTACAGTGACACGTAATTTAAAGCCCATTGCTGTTGACTGTATTCTGACTCAAACAACCCTGTAGGACAGAATAGAACTTCCTCACAGTGTTTCCAAGGCTGAAATCTTTACGGGATGAGACTGCCACATTTTTCTCCCACAAAATGGCTGGTAGGTTTCAGTGGCTGCTCTTTCCGTTAGGAGCCAAGTGCTTTAACCACTGCACCAGCAGTACTCCTTAACATAAAACTGGCAGATAGAAAATGCTAGCGCAATGTTCCACTTTGTCCGGGAGAGACAAGTTAGCAGCAGAAAATCCAACAATATGATCAATTACAAAGCTGGATAAAACATGAACAAATAAAAACACATGTTTGATGGCATGAGAAAGGTACAAAGAAAGCCAGGCATTAGAGGTCAAAACTCTGGAGAGAAGAAACTTCATTGAGGCGAGTCCAATACTTTCCATATTTTTTACTTTCCAAATATTTGCTGGTTCATAAGCTGCATAAATGAGAAACAAAGCAAGACCACAAGAAAGGCCCCCTCCAAATGACAAAGGATGTAGAGAAATGGGACAACAAATTTAACTGCCTTTTTGTTGATTATTAGCCAAATTTTTAAAATTTTATTTATTTTTATTTTAAGAGCTTGTTTTACATTGAATGTCATGCGTGTATTTTGTTTCATTCCTCATTCACCATGTCCAACCCTAACTCAGTCTTCTCCTCTTCCTAGCCTGTAACCCTCCCGTGCCCCTCATAATTATGCACTCCTGTGTGTCCTGCATTTCCTCAGCTTGAGTGTTGGTCCTCTGGTGCCCCGTGGTCTATTGCTCTAAGGGATGTATTACCATTGAGTGTGTGGGTGCGGCATCCTGGGTTGAGTGGTCTGCGGGTGCATCTTGTTAACTATTGGGCTGGGAGCCCACCCCTGGGGGTGAATTTTATTCCAGGATTATTAGCTGAATTTTAAGCATTGATACATAAAGTGTTTGCTAAGACTGAGAAACTAATTAACCTATCTAAATTTCATGGTCCTGAAGAGATAAACGTTGCAATTCAGGGATTGCCAATGAAGACGGACCCAGGAAAAGATTGCAGACCCTGTTTGCAACCCTGAAGGATTAGACTCTCGGAGGAAGGTGAACCATAAACAAATCAGAACTCACAGAGCCTGGCCACGTAAAATCAGGTCCATTTCTGACCACATTGTCTCCTGCATTCACCACGGGCAATATGCTAAACTACGGACCTCATGAAAGAAGATAGCATCATCCAGAAACTCTATTAATTTATCTAATTCATGTCTAGCTTTCAATAAAAATCAACTTAGAAACATAACATGAGATTGACTTGAGCAGGGAAAAATAGAATCAGAAATAGATGCACAACTGGTAGAAATACTGGGCTTCTCAGACACAAGCTTTAAAATAACTGATTGACTATTGAAAAAAGGATATGAAAATAGGGATAATTTTACCTGGACTCTGTGGCAAGGTTTCAAGTGGAAATTCGAAAGCCGAAAAACTCATAACTGAATTTGGTAAGTTGATAGGTGATTGTAACAGCAGATTATTCAGAATTAAAGAGAGATTTAGTGGTTAGTAGAAAACAACTGAAGGATGAAGAGGGGAAAACATGGAAATGCTGACTTATGTATTAGACATATTGGACATGATAAAAGTTGAAAATATTTGTAACCAAAGTCTCAGAAAGGATACAGGCAATAGGTCACAAACAACATTGGAAGAGATAATGGATAAGAATTTTCAAAATCTGGCAGAAGGCATCCAAACACAGATTTGAGGAGCACGAAGTATTACATAATATGGAAACGCTTCAACTATTTATGAAACTGAGCCCTTGCAGCACAGTGGTTAAGCGTTAAGGACTCATCTGCTAACTGGAATGTTGGCAGTTCAAATCCACCAGCGGCTCCATGCGAGGAAGGCATGGCAGTCTGATTCTGCAAAGATTGACAGGTTTGTAGCCCTAGGAACAGTCTCCTCTGTCCTACAGTGTTGTTGTGAGTCAGAGTCATTTTAATAACAGTCGCTTAGTGGGATGGGCTGCCGTGTAAGGAAAAACTTCAGGAGTTGGAAATAGGATCATCTAATTATGTATAGAAAACCTACAGGTATGTTACTCTCATGCCTGAGCCACACATACGTGGGACATACCCAAACTGTAACAACAAAAGATTAGGCAACCAAAATGAGTTTTGAATGCCCCACAAAATAAGACAGAACTTTGATCTGATATTAATTTGATTGATTGCCTGCTAAAAGGAAGATACCAAGACAACCCAGAAAATGATGAGAGAACTCAGATTCTGCTCAATCTAACATTCACTGTACCCAGGGTCCAATCCAAACTAACAGAACATACAAAGAAGCAGGGAAATGTGATCCATTCACAAAGGAAAAAAGAAAAAGAAAAAGAGAAACAACAACAACAACAGAGAATCATTCTATGCCAACTTCAACATGATTGAAATTGCCAGAAAAATATTGTGTTTTGGCTCCATTCCCTGGAAAAATACTGTAAAATGTCTATTTTAGCCATACTTCATGAGTTAAAGGAAAACACACTTTTCATTAGGATCTTTGAGTGCACTTTACTCAGTATTCAATAGAACAAAGAGATTAAAGAGACGCAGTAAGGCTACCCAAGATCTAAACAATATCAATTTAACTGAATAGACAGAGAGCACTGGAGAGAACTGACCATAGGCTGGAACATAAAATATGTATTTTATTCCTGAAGGTTGAAATAGTTCAGAGCATGTTGTCTGAATATAAGGAAATTAATGTAGAAATTATAGGAAGTAGGTAAATGGATCTTCAAGTGTTAGAAAACTAAGTAATATATTTCTAAATAACCCATGCATTAAAGAGGAAAAAAAGTGGGAATTAGAAAACAGTTTGAACTGCAAATGACCATATAAGACATTGAAAGTGGTGATACCATGCCTCCCAGATGCAAATTTGTGATTTCAGACATTTCTCTTTGTCATGAGAGTTGCTACTTAAAAATAATCATGACCACTGAAGATGCAGGAAGACACGATAAGATGCTACGGTGTTATTAATTTGTTCAGGTGTGAAGTGGTGATGGCTCAAAATAAAGTAGTAGCTGGGAGGTGGTGCTATGTAGACAGAGCTTGAGTTCTTAGTCACGATCACAACCGAAGACCAGCATCAAACATAAATAACCAACACAAAGCTGTTACATAAAATGTGCTCTAAAACCTCAAAAAGGACACTACATAAAAGAAAACAATATCCACATGGTTGACAAGCATATACAAAATTGCTCAACCCCATTATTGATCAATTATTGAGGATCAATTATGTTATTATTAATCAATTATTGATGCAAACTAGAACAACAATAAAATAAATGCTATATGCATTCAAAAGTTGTTAACATGAAAAACGCAAACAATATCTAGGGTTGATGCAGCTGTGGTATAACAAGTTCTCATGCACTTCAAAGGATACTCTGTACCTACTAAAGTTGGATAAAATCATATCTTATGGCTCAGACACTTATTACTATTTACCCAACATAAGTTGGGCAATCTACTTCCGTAGTGATACTGCTTTGGAAACCCAAGGAGAGGTTGCTATGAGTCCAGATCCAACTCAACGGCAGTGAGTTTTTTTTTTTTTGTTTGTTTGTTTTTATGGTTATGGTCCAAAGGTATGTAACAGTAATTACCCAAAACTGGAGAAACCAATGGTCAAATGGATAAATACATTATGGCCTATTTATACAATAACACATTATGCAACAATACCAATGACTAATAAAAACCACACAGTGGAGATAAAAATCAGATACAAGAGAGTGTTTAATATGTCCATTCATTTCTAAAAGCTTTTTAAGAAGATAAAATGAACTGATGGTTTATGAATTAAATATAGTGGTTCCTTTTTAGTGGAAATAGGGGCAGTGACATGAAAGAACTTGAGGATAGCTTCTGGGTACTGGTCCTTTGAAATGGTTATTTAGTGAATATAGGTTTAACTGTACACCATAGATATTTGAACTTCATTATATTAAGCTACAATAAAAATGCTTACTTTAAAATTTATATTGCAAAGAAATAGACTGTTGATGGCGGTTTCCAGGAAAACAACTAAAAGGCATAGAAGTATCGAGCTTCCACTTGGAGCTACTGCATAACTGACACCAAGCTTCAGGTTAGTTTAATTAGACCCATCAGTATTGTGTTTAATAGAAACATCAGAATAACAATTTCTTAGTTTGCTTGGTGTTTGGAAAATTTCAAAGTTCTTTCTATATACCTCTTCTCAAAAATCTTTGAAGGCAGTCGTCTCTACTTTTCAGATCACTTTAACTCCAAATGGTTGAATGGTGTGTGCCAAGTCAATCAACTAGTAGGTGGAGAAGTGCTCTCTCTGTGGCACTGTTGTTGTTGTTGTTATGTGCCATCGAGTCGGCCCTGACTCATAGCGACTCCTCCTTGGGTTTCCAAGGCAGTATCACTACAGAAGCAGGATTGCCCAACCTTCCTTCCGAGGAGTGGATGGTGGGTTTGAACTGCCAGCCTTCTGGTTAGCAGTCAAGTGCCTTAGCCACTATGCTACCAGAGCTCCCTCTGTGGCACTAGTTTATTTATTTTTCAGTGGTACCCAGTGAAAGCACAAGGGCTGCTTCTTTACCACATGGACCATGTGTGCCATTTTCTTGACTGGGGGCTCTTTGCCCCCTGCTGCCTTCCTCCACAGCTCTGGCCCATGAATCCCCTGAGCAGGCCTTGTTTCTCCCTTGCCTATACTTCACGACCCAGCCATCCTGTCTTCGAGATGTGCACCCAGCATTTCTTGGAGTCTTTGTGATATATTAAGGAACTTTGCTCGCTGTGGAAGGCAGCCATCTGCTACAAAGTGCTGACACATTTGTTCTGAAAACAGATGCACTGGGCAGAAACCTAACAGAGCTGCAGTGGGAGGATGAGGACAGGGAGCTGCTCACAGCCTTGAGGCCCTCAGAGGAAAGAGTGGAAGTCTCCACGGGAACAGAGAAAGGCCAAAATACTCTCTTGCAAGCAATCCAGTGTGTGAGAGTGAGGTATCAGCAGGAGCACAAAACGTAAGCAATGTTCTCTCTTCTTCAAGATGTATCTAAAGAGAACGTGGAAGATGTGGGGGTCATCCTTGGGAAACTTATGGAAGCATTTGCAAACTCAGCCCAGCCCTGTGGAATAAGCAATGCTGATATGAAAAGACTTGATCAAATCCTATCATTGCTCGAGTCTGCCCTTCTTGTAAGCATAAGCTAAGAACTAACCCTACCACTCGTCTGTCAGTGTATTTTATTTTGCTATGCGTTGCCACCAGTATGTCAAATCCCAGTTGGGTCACCATGGTGGGTGGGTTGTAGAGAGCTTCTATACTAAAACAGACTAGGAAGAAAGGCGTGGCAATTTACTTCCAAAGGTCAGCTAATGGAAACTCTATGGATTACATCAGAACATTGTCCAACTCACTGGCTTTGGACATGTCATCCCAAACACCAAAACACCAAAACCCACTGCTATTGAGTTAATTCCAACTCATAATGACCCTGTAGGAAAGAGTAGAACTGCTCCATAAGTTTTCCAAGACTGGAAATCTTTATAAAAGCAGACTGCCTCATTGTTTTCCTGCAAAGCAGCTGGTGTGTTTGAACCATGACCTTTTGGTTAGAAGCCTAATGCTTTAACCACTATGCCACCAGAGCTCCTTTTGGACATGTCATTAGGAAGGATCAGTCACTCGAGGAGGTCATCGTGTTTGGTGAATAGAGGACAAGCGAGGTGAGGGGCACAGCAGCCACCAGGATTGACTTGAATGTGCTTGTGATCATGAGCATGTGCTTGTGATCATGAGCATGATGTCGAACAAGGATATAGATCTACCCATCGATCTACCCAGAACTGATACAGCTGAAACAGGGTGCTGGCAAAGCATAGTGAATACACCGTGGACTATGGTAGAACAAACAATGCTGTCTTGGATGAAGTACAGCCAGAACACTCCTTAGAAGCAAGGATGGCAAGACTTCACTTCGTGTACTGTCTACAAGCTACCAAGAGAGAGCAGTGCCTGGAAAAGGGCATCATTCTTGGTAAAGTAGAGGGTCAGCAAAAAAGTGGAAGACCCTCAACGAGATGAAGGGAAACAGTGGGTGCAGCAATGGGCTCCAATAGAGCAATGATGGTGAGGGTGGTGTAGGACCAGACAAGCTTTGCTCTGTTATACACTGGGTCCTTCATCGTGAGCTGGAACCAACTAAATGGCACCTAACAACAGTACCAGTCTATCTATATCATCTCTCTGTCCAGTTATCATCTATCTATCTAGTAACTAACTTACCCTCCTATTCTTGACAGCATGATATGGCAACAAGATGAGGATTTATATATATATATATATATGTGTGTGTGTGTGTGTGTATACATATGTGTGTGTGTATATACACACACACACACATATATCAGGGAAGAGTTTTCACAAAGGTGAGTAATTAAACAGGCACAGAAAGAGGGTGAGGTTGACAGAATAGTGTCCCCCTCCCTCCCAAAGGTATGCACATTCTACTTATGTGACAAGGACATTTCAGACTGCAGATGGAATTGAAATTGATAAGGAGCTGACTTTGAAATGGAAAGACAACCTTGGATTATCCAGGAGGGCCCAATGTGATTGCAAGGATCCGTGTAAGTGACAGAGGGAACAACTCAACTGGACACTGATGACCTAGAGGTGGAAGGGGACCTGAATTAAGTAAAGTGAGCAGCTTCTAGAAGCTGGGAAAGCTATGAAGGTCTGTTCTGTCCTGGAGTCTCCAGAAAGGAGCACCTCGCTTCTAGTTCAGGGAGACCTGCGTCAGATGTCTGACCTACAGAACTGCAAGAAGATAATTTTGGATTGGTACAAGCAACCAGTTTGTTGTAATTCCTTACAGCAGTAATGAGAAACTGATATGGGGGATAGCTGCTGGTGTCTTTTCACTGTTCGGCATGATGGCAGAGTCAGCAACTGGCTGATAAATTTAGCAGCGATGACTCCTTGGTGAGAGAGGAGATGCTTCGTGTATTCATTATATGTTAGATTCTATTGTAATTCAATCTGTCCCTGTTTAGAGGCAGTAGGAACTAGAAATAAACACATTCCCCTTTGGGAATAATTTTAGTTCTCTGATGAGAGGATTAAGAGAAGAAATTATGACTCATGCTCAGGTAAACTGGCTTTGGCTACAGCATGAATAATTTTGCTTCACTCATTGGACTTCACATTTGTGAAAGACAGCTATTTTGAGAAGATATGAAGAATAATGGCTTCAAGAGACATATTGAATTAACTGGAGGCAGCTGAGACCAGCCAACATGCCTTGCTTTTTTCATTCACTGACCAAGCTTGTCTTAGGAACTGTGCTCAGGGTGGGGTGATACAAACAAGACTAAACTTCATTCCTGCTTTCAAGAAGCTCCTTGCCCAAGGAAGGAGACAACCCCAAAGATGCTTAGAGTACAGCCTGCCAGGTGCTCTCCTGGAGGGGCTAGCAGGGTGCTGGGCAGTGCGGGACGGAGGCGGAGGGCCGTTGAGGGATGAGACCAGGCACACTGCTGACGATGATTATTTTGCCCATGTTCCCTCCTTGTCTGCCATAAACACCCAATTCACCCAACAAATGTCATACTGCAGTGTTTCAATTATGTACTTGTCTATTTTCTTTGATTCATTTTTACATTGTAAAGGAAAAGGAATGTATGTATTTTTCTGACCGTACTGATGTGTTCAAAAAAACCCCAAGACTTTCATTTTCTGAGTGAAAAAATGAATGAGGGAGGGAGTGAGTGAGTGAATGAAATGAAAGGGGGAGGGTGACCCCAGTGCCATTTGATTTGGATGGAACTTGAAGTACAAGTCACCATTCATGTAAATAATGGCTGAAGTGGGGTAAAAATGTTCCAGGTAGAGCCAGCTGTGTCACACTCTCTGGATTCAAATTCAAAGCTACCCTTTAACACTATTGTCACATCTAAATGCCACCTAAATAAAGGTGCTGAAGACCTGGACAGACTTGCACCGGAGTCCAAGGAGGCAAAGGTGTAAGCAAACTCTCCTTTCCTTCCCAAAAGGTAGTGGTGGTAGTGAGGGAACACTTGTTCACTTACAGGATTACAACTCCAGATTTGACATCAGGGCTCCAGAAAGGAAAGACACATGATCATTGCAGGGGTCCTCTGTCCTGGAACTCAGAAAATTGCAGCTTCCTGGCCCACGTTAGGGATGAGGGCATTGCACTTGGGTTAGTGGGCATTAATTGATTTTATAAAAAATAATGGAAACTTCTATTGTGTTACAAAGTGTGTGTGTGTGTGTGTGTGTGTGTGTGTGGCTATATTGCATTATGGAACGTGTTTATAGACTTTGTTTTGTTTTGTTTAATCTAGTGTCATTCATATATTCTAGGCCCTGACACTTATTTATTCACTTTTCTGTATAGCACAGGGTCCTGGGGGCATTCTGGCAGGCTCCCACACCCCTGCTCTCTCCCTCAGTCCACTCACGTTTCATTTTTCTCCATTCTTTCCTCTGTTCACTTGAACCCTGCATAAATCCAAAATCACTCACAAATATCAGAATCAAGTGGCTAATTATAAACAATTTTTGTACTTTAAATAGGATGAAAATGCCCTACAATTAGCACAGACTGCTAGTACACCATTTATTATGGGTTGAATTGTGTCCTCTAACCTTATG
>NW_006922109.1:232797-270361 GCF_000298275.1 Orycteropus afer afer | reverse complement strand
ACTCAACGACACTTAACAACTTAACATCTACGGACAGCTGATCTTTGACAAGGGCCAAAACCCAGTGGTGCTGGCAAAATTGGATATCCACTTGTAGAAAAATGAAACAAGACCCATATCTTACCTCATACACAAAAACAAACTCAAGTTGGATCAGATACTTTAATATAAAATCCAAAACTATAAAGTTCACCAATGATAAATTAGAGGCAAACTTAGGGGCCTTAATTTATGACATATAGAGACTTGAAGCATAACCCAAAATGCAGAAGCCGTGGAAGAGCAAGTAGATGACTGGGACCTTTTAAATAATAAGTTCTTACGTACATTGAAAGACTTCTCCAAAAGGGTTAAAAAGAACCTACAGATAGGCAAAAAATATTTTACTATGACATATCTGACAAGGGACCTATCTCTAAAATTTATGGAAAGCTTCAACGCCTCAACACCAAAAAGACAAAAAATGGGCAAAGGACATGAATAGACATTTCACTAAAGACATGGCAGCTGTAGGCTTTTGATATCACAACCGTACATTGTCTTTTCCCATTGTCTCAGTGTTCTATCCCCTACTTATGTCATGACGTCCCAAAGAAGCTAAGTTTAGTCAAGTTCTTTTCTCAAGCTTTAATTTAGGGAAACTGAATATAAAATGCCAGATAAACTCATCCATATATAGCATCGTGTTATTTTTTTTTTCACAAAAATGTGCTATGTTATACAAATTTTTCTGCATTGTGGTCTCTCACTTATTATTTTTTACAGAAATCCCTCTGAGTGTGATATTCCATAAGAATTATCTATTTCTGTATGTGTGTACACACACACACACACACACACACAGAACATGTATACATACAGATATAGGTGATTCCAACTTACAGTGACTTGACAGGACAGAGTAAAATTGCCCCGTATGGTTTCTAATGCTCTAACCTTTATAGAATCAGATTGCCACAGCTTTCTCTTGCAGAGCAGCTGGTGGGTTTGAACTGCTGAACTTTATGTTCTGGTACTCTGATATCTATGGACTAAATGGAGGAGTGAGATTGCTTTTTAAAAAGGCATGCATATGTGTTTCTTTCATACTGACAGTTGTGTAAGTGACCCTTTGGTCATACCCCCCCTTTTTTTTTCTTACTTGCTTCCAGTGTTGTAAAGGAAAAGTATGTTTTTTTCTTTGTGGGAAACTTGGGCTTTCAGTTGAGTTTCTAAGATTTCCCCTTGGTCCACACAGCTAAGGAAGAATACCCAGCCTTGATTTGATGTGCATCTCTGTTTACGCATCTGCTCTGGAGTTGGCAAGCCTTCCAACTTCTAGGCTCAGACCGTTCCTTCTGTGACATCTTCTCCTCTCATCACCATTTGATTGTTGGTTGCTCTCTGTCTATATCTTCCTTCTGAAGCTCCTGTACAAACTTTCAGATTTATCTAAACCTATCATCTTTCAGTGTTCTTATATTTCGCTCCGGATGTCCATTTTCTTGTGTTTTTTATCTATGCCTTGAAATGTTTTTTGAACTTGATCAGTCACACCAAACCCTCAACAGTGACCACTCTCTTCTTCAGCTCCTCCATCAAATTTTAGAGTAAGGGAATCTATTTTTATTTTTTGCCTCTAGAAAGACTTGTGTGTGTCTCTAGCTACATTACACCTCAGATTCCTTCGGTGTTCTCTCTCCTAGTTTTGTGGCATTCATCTTGTTCATCTCCGTCTTCTGGCAGGTTGGTATCCTGTTTTCAGCCTGTTCTTTCTAGCTATTTCACTACTGATACTCCCCTAGAAGGATATGCTTGTTTGTTTGTTAATCTGTTGTTTTGTAGGGTGCTGAAAGGTGACAGTGACACAGCTTCACCTACCCTCTGTGACTATGGCATGGAAGCTGATGAGATGTGAGAATTGAGAGGTGTTTTTATTTTCTGGTCCCAATCTCTAGGCCAAGGAAGAGTCAGTCCACTTACTCAGCTCTCTCTTGGCTTTTTGGAGTCAATGAAATCTTTAAGAGCCACATGATTGTTCTTAGTTACTGGTCAAGTTGGCCCTGACTCATGACACCATCTTTAGAATAAGTTCCCAGTCAGACTGTCATGATACATAGGGCTTTCACTGGGTGCTTTTCAAAAGCAGATTGTCCATCTCAGTCTGGAGCTCCATTGAAACCTGTTCAGCATCACAGCAACACTCAGATCTTCACTGATGGATGGGTGCTATCAGTGCAGGAAATGCATTGGCCCAATATCGAAATTGGATCTCCCTCATGAATGTTGAGAAGTCTATCACTGAACCACCTCATTGTGGAGGGGCTGACCTTGTTCTTTCCTCTGTGGCCTCCAGGTCTCTCAGATCAAGTTTTAAGTTGTTTTCTAGTCCTTCCCTGGGGCTATCACATTGTTTCTCAGTATTTATTGAGAATGATGAAAAACGATGAAAAATGATTGCTCGTGTTGTTCTTCCTGCAGGGACCCAACAAAGCCCAACCTCACTCCATCAAGCTGCACTCTATATAGCTCTCTGTGCGAGAAAGACAGGCCTAGTCATCCTGCTTCCAGAACAGCTGTTTCTTTAACCATATATAACAGAGACACACAATTGAATCTCTTCTAGACATCCAGCTTCAGTTAGATAGTATAGCATCACAAAACTGGAATTAAAATAGACTTGTGAAAAATTCAGAAAAAAGAAGAAGAATCCTCAGCATGAATGCTCTAGGAAATCCTGCAGAACCTTATGACTCTCCAAAGTACACACGAAAAAACAGAGCTGCTTTGTTTCTTGATCGGAAGTGGGAATATTCTGAATGAAAGAGCATGGAGTTTTCTAGAAGTCACTGAAATACAACATTACATGATGGTAAAAGTATGAGTCAAGGGGGAAATAACAACAGTAATTATATGTGACAGACAGGTAATTGCACTCAGAAACATAGAAACCTTTTTTACTCCCCAAGAGAAAGTGCCAGGGCAACTTCGAGGTGATATTGATTATACAGCCAGGACCATTAAATCAGACCTGAAAACCATGGCCCATACCCTTTAAGAATAGCAAGTAATATGTGTAAAAATGGCATGCCAGAAGCATCTGACCTCTAACTTCATGAGGCGGAGAGAGAGTCGTTTTCAGCATTAACAGCCCCGAACTGATTCCCATGAGGCAAAGGTCAGACATACCTCCGCCCTCTAACCTTGAACCTATTCAAAAAGGAGTCATCCCTCCCAGCATTCCTTCCTTCCCTGCACAGTTTGATAATTCATTGGCAATGGCCATATAGAACTGACAGACTCAGGATTATGGGGTTTATTAGGAAAGTAACAGGTTATGATTCATGATCAGAAAGTTCAAATGATAAAATTCTGCAGTCAGAACAGACCTTCTCAGCCTTGTGCTAAGGCAGGCCTTTCTTTGGCCCTGGGCCCCTTGGGCCCTCATCTCCTTGGGCCTCTTGGACTGGCCTGCCTTCTGTCCTGCTTCAGCAAGTGTTGCAAAGTTCTTTAGCTCTACCAGTAAATGCCTGGAGGCAACCTCTTCTCCTGGGAAGCCTCAGCATGAAGGTGTTCAGCTCTCTTGTTCTGTGGGGTGAGGAGGCCACTGTACCATCTCCTCAAGTCTCTTGGTCCTGCTACATCTGCTTCCCCATTTCTCCACCTCTGCTTCTTGTTGTCCCAGTGTTATGGCACTCTTTCTCCTGGGTCTAGGAGCTTCCAAGCTCAGGGAGCCTGGGCCAAAGGATGTGCTCTGCTTATAGGTCTTCTTCTTGGTGGTAGTCAGGTGTCCCCTTCCTCCTCTGGGATGGCAATACTAACATATCTACTCATAGGAGATACATACACTTTATTTGCATGTTCGCACCCCAGAAGGGTGCCACCCACCTTATTTGTGTTATCAGCAAGCTGTTCAATCCCTTTGGTAGGCCGCAAGAACCTTATTTGCATAGTCCTATCCGACTTGACGGCACATAACAACAACAACAACAAATCCAATCATTTAAAAGCTCTGATAGTGTAGTGCCTAAGGCACTTGACTGCTAACCAGAAGGCTGGAGGTTCAAACCCACCAGCCACTCCTCAGAAGGAAGATGGGGCAATATACTCCCATAGCACTGCTGCCTTGGAAACCCAAGGAGGGGTTGCTATGAGTCGGGTCCGACTTGATGGCACATAACAACAACAACCAAGCCAATCATTTAATTGGCGTTACAAGACCATGCTAGAAAGACCATATAAAAGTGATTCATTGTATGACAACATGGTTCTTAAAAATAAATGTAAGTAACAAAGATAAGGAAAGAACATTTAATATATATTCTTGGTTTTATGATTGATTAAGATATATTTAAATAATACATAAACATCAACTAGCATTATTACAAATAACTCCACAAGCATTGACGCTAATTATACTACTTACCTGAAATAGAGATAAATATGTCTATCATGTTCCACGCAAGATGTTGAAAACGGCCTGCACCAATTTACATTTCATAATAAATATTCAATTTTTTTCATCAATGATATAACAAAATACAGTACATTCACAAGAAATTAATTTGTTTTTTGTTCAAAATTCATTTGTATCTCTGGCTATTGAAACCTGTTGCAGAAACGTTATGCATATAGAGTCCTAGGACAAAAAGCAATGTTTTTCAAAAGGCTTACATTGTTGTTGGTTTCCTTATAGAGAAATTCCCAGGGAAATGCCAAGTTGACATGAATGTGCAAAGAATTATAGCTGATGTAATACACGGACATTTAAATAAACACTATTGATCTTCACTTATCGCAAACCGAAAAGCCTGTGAATCGTTGATGTTCTCTCTATTGGCTTTTCTTCTTCAAAGCCTGTTCTAGAAGATAGCAATTTGTTATGACAACCTGTTCTATTCATCAGCACCACAAAGAATCAGGCATTTGTCAATACGCATTCTGCACAGAGCACTCCTTGGTGCAAGTGGCATACTGTGGCTGAAAATTAGCCTCCAAAATCAGCTACCTGATACACCTCATACAATACAGCATTTGCACCTTTCTAAAAGAACTCTCAACCTGGAAAAGAAATGTTGCTTTTCTTTGTATGCATTTATACCCATTTCATTCAGTACAATTAGATGCCTGCTGTACTTTGGAAAGTATGAAATAGCAAAGGCTGGGAAATGCACATGTATTCAAACAATCTTCCCTTACTTATAATGAGGTGTCGCATTTTATCTAGACACACGTTGTATCAGTGGACATAGACTGTGTTTTTCTGTGACAACAAATGCTTGCAGCAAATCAGTCATATGCACATAAGAAGTGTGCTTCTGTCACAAAGAAAGTGCCCCCTGAGCCTGTGCAGCTCTCTGGGAGAGCCCCCGGGTGTGAGCTCAGTATTCCAGGCCGCTTAAATTCATGGCACCTGCATTTCATCGAGTGTTTTCACAACTATGGCGCCACAGGAGGAGCAGACTGGAGAGACCGTATCTCTTTCCCACATGCAGTCTGTCAAGGCAGGGTGCCTTCAGAAGGATGAGGGCGTGCAGGGATCCCTTCTGCCCAGACGGGAAGAACTGGCTATGAGAGAACAGGTGTTTCCTATCTGCTTTCTGAATTCTTCTCTCTCAAGTTCAGTGAAAGCCATGCCCCAGCCCCCTCAACAACAAGAGAATAGTTAGCTTTCATGGAGGTTTTACTAAGAGCCTCATGCTGGACTACATGCCCTGGCTTTATTATTTTTCTTAATCCTCAGGTAAACATATGAGACCATTAGATTATCATTCCCATTGTAAAGATAATAGGACTTCCATATCACTCGGAATGTGTGGAGTCAGGACTCAAACCCACATATTTTTCCAATATCAAAGCTTTTGTTCCCATGCTACTGTTCTCACACTGCAATTTGCTTTAATTTACAAATTCCTGGATGTCTGAGTTATTTTATTACTAAACTTAGCATAGGAAAGTGCTTATGAAAGGATATTTTAAAATGAAGAATGGGGACAAAAAGATTAGAGCCGATTTATTATCCACCCTCTCCAGCACACCTAGGGAGTACCCTGGTCAATAAAGGAGAAAGAAGAACTAGGGAGTCTCCTTTGAAATATGCTAATCTTAATTCCTGATGGTGTTTCCTAGGAAAGATAACATAGGGTCTTTATGCACAGAATACTATTAGCAGACTATGTCTGTTATGCCTGGACTGCTTATAGTAAAATTTGCTAATTCATGGGACATAACCCACTAAAAATATCAGAGTCAAATACACATTTATGAAGGTTTGAAATGGAGATTTTTATCATCAAAATGTCTCCCCTTATTTAAGTCCTGTCTCACGTTCCATCTCTTAGAGATCTTCTGTGTAAAATCTGGGCCTGGGAATGTCCTGATATGGTGACGACTGAGGTGGGGTGTTGAGTAAATAGTCTTAGCTTCCATGCGCACCTGTGTCCTGAGGTTACCTTTAATCTGTGCCTGTAGGGAAAGCTTGATACTCCTTATGATCTCTGATTCTTGGGAGTATGATCTCATCTTCTGTAACTTTGTGTTAACTTATTCCACTGCCATAGAGTTGATTCTGACTCATAGCAACTCTGTGACACAGGAGAACCACCCCATAGGGTTTCCAAGGGTATAATCTTTTTGGAAGCAGACTGCCATATCTTTCTCCCACAGATTGGCTAGTGGGTTCAGACTGCCACATTTTGTTTAGTAGCTGAGGGCTTACCCACTGTACCACCAGAACTTCCTTTGTATTATCTTGATGTCTAATTAATTTGCATTATCAAGGATTAGGGAATAGGATCATTTTATTACAAGGAAAGTCCCATCTGGGTACGGTAACTCTCTTGACATTGACTACCAAGTGTTAGCTCAGAATTCTTGCTGTTGTTAGTTGCCTTTGAGTTGATTCTGACTCATACTGACTCTACATACAACAGAAAGTAGTGCTTACTCCAGGGCTAGCCTCACAATCATTATGTTTGAGCCCATTGCTGCAGCCACTGTGTCAATCCATCTTGTTGAGCATCTTCCTAATTTTCGCTGAACCTCTACTTTACCCAAGGAGGGGTCGCTATGAGTCGGGCCGACTCGACGGCAAACAACAACAACAGCCCAGACTGTGCTGTTGCCATTCATAACATGTCACTGGCCAGTTTTCTTAGGAGTAGGTCATCATATCCTTCTTCCCAGTCTCTATTAGTCGGAAGTTCGGTTGAAACGTGTCCCCCACGGTTGATTCTGCTGGTATTTGAAGTACTCATGGCATGGCTTCCAGCATCACAGCAACATGCAAGACACCAACTTATGATGAATGCTGGCGGCTGAAATTCATGACACTTGCATAGCACTAAGGTTTTTCACAATTATGGTACCAGAGAAGGAGCTGAATGGATAGAATGGTACTGGGAATAGACTTCTCAACCTAATTCTACAACAGCAACAACAAACTATTTCTAGTGGAAATCTTTATACTATTTACAGTAAACTTGGAAGCCAAGTCTGACTGAATTCCTCAAAGGGACTGGGAATCTGAAGGCTACCTCCTGGAGAGACTCAGATACCCTTGAAGAATCTAGGAAATGAAGGTGATTAAATGACTGAAGAGGTAGAGTGACACCTTTTGTGTCAGGGGATTTGCTTATGTTTTAAGTCAAAGAATTAAATCTTAGCAACATCACCATCACTTTTATTCCCAGCAAGTGGAGGTAATAAAACCCACCTCCGAGTTCAGGTCTTCGGTGCTGTATCATACACAGTAGGATCCTGAGGAAAAGCAAGCCATTGGTGGATGCTAAAGGGAGCCCTGGGCTTTCACTGTCGTCTTGTGCCCTTGAGACAGCAATGTCTTAGAGTGTCTGTGTGGTATTGACCCCATTCATGTGGCAAACAGCATTGATTAAAGAAAGTCTAAAGTACAGGCCAGGTGCCATTCCCATGCTGGGGTGGGAGTAGCCCGCCAAAGTCTCTCTACCCTTGGCCCCAATACTGTTACCACACTTGGTCCAGTTATTTTCTGAAATATCTCCCTCCACCCCGCTTCTCATGGGCTGAGTAGCCTATCCGCTGCCCTGCACTTCCAGCCACCCGCAAACACCCAGAGCCCTTTAAGACTGTGCTCTGAGCTCCATCCTCACAACCAACACTCTCTTCCTGTCATCTTCACATTCTTCTTTTCTTCTGTCCCTCCCTTTCCCCTTATAAAAAAGGAAACCCAACCCACTGCCATCGAGTTGATAGTCACTCATAGTGACTCCCATTGGGTTTCCAAGGCTATAAATCTTTATGGAAGCAGACTGCCTCATCTTTCTTCCATGCAGTGGCTGGTGAGTTTAAACCACAGACCTTTTAGTTAGCAGCCAAATGCCTTATAGCCCTCACAAAAGATAAGAAGAATTTTATGGTTCACACATTGAAATGTCTGTTCACCCTTGTGTATTAGGGGAGGCAATGCCTGATGCCTTCTTCCTATAAGGAACCCAATTGCTTCTCCTTTGTGCCTGCCCCTTCCCAAAGACTACATGCTACACATATATGATGAATCCAAGTTTAATTCTCAGCCTCTCTCATCATTTCCTATGGAGTCCCTGGATGGTGCCAATAATTAAAGCACTCAGGTGCTACCTAAAAGGTTTGAAGTTCAGTTCCACCCAGATGCACTTTGGAAAAAGACTTGGTGATCTACTTCCAAAAAAATCAGCTACTGAAAACCCTATGGTGCCCAACTCTACTGTACCATACATGGGGTTGTCATGAGTTGGAGTTGACTCAATGGTAACTGGTAACTGGTTGAGAATTTATCATTCTAAACTTAATCAAACAATGACAATTCTCTTATTATCTCATATTCCTTGAAATGATTGTAGACAACCAGTAGAGTGGAGGCACTATTTTGAACCACTTAATTAATTCATTAACAACCTGTGATATGCAGAAGACACATCCTTGTTTGCTGAAAGCAAAAAAGACTTGAAGAACTTCCTGATGAAAATGAAAGACTATATGCTTCAGTATGAATTACATGTCATTATAAAGAAAAGAAAATCCTAATAACTATACCAATAAGCACATTGTCAAAGGATTTCATTTTACTTGGATCCACAATCAACACCCATGGAAGAAGCAGTCAAGATATCAAATGACTCATTGCCTTGGGCAAATCTGCTACAAAAGACCTCTTTAAAGTGTTAAACAGCAAAGACATCACTTTGAAGACCAAGGTGTGCCTGACCTAAGCCTTGGTATTTTCTTTGCCTCATATGCATATGAAATGTGGACAAGGAAAAGGAAGATCTGAGAAAAATGAAGGCTTTGAATGATGGTGTTGGTGAAGAATGTTAAACACACCACGTACTCTCAGAAAAACGAGCAAATCTGTATTGAAAGAAAGCAAGCCAGAATTCTCCCTAGAGGGAAGTATGTAGACTTCATGTTACTTACTTTGGACATGGTAATATCCTATCTAGAGGGCTCAGTCTTGTGGAGAGGGGCTTTCACAGGAGAGAATCAGGGAAAAACAGGAAGATCTGCAGTGAGATGAACTGACCAGTGATTGCAACAATGGGTTCAAACAAAGCAACAACAGGGAGGATGGTGCAGAACTGGCCGATATTTCATTCTGTTATACACGTGGGGTTGCTATGGTTTGGAACTGGATTGATGGCACCCAACAACAACAGTTTTCCACAGAGGGCCGCATCTGGGCCTTGTACATGGTAATAGTCCATGGATTCTAATTTGGGTACAGAGGAAACTTCCTTTAATTGAATGACATATATACATCATTTTATCTCATATAATTTTCTATAGAGCAATGATCTGGAATATATCAAAAGTTATGCTGGAAAGTTATTTTTTCTCTTCCGTAGTCAAATTGAGAAGGCTGCATGCTCATAGTTAAAGCAATAGTTTGTTGACGTTGTGTATGTATAGTTTATATGGTTATAGTTTAGTGAGTTATAACACGTAAGGACACCCTGCACTACTGAGGAGAATTGCATGAAATAAACCTTTTCAACTTTTACCTACTGTCGTAGTTATCTAGTGCTGTTATAACAGAAATACCACAAAATGCATAGCTTTAACCAACAAAAATTTACTCTTTCTCAGTTTAAGAGGGTAGGAATCTGAATTCAGGCACTAGCTCTAAGGGAAGGCTTTCTTTCTCTGTAAGTTCAGGGGGGAAATCCTTGTCCCGTGTCTAGGGGGTCCTCAGCACAGAGTCCCCATATTCAAAGGATTTTCTTGGCTCCTGCATCTTCTTTCTTGATGGTACTGGGGTCTCCCTTTCTCTGCTCACTTCTCTCTCTGTTTATCTCTTTTCAAATAAAATATGATGCAGGCCATAGCCCAGGGACACTCTTCTTACATAGGATCAAGTCTGTGACCTGAGTAAGGGTGTTGTACCTCATCCTAATCTCCTTACAACTGATTGGCTGATCATATCCGATCACATCATAGGGGATGATTGCATCTTTACATAATTTCCAACTTACATCATTACATGATTTCCAAACCACTGAGAATTATGACTCAGCCAAGCTGGCAAGTATTTGGAGGGGGACACAATTTAGTCAATGACACCTATTCTTCCCCAAACATATTTGAATGAGAAATGGCTTTTGTGTAGAGCAAGAGTCAGCAAATTATTTACTTAAAGGACAACAAGATAAATATTTCAGGTTTGCTGATAAAAAAATCAAGGCTATTATGTGGGTGCTTATGCAACTACTTGAAATGTAACCATTTGCAAATGTAAAAGTCATTCTTTGCTCTAGGCCGTAAAAGGGGCAGCTGGACTGGTTTGGCCTAAAGATCACATTTGGCCGTCCCTGGAATAGCCCGAGCCTAATGACAGCTTGGGTCAGTTTTTTGGAAAATGCTCAACCGAGTGCTTCTAAAGTTTCCCTTCTGTCACAAAACTTCATGATCTAGTTCAAAACTTGCTCAAGTGTTAATAAAAGGCATGCACACATAGTCAATTCTAATTCTTAAGACTGTGTCTTCCACTTACGCTTGGAACAAAATATATACATTAGTCTATTTGCTTAAAATAATGCATTGATTTCTAACTATATAAGACTTACTACAAAAGGATAAAAAAGAACAAGAACTTCACACAATCCCAAAGCTCAGAGATAAATATATTCACTAGTGGATTCTATTTCGTTCCCATCTTTTTCTTATCCATATTTTAAAAGTTGACATAGATTCTTTGGATGGTGTGCACTGCATGTATTGAGTGTTTATAATAACTACAGAAGAAGTCTCTGTCTGGTTAGAGAGAACAGTGTAATTTAATTTGAGATTTCTGCATGTAAAGTAAGGGGACCCTTGGTAGCATATGTCACTGATTGACTTTCCATGTTAATGGATTTACTCACATATTTTGTCTTTGTTGTTGTTGTTCTTGTTATGTGCTGTTGAGTCGGACCCGACTCATAGCGACCCCTCCTTGGGTTGCCGAGGCAGTATCACTATGGAAGTAGATTGCCCAACCTTCCTTCCTAGGAGGGGCTGGTGGGTTTGAACCATCAGCCAGCCTCTGGTTAGCAGTCAAGTGCCTTAGGCTCTACACTACCTGAGCTCCCAATTCTTTCTTTAGATTTCTGCTATTAGAGGGAATGTGAAGTGGAGCTACTCTTAAGCAGACTACGGTGTTCCTGGTGACTGTGTTCATTCAGTCAGTATGAGCGTGTTGGTTAAGTTGAATCCACTCCATGGAGTATACTATAGCTTTGGTCTGTGTGAACTTAAATATCTTTCTAGTAAAGCAGCTGGCCACTTAGTTGTGATGCAAGTTTTAATTGTCAGAAATCAGCCACTTCCAAGTTATTTGTCATGCATTTTCTTTTTAATGAGCTGAGGTTGAATACAACAAATAATAGATTCCACTGCCATAGCTACACGTTGCTAAGATCTGGATAAATGCATTTGGCTTCCTCTAGGGACAAACACAGCAGCTTTCCAAATATTTCACAGTAAGATCTGGCACATTCACAGAAGTGCCTTCTGAAGGTTTAGTTAGTTATTTATTGAGACGGTAGGAAAATCGCAACTACATATTTTACTTTTCAGCTTCCAATCTCTTTGTCCTTCAGTGACAATTAATTAACTTGAAGATTGTACTTCTTAGATGCATGATGGAACAAGGTCAGAAGATATTTTAAAATCACGCTAAAGAAATTTCCCTGAGTGTCCAAAAATAAGGGAATTAAGCCAAGGAAAGTCCAAACCCTGCCAAGAACCTAAGACACTCATGGCTGCCAATAAAGAAATTCTGTGTCCCTCACCCTGACCTGCCAGCCTCAAGCTAGTCCCCAAATTTCTGTCCAATTCTACTGTTGGTAAAGAGGACAAACCCACAGAGCAGATTAAAAAGACCCTATTCACCAGCCCTCATTTCTGTGAAACAAAGTGAAAGTTCAGCATCTGTAACTGAAAAGAGGTCAGAAAAAGGATTCCAGTTAAAAAAGAAGACAGAGAATTCAGAGAGAAGAAGAGAGGCAGAGGGAGAGAGGGTGAGAGGGTCGGAGACAGAGAGGACCATTCAGGGATTCCCAGGAGTGTCTAGGTGAGACTCCTGCCTGTTTGCTGATGCCTCATCTCCTGGCACTGACACTTTACATTCAACTTCCAAATTCCAGAGCATGTTGTGCTTGGGAACTTTGGTTTCTGTGGGTTAGAAACATTGTGCTGGTGACATCAAATGGAAGAGGATCAGAGGTGGTTCACTGGAGAAGTCTGTGCGGGACGATGGGTGGGTGTGAGGCGGCTGCTTCGCACTGTGCGAGCGCTCCATTTCCACTTCAATCACACACTGCCTGAGCGCTCTCCAATGTATAGATTTTAACAAAATAACATTTTTCAGGCTCTCCAGGTCATTTCCAGCTTCCATGCAGAGCGCACATTAAAGGATAACGACACTGCATTTCTGTTGCAAGAAGTGACTGAGCAGCTGGAAGGGAGAAAATGGAATTATTTGCTTTAAAGGATGGGTAATGACTTACGAACTTAGCAGCTTGTCATTTCTGTTCTCCTTTGTATAGTGACAATGGGACTGAAGCATTGGCTCTGTTCAGACGGCCAGCTGGGGATGGGTGTGCTGAAATCATCACGGTGGCACTCCTACAACACCGGGTATGCTTGCATGGGGACATTTTTAGGACTCAGGTCCAAGGTTTTCTGTCCAGACTCAGTGTATCCAACACACTGATAATTTGACCAAGATTGGCTAAGAAAGTTCATTGTTGGTTAGACAAAAATTGTCATCAACGGCTTAGACTGAAGTTGTTTAAGATGACACATACCATTTGCTCTTTTACCTATATAATTTGTAATTTCCTTTAAGTTGTTTTTGCCAACGTCCATGAAATAATATTTCATAAAATTTTCTATTGCTATCTACATGTAAAGGTTCTTGGACAGTTGATGCAAATAAGCTTTTGAGATCATTGAGATAAACAGAAAAGTACTGAAGACACTTGAGATAAATCTAGCCGATAATTGACAAGTAAGAGGGACATGAGGGCTTCGTGAGAAGCGTTAGTCTAAACTTCAGACAGGAGTCATCAGACTTCATCAGAATTGTAGGTTGAACTTGTCTATCCACTGCCAACTTGTGATTTTCCGACACTCAACTATTCTCCCCTTAAATCAACCACATCAAAGGTCCAGACACGCCAAGCCTCAAAGTTGCAACCAGAGCAGCATAACCACACAGATGTCTTGAGTCCTCTGTTTTGACTTGATTGTAACATTACCCCCATGTGACAGGGGTAGACAGAAGAAAAATGTTGTTAAATCCAATTCGATATAATACATTTCTTGATTAGAAAGAACAGATAAAAACTGAAGTTTACAATATTATCATAGCCAAAATATACTTATATCTCCACATGATTGACAATTTACCAAATGAAGAAATCAAGAATGTATTTATATATCTGTTTTCTTTTGGACCCTGAGTGAACACACACACACACACACACACACTACTTGTAAAAACTCTGTTTGTGTTATTTGTTTCAGTAAACAGAGACTTAAACTAATGAACTAAACTAAAATCACATAGCAAGTGGAAGGCTTGGAAGGGAGACCTACCCATTATACTGGCAGTTTATCTATTGTTTTCGAATTTTGCTGAGAATATAGAAAGAACTTAATAAATGTTTGTTAAAAATCTGAATAAATGAATGGTAATTTTAGTTTTCCCCCATTTACCTTATTGGGGTTGTTGGAGATCTTTTAATTTGCTGCAGATTCTGGGGAGCCCTGAGGAATAGAAGAATAAAGGGTGGAATTCTATACGACGGAGTGTTATGTGTTTCATTTCTCATTTATCCATCTGGCCTCAGGGAAATAAAAAACTATCTATAAATATTCTGGCATTATATATTTTTTTTGGTTGCTAAAGATAGAATAATGAGCCTTCCTTGTGAGTCATGATTTGGTTTATTGATACAGTTCTCAGACCTCTCTCCAAAATGCCAAAAAAAAAAAAAATCACTCAAAGATTGACAATTTCTTCCAGAGATAATTTTAGAGATCATTTTACATATTCAAGTCAAAGTAGCATCAAGATCATTATAAGTAGTCAACTGTATGGGAAGCAATTGGCCACTCAATGATATATTCATTCTTAAGTTTTAGGGCAATAAAAGAGACTATATGAAAAAATATGGAAATCAATGAATATCCTCAAAGCTCAATTTACAGTTTGAAGACTTTATAACATTTTCTCAACTTGACTGAAGAATGGTGCGGATATAAGGAGAGGGTCAAAGTAGCCTAAAACCAGTCATGGGAAATATTAAAGGTTTTGTCCTTCTTACTTTGACCTGAGATCAAGTGTTTGCAATGAACAGTTTGTTATAAAAAGACCTTTGGCTCACAGAATTGTTTCTTCACAAACACATCACCCAATGTTATATGCACATGATTTACTGTTTTAAGCCCTCCACATAGAATACTGAGCAGCAACACACCAGTCCATAATGCAGTAAGTAGATTGGTTTTGCTGGCAGTTGTCAGAGGCCATCATTGTTCATTATACGGTTGGCTTAATTGGTTTTCTCCTGTAACGCATAGACAATATTCTCTTAATTTGTTCCACACAGTGTCCTTAAATCAAAACCTCTGAATTATTGTTTAATTATTATTACTTTTTCCATAGTGGTTATTTCCTGGCATTGTTTTATGATAAAACACTTGTTTGTCCTTTGCATGGAAATTAATGTACAACTGAAAAGGTCATTTGAATAGAACTGCTATTTTGAAACATCAGCTACTTGTTATTAGTGACATGTTGAAGTAAAAGTTGACTGATTTTTGAAATCAAATACTGTAGTAAGTTACAACACTTAGAATGTTCATCTCTTTGGAGAATCATTTTGGTTTCCATGTTCTACATGGAAGAAAAGGCTGAGTGATGGATTTGAGGGCCGTCAGTGTGAGTCATTTGTGGAGGCATCTGCAGGATGATATCAGGCAGATGTTAGTGAGATTTCTTCTAGTTGCTTTGGGAAAACAAAGACCAAGACCTTTGGTTAAAAATAGCTTTAATATTGTTGATGTGTAACTAGAAAATTAATGAGCAAAGTTTCTAAGGCACTTTGAGCTACGGTTGTATTTATGGTTTAAGTAGTAAGAAAAGTCTAGGTTAGGAAAGCATTAGTTGAAATTGTATTTTGAAATGATGTTTGGAAAGCAAAAATTCCTGAAACAGCCTCCCCTAGTACTCAGTATAAAATGAGGAAGTCAACAAACACGACGAGAACTAATGAAAACCAGGTAAATAGAGGACAAGCAATGACCCAATAATCCATAACCTGAGTGGTACTAAGCTACCATGTGACCTGTCTTAAAACAGTACCATATTCAAAAGAAAGTCAGTTCTATGCACAATGAAAAATTAACAACTATTTAAATGTTTCCTAGAGCTTTCCAAAGAGAAGCCAAAATAAAAGTATAATTCATGACTTAGCAAAACATCCTAAATTCATCTTTATTCACCCATCTCCCTAAATCCTCACCCAAGCTGCTGCTCTGTCTCCTACAGACAATATCCTCTCACTTTCTCTACATCCTTGAAGAACACTGGAGTCGATGCAGCCCGTGGAAGACCCAGTTCTCCTTCCTGCCTCCTGGACACAGTCCATCCTACTGCCGTCAGATCTGGAGCTGATTCCTGGCCTTTCTAAAGTAAACAAGTGGAGCAATTCTTGGTTATTACAAGTTCGTTATTTTTATCCATAATGCATATTCAAAAAGGACTAGGAACTAAATAAATCAACATAGACATACAGTCTCAGAAGACATACTTCTCTTCATATCGTATTCCATTAAACACGACTGGACTGGGGAAATAGGTCACACTGTCAACATCTCAGCAAACAAAATATGATCCAGAAAGAATACCACAGTAGGCTTTTTTCACCTTTTAGAAGTTTATTATGTAATATAATGAAACATCTCTGACAAGACAGTATCTTTATTATCATAAATCATCTTCCATTTGCTAAATGTTGTAGTAAGTGTTTACAGTGTGAACTTGGTGTTCCTTTCTCATAGGCTGTCCCATATTTTAGTCATTTGTTGTATCAGTATTTTTTATATCGCTATAACAATAACATTTAGTGATCTTGAGCATGAATATTTGAAGGTCTTTAGAATTTAGACCTTTCTCATTGGTGATCTAATTGTTTTTTAAAATATTTTGCTAAAAATATTCTTGGAAGATATAAGCTGTCATCAGTTCACTAGATGATATTCATTGTTTGGAACGCCACACAGCACACACTGGGACCCAAATGAAGGGAGATGGGACAATTGACTTCCATAAAGATTTACTGCCTCAGAAACGCAAAGAGAAGCACTATGAGTCAGAACTGACTCAGTGGCGGTGAGTTTGGTTTGGTTAGGTTCGGGTTCTAAACTAGAATATGAAGTACAAGTTTTCTTTCATGTGGTTTCTTATTCTTCCATACACACATAGATATAGGTGTATATGTATAGATATGTGTACATGTGTTTATATCAGTTGTTAATTTTTTGCTTTAGACATTTTTAACTACACGCAAAATCAAACAATAGCCCTCTATGTAAGCATTACTGAAGTACCACAATTTTCAACATTTGGCTAACTTTTAAACTATTATTCCAAACTTATTTTGCTAGAATATTTTAAAGAAAATCTAATATATAATTTCACCATTGAATACTGCAGCATGAATCTTTAATAGGGAGGATTTTTTAAAAAGTCCCCAAACCATTATCATAGCTAACTAATTAAAATGATCATTTATCAAAATGTGCCATCAAGTCCACATAAAAAGTTATCCAGTTTGCTCAAAGTATGATTTTATATTTGATTCATATGAATCTGGATCTGGATCCAAATTAGATATTTAATTGCATTTGGAAAATATGTCTCTTAAATCATAAATGTGTGTGTGTGTGTGTAAAGTACAGGAAATTGAACAATTTACTTCTCATGTACTTCACACTACATTCTTTATTCATTGAAGAAAGTTGGCTTTTGCTTGCTCTCACTTCTTTGTGTTTTAAAGTTATAATTTCCCTTCTGTTTTTCATATAAACTGGTTGGTAGAGCTAAAAGCTCATATATCCTTAGTTTTTAAAAATTTCAATAATATTTAATAATTAGTCTTTTGTAATATCTATTGCTTTAAATTTTCAGATTTTAGGACTTTGGGTGGAGATAATATTGCTCACATATGCACCAGTTAGTTTTGGTACATAACAAAATATTTTTAACATTTGTATTAATATTTAACCAAAATTTCTACAGATAAAGGATATATAGTTAGGAAGTTCATCTGGGGACTGGTATTTGTGGTTGTCACCTCTTGTGTAATAATTTACAAATTTTTCTCTTGAAGTCCCAATGAAGATTTATGCTTTAAGGGCCATATTATCAATGTCACAACTACTCATTTCCATACTACAGCTTGAAAACAGCCATTGTTGTTATGTGCCATCGAGTCAGACCCAACTCATAGCGACCCCTCCTTGGGTTTCTGAGGTAGTATCACTACAGAAGTAGATTACCCCATCTTCCTTCCTAGGAGTGGCTGGTGGGTTTGAACTGCCAGCCTTCTGATTAGCAGTCAAGTGGCTTAGGCACTATGCTACCATGAGCTTGTGGTGTTTCAATAAAATTTATTAAAAAAAAAAAATTTGGTACCTGTTTGGAGGCTGTAATTTTCCAACAATTGCATTGTTATTGTTGTTAGGTGCTGTTAAGTTGGCAATCCTATGTACAACAGAACAAAATACTGCCTGCTCATGCACCATCCCCACAATCCTTCATATACTTGAACCCATCATTGCAGCCATTGTGTCAATCCATTTCCTTGAGGTTCTTCCCCTTTTTTCCTGACCCTCTACTTTACCAAGCATGATATTCTTCTCCAGAGAATGGTCTCTTTTGACAACATGACCAAAGTAGGTGAGACGAAGCCTGGCCATTCTCACTTCCAAGGAGCATTCTGGCTGTACTTCTTCCAGGACAGACTTGTTTGGTCTTCTGGTAGTTCATAGTACTCACCAACACCACAATTGAGAAGCAACAACTCTTCTTTAGTCTTCCTTGTTCATTGCCCAGTTTTCACATGCATATAAAGAGACTGAAAATACCATGACTGGGATTAGGCACACCTTAGTCTTTAAAGTGACATCTTTGCTCTTTAACACTTTAAACAGGTCTTTGGGAGCAGATTTACCCAGTGTTTTACACATTGTAATACAACATTTTATTTCTTGACTGCTGCTTCTGCTGATGTTGATTGTGGATCCAAGTAATATGAAATCTTTAATCTTCAGCAAGCAAGGTTGGGTCATCTGCATATTGCAGGCTGTTAATGAGTCTTCCTCCTATCCTGATGCCACATTCTTCTTCTCATAGTCCCATTTCTCAGATTATTTGCTCACTATACACATTGGATGTGTATGGTGAAAGGATACAACTCTGACATACTCTCTTCTTGATTATAAACCATGCGGTATCCCTTTGTTTTGTTTGAACAACAGCCTCCTGGTGTATGTACAGGTTCCTCATGAGCATAATTAAGTGTTCTGGAGTTTCCATTCTTTTCAATGTTATCCATAATTTGTTATGATTCACAAAATTGACTGCTTTTGCAGTCAATAAAACATAAATAAACATCTTTCTGTATTATTTAGTTTCAGACAATATTCGTTTGACATAAGCAATGATATCCCTTGTTCCATATCCTCTTCTGAATCCAGCTTGCAATTCTGGAAGTTCCCTGTCAATATACTGTTGCAAACCTTTTTGAATTTCTTTCAGCAAAATTTTACTTGCATGCCATATTAATGACATAGTTTGATAATTTCCACATTCTGTGGGATCACTTTTCTTTGGAATAGGTACAAATATGGATCTCTTCCAGTCAGTTGGCCAGGTAGCTGTCTTCCAAATCTTTTGGTATAGATGAATAAGTGCTTCCAGTGCAGCATCCGTTTGTTGAAACATCTCAATGGGTACTCTGTCACTTCCTGAAGCCTTGTTTGTATGCCAGTTCCTTCGGTGCAGCTTTGACTTCTTCCTTCAATCCCATTGGTTCTTGATCATATGCCACCTCCTGAAATGGATGAACATCAACCCATTCTTTTTCTACAATGACTGTGTGTATTCCTTCCATCTTCTTTTGATGCATCCTGCATCATTAAAGGGAGCTCTGGTGGTGTAGTGCTTAAGGTATTTGACTGCTAACCAGAGGGGTGGCAGTTCAAACCCACCAGCCAATCCTCAAAAGGAAGGTTGGGCAATCTACTTCCGTAGCAATACTGCCTCAGAAACACAAAGAGAGATTTTGCCCATAGAATCTTTCCATATTGCTTCTCAGGGCTTGAATCTTTTATCCAGTTCTTTAAGTTTGAGAAATGCCAAGCATATTCTTTCCTGTCAGTTTTCTAATCCCAGGTCTTTACACATTTCATTGTAATAACTGACTCTGTCTTCTTGAGCTGCTCTTTGAAATATTCTGTTTAGCTCATTTATCTTATCTTTCTCCATTTGCTTTAGCTACTCTCCATTCAAAAGAAAGTTTCAAAGTCTCTTCTGACATACATTTTAGTCTTTTCTTCCTTTTATTTATTTATTGTTTTAATGATCTTTGGCTTTCTTCATTGATGGTATTCTTGAAGTAATCTCACAATTCCTCTGGTTTTCATCTACTGGTGTTCAATATATCAATTGCACTAGTGGAACAAAGAAAAAAATGCATAAAGGAGAGATCATGATTTTTAGCAGAAATGGAGATGGAAATTATATGAAGTCATCAGAACAGAGTCACAGACATGAAAAATGCTTTGAGGAGCTCATTATTAAATTTGTATAGCTGAGAAAATAACAGTTGCTTAGAGATTCTTGTTCTTGTTAGGTGTTGTCAACTCAGTTTCGACTCATAGCAACCTCATGTACAAGAGAACGAAACACTGCCTGGTCCTGAGCCATCCTCACAATCACTGCTATGTTTGAGCTAATTATTGTAGCAACTGGTCAGTCAATTTTGTTGAGGGTTTTCCTCTTTTTTGCTGACCATGTCTTTAGCAAGCATAATGTCCTTCCCCAGAGACTGGTCTTTTCTGATAATATTTCCAAAGTATGAGAGGTGAAGGCTCACCATCCTCACTTCTAAGGAGAATTCTGGCTGTACTTCCTCCAACATAGATTTTTTACTTCTTCTAGCCGGCCATTGTACATTCAATATTTGTCAACAGAACAATTCAAATGTATCAACTCTTGTGTGATCTTCCTTATTCATTGTTCAGCATTCACATGAAAATGAGATGATTGGAAATACCAAGATTTGGGTAAGGTGCAACTTAGTCTTCAAAGTGACATCCTTGGTCTTTAACACTTTAAAGAGGTCTTTCATAGTAGATTTGCCCAATGCAATATGTCATTTGGTTTCTTGACTGCTGCTTTCATGGGCATAGATTGTTGATCCAAGCAAAATGAAATCCTGGACAAATTAAGTCTTTGCTCCATTTACCATAATGTTGCTTATAAAAGCCCAGTTATGAAGATTTTTATTTTCTTTATGTTGAGGTATAATCCATACTGAAGGCTATAGTCATTGATTTTCATCAGTAAGTGCTTCAACGCCTCTTCATTTTCAACATGCAATATTGTGTCATCTGAATATCATAAGCAGTTAATGGATGTTCCGCCAATCCTGATTCCATGATCTTCTCCACATAGGCCCGCTTCTTGGATTATTTGCTTAGCATGCAGATTAAGTATGTGAAAGGATACAACCCTGCCACACATTTCTTGATTTTAAACCATGCACTATCATCTTGTTCTATTTAAACAACTACCTTCGGTTTATGTACAGATTCCACAGGAACACAGTTAAGTGTTCTAGAGTTTGCATTCTTTGCAATGTTATGTATAATTTGTTGTGATCCACATAGTTTAATACTTTGACATTGTCAATAAAATGCAGGTAAACATCTTTGTGATATCTGTGCTTTCAACCAAGATCCATCTGACGTCAGCAATAATATCTTTCATTCCACACCCTCTTCTGAATCCTGCTTGAAATTCTGGCAGTTTTCTTTCGAAGTACTGCTGCAACTATTTTTGAATTATTTTAGCATAATTTTACTTGCATGTGATATTAATGATATTGTGTGATAATCTCCACATTCTGTTATATCAAGTTTTTAGGGGCACAGATATGTATATTTTCCAGTCAGTTGCCCATGTAGCTGTCTTCCTAATTTCTTGGCATAAACAAATGAACATGTCCAGTGCTGCTTTCATTTGTTGAAACATCTCAGTGGGCACTTTGTTGGCTCCTGGACTTTTTAATCAATTTCTTGAGTGCAGCTTGGACTCTTCCTTGGAATTCTTCCTTCAATACTTTTGGTTCTTTATCATATGCTACCTCCTGAAATGGTTGCACATTGTATTCCTTCTATCTTCTTTTGATGTTTCCTTCCTTATTCAATATTTTGCTCATAGAGTCCTGCAATATTGCAACCCAATGCTTATTTTTTTTCCTTCATTTCTTTCAGCTTGAGACATGTTGAGTGTGTTCTTCCCATTTGATTTTCCATCTCCAGATCTTTGCACATTTCAATATAATACATTATTTAAATACTTATAATACTATTTTAATACTTATTGTACTTTTGGGTAAAGATAGAGCAAGCAATATAAATTATACAATTTTAAAATGAAAAGTATAAACACAAAAATTAACAGAGCATGAAAGGCTTGAAATGATCTAATATATGCATCATTGGAATCCCAGAAAGAGAAAAGTGCAAGGATGGGGCTGAATAAATATCTGAATAAATAATTATTGAGAATTTTTTGATCAAATTAAAATATATCATTCTACACACCCAAGAAACTCACATAACCCCAGCAGGAAAATAAAATAAAGATCGATGCACATAGAAAATCTTGTGGACAGCCAGTGAAAAGGCACATTTCAAACATAGGTCAAAGATCAGAATTGTGGTAGAGACTTCTCTTTGAAATCTATATAAGCCAGCAAACAAAGGACTAACCTTTTAAAAATGCTGAAAGAAAAAGCTATCAAACCAGTATTCTATTTCAAGCAAAAATATATTTCGGAATGGAAGGCAAATATCTTCAAAAAATCAAAAACAGAACATATTTATTTCCATTAGCTAGTCACTAGAATTAGTAAAGGAAGGTCTTCCAGTAGGAAGAATATGATATTCAAGTGAAAGGAATAGGACTGGTAAGAAATGTAGTAAAAAGGAAAGTAATGACAAAATTCAGTTTTTTAAGTCAGTCTAACTGATAACTGGCTATTTAAAGAATTAATCATAGAAAAAAGATTCTCTTTCTTTTCTATATGTAAAATAAAATGTAAGAAAACAATAGAATAAAGGATGGATAGAGGAACTGAGATGATACTCTTATAAGTTTCATGTTCCAAATGTGAAGATTAGTATGAGAAATAATCCAAAATTGTAGATATTATTCATGCAATAATAAAATATATCCAGATAATCCAAAAGATGGTATAAAGGAAGAAAAAAATGAGATGATAAATATGAAATAGTTAAAAAGATGATAGATTTTAATCCAACCATAAAAAATGCATTTAATGTAAATTTTTCAATCATACAAATTAAAAAGAAACACAATATCAGATTTCATCAAAACAAAACAGCAGCAAGAAAAAAATCAAGACTCATTTATGTACTTTTTATAAAAACCTACATAAAATGAAATCTTATAGATTAAAAGAATGTTGTTGTTGTTGTTCTGTGCCATTGAGTTGGACACATAGCAACCCCTCCTTGGGTTTCTGAGGCAGTATCATTTTGGTAGTAGGTTGCCCCAACCTTCCTTCTGAGTTGTGGCTGGCGAGTGTGAACTGCCAGCTCTGTGGTTAGCAGTCAAGTGCCTTAGACACTACACTACCAGAGCTCCAGATGAAAAGAATGGAGAAGATAAAATATTCCATGAAAACACTAATCAAACAAAGTTGAATTATTTATATTGTTGTTGGGCAAAGTAGATTTATAACAAAGGAAGTTACCAGTGATAGAGAAAGACATAATATAATGCTACAGTTTCTGATTAGCTTAAAAAAATCACAATATTAAAGGGATATATACCTAATAATATAACTTAAAATTACATGAAACAGAAACTGATCAAGTTGATAGACTTGATAGAAGATATTGTTGTTATTGTTTTATATTCCAATGGAATAACAGATTCCATCATAATAGGATCAGGAACTCCATTGACTCACTTTCAATGAAACAGATATTTTTTACAAAATTTGGTCTGAAAACTTCTGGGAGAGGAAAATACACTTTCAGGATAGATAAATAAATAAATGTTAGCATGGTTTCCTTATTAACTTTCATTCTCTCAACACTATAAAGAGTAGGAAGTTCATTGCTGGCGTTTGCGATTCTATGTTGCAATGAATCTTTACGAAATGGCAACAGTTGATTTTGAACACAGTATAACACAGTTACCTGAAAGGTAAATAAGATGCTTTCCCTTTTCTAAAGATGTATCTGTGTGAGGCCACAGTTCTTATTTTAAAAAGCAATATCTTGAAGCATGTTGGATGTAGAAGCAGATATGAAAATCTAGCTGTCTTTTAAGTTAGGAATTATTGATAATTAATCTTGCAGGCAATGATTTAACATTAGTATTCAATTTAAAATATGAACAACTTCTAAACTATGAGCTTTACAACTTTCATAGTGAGTGACTGAGAAAATTAATTTCTCTATGACTCGGTGTTTTTTTTTTTTTTTTACTTGCTAAATGTGAAAAGTAGTATTCTGTATCTTTTTGGTTTATTGTGATGATAAAATAATATATTAGATCTTGACATGCAGTAAGTTCTTATGTAGTGTCTCTAATAATAATCCATTACTTTAATAGTAGAGAATATTTTAAAATCATTTTTCTTTATATATAAAAATAATTTTATATATATAAAGAATAGGGGAGGGAGAGACCCCACCCAGGCAGGAAGTGGGAAGAAGCCAGAGATGAAGGTCTGATCTAGGTATGGGGAGGGAGAGACCCCACCCAGGCAGGAAGTGGGAAGAAGCCAAAGCAATGGCCCAATCAGGTAGGGGGGAGGACAGGAAGTGGGCAGAGAAATGGGAACATTTAAGGGAGATGAACTTGTCTGTCAGTTTTTCCTATTGTGGTGGCTTGCGTGTTGCTGTGAGTCTAGAGGCTGTACTACAGGTGTTTCAAATGCCAGCAGGGTTGCCCATGGTGGACAGATTTCAGGATAGCTTCCAGACTGAGACAAACTCAGAAGAAGGAAGAGGCCATCTACTTCTCAAAGAATTGGCCAGGGAAAATCTTATGAATAGCAGAGAGACACTGTCTGATATATTACTGGACAACTTTATGAATAGTCCTGAAACACTGATACAGTGCTGGAAGATGAGACCCTCAAACAGGAAGGCACTCACAAAAGGACTGGGAAAGAGGTGCCTCATCAAACTAGAACCGACCTTAATGATATGGATAAAGTAAAGCTTTTGGGACCTCCATTTGCTGTGCAGCACAACTCAAATTGAGGAGAAACATCTTCAAACATCCATTAATAATCGGAATATGGAGTGTATGATGTATGAATCTAGGAAAATTGAAAGTTGTCAAAAATGAAATGAAACGCATAAAGATTGATATCCTAGGCATTAGTAAGCTGAAATGGACTGGTTTTGGCCATTTGACTCAGACAACCACATGATCTACTATGGTCGGAATGCCAAATTGAAAAGGAGTGGAGCAACATTCATCATCACAAAGAATGTTTCAAGATCTGTCCTGAAGTACAACGCTGTCAGTAATAGGATAATATCCATACGCCTATAAGGAAAGCCAGTTACTACTACTATTATTCAAATTTATGCACCAACCACCAAAGATATAGACGAGGAAATTGAAGATTTTACCAATTTCTGCAGTCTGAAATTGACCGAACATGCAATCAAGAGGTACTGATTATCACTGGTAACTGGAATGCAAAAGTTGGAAACAAAGAAAAATCACTGTATTGGAAAAGATGGCCTTGGTGATGGGAACAATGCTGGAGATGGCAGGATAGAATTTTGCAAGATCAATGACTTATTCATTGCAAATACCTTTTTTCAACAACACAAATGGCAGCTATACACGTGGGCTTTGCCAGATGGAGTGCACAGGAATCAGATTGACTACATCTCTGGCAAGAGGCGATGGAAAAGCTCACTATCTTCAGCCAAAACAAGGACAGGAACCGGTTGTGGAATCGACCATCAACTGCTCATATGCAAGTTCAAGTTGAAGTTGAAGACAATTAAAACAAGTTCACAAGAGCCAAAATATGATCTAGAATATATCCCTCCTGAATTTAGAGACCATCTAAAGAATAGACTTGATGCATTGAACACTAACAACCAAAAACCAGAGCAATTGTGGGATGACATCAAGAACATCATCCAGGAGGAAAGCAAAAGATCCTTAAAAAGACAAGAAAGGAAGAAAAGACCAAAATGGATGTCACAAGAGACTCTGAAACTTGCCCTTGAATGAAGAGTAGCTAAGGCAAATGGAAGAAATGACAAAAGAGCTGAACAGAAGATTTCAAATAGCAGCTTGAGAAGACAAAGTCAATTATTGTAATGAAATGTGCAGAGATCTGTAGTTAGAAAACCCAAAGGGAAGAAAGCACTCAGCCTTTCTCAAGCTGAAAGAACTGAAGAAAATATTTAAGCCTTAAGTTGCAATATTGAAAGATCGTATGGGCAAAATATTGAATGATGCAGGAAGCATCACAAGAAGATGGAAGGAATACACACAGTCACTGTACCACAAAAATTGGTCAATGTTCATCCATTTCAGGAGGTGGCATATGATCAAGAACTAATGGTAGTGAAGGAAGAAGTCGAAGCTGCACTGAGGGGAGTGGCTAAAAACAAGGCTCCAGGAATTGACAGAATACTCATTGAGATATTTCATCAAACAGATGCCCCACTGGAGGCACTCACTAGGTTATGCCAGGAGATTTGAAAGACAGCTACCTGGCTACTTACTGGAAGAGATCTACATTTGTACCCATTCCAAAGAAAGGTGATCCCACAGAATGTGGAAATTATCTAACAATATCATTAATATCTCATGCAAATACAATCTTACTGAAGATAATTCAAAAATGGTTGCAGCAGTATATTGACAGACAACTTCCAGAAATGCAAGCTGGATTCAGAAGAGGATGTGGGAGGAGAGATATCATTGCTGATGTCAGATAGATCTTGGTTCAAAGCAAATAATACCAGAAAGATGTTTACTTGTGTTTTATTGACTATATAAAGACATTCAATTGTGTGGATCATGACAAATTATGGATAACATTGAAAAGAACAGGAATTCCATGACACTTAAGTGTATTCATGAGGAACCTGTACGAGGAGGATGTTGTTTGAACAGAACAAGGAGAATACAGCATAGTTTAAAATAAGGAAGGGAGTGCATCAGGGTTGTATCCTTTCACTATACTTATGCAATCTATATGCTGAGCAACATAATCCAAGAAGCTGGACTATATGAAGAAGAACATGGCATCAGGATTGGAGGAAGAATCATTAACAACCTGCGATAAGCTAACAACACAACTTTGCTTGCTGAGAGTGAGGATGACTTGAAGCACTTAACTGACGAAGATTGAAGACTATAGCCTGCAGTGTGGATGACACCTCAATATAAAGAAAACAAACAAAAATCCTCAAAACTGGACCAATAAACAGCATCACGATAAATGGAGAAAAAATTGAAGTTGTCAAAGACTTCATATTATTTGGTTCTACAATCAACACCGATGGAAGCAGCAGTCAAGATATCAGACAACATATAGCACTGGACCAATCAGCTGCAAAAGACCTCTTTCAAGTGCTGAGGAACAAAGATATCTCCTTGAGGACTAAGGTGTACCTGACACAAACCACAATCTTTTCAAATGCCTCATATGCATGTGAGAGCTGAACAATGAATAAGGAAGACCGAAGAAGAGCTGATGCTTTTGACTTGTGGTGCTGGCAAAGAATGCTGAAAGTACCATGGACTGCTAAAAGAACTAACAGATCTGTCCTGGAGGAAGTGCAGCCAGAATGCTCCTTTTAGCAAGAATGGCTAGACTTCCTCTCACCTACTTTGGTCATATTTTAAGAAGAAACCCTTCCCTGGAGAAGGGTGTCATGCTTGGTAAAGTCAGAGGTCAATGAAAGCAGGGAAGGTCCTCAACAAGATGGATTAATTCAGTGGCTGCGGCGATGGGCTCAAGCATAGCAAGGGTCGTGGAGGTGGTACAGGTCCAGGTAGTGTTTTGCTCTGCTCTCTACACAGGGTCACTATGTGTCAGAGATGCCACAACAGCACCTAACAACAACAACAACAACAACAACAAAAATTTTGTTAAAATGAGGATTGTGAGAATATAAAGACAGATTGTATTGCCACATGTAGAAAATTAAATTCTTTTGACATCTAATGTTAAAGTGACCATCAGCAATATGCTAAGGTATGCCACTTTGAATTGATAAACTTGATTGGATTATTCTGGCATTTTTAGAAGAAACTCTCCTGGAGAGTTTCTTCTGTTCATAGTACAGAAACTCAACATAGTTTTTCTTTACCCCAAATTCCAGGTCAAGTGACCACATCTAGTCCATAATATACTATTATCACCAGTTGAATTTGACTCATGGAAAAGCTTGTGTGTTGGAAAAGCATTGTGTCTTCAAGAGTTTTCAATGGCTGATTTTCAGAAGTACATCTCCAGACTCCTCTTTCACCCAAGGTGCAGTGAACCTCCACAAGTGCTATTAGCAGCCTCGTTAGTGAGCTGTTTGCACCATTCATTAACTCCAATATCACATCACTAACATAAATGTCATAGCCAACAGCTTGCCATTATTATGGGGGGAATTAAGGACTTTCACATAAAATGCAAATTATAAAAAGTTCCATTATTTTATTATTTTTACCTTGATTAGAAGAGAAATTTTCTCTACTCTTTAATATTCTGAATGCTAAAATATTATTTTCAAGTTCAAGTAGGAAACGTTACTCCTCATTAAAAATTTCTTTTTCTTCTATTCTAATAAGCTGTATTAGGTGGTTCCTTCAAGTTGTTTTTTGCCAGACATATAATTCTTCTGTGTCATGTTCCATAAATTGAGAGTGGATTGCATATTTTTTTTAACCAAAACTCTTTTGACATCATAGCTTTCATAACAATGCACTCAGCCAGCATTCCATTTCAATTCTCCAATGGGTGCTAAGATGTCATGTAGAATTTTACATTGAACTTTGAAACTGTCATTTGACATATTTTATAATTAGAAGAAAGCAAAAATGTTATTAGAATTGAGCTGGAATTGTTTGCTTTGATATGCTCCGTATAATGTACTTTGGGACAGGATGACTAAATAGTATGTTCAAAGGTAGAGTTTGTCAAGCGAGCATCATGAAAAAATGACAAATTTAAAACGGAGAAAAATTATTTATGCTAAAAATCGGAGGGAACTATTTGGGGGGGGGAGAGGGAGACAGAGAGAGAGAGAGTGAGAGAGAGAGAGAGAGAGTGAGAGAGAGAGAGAGAATGTGAGAGAGAGAGAGAGAAGCAGAAAAGGACAGACATAGAAAGGGACAGAAACAGATGGAGTAAGAGAGACAGAAAACCAGAAAGAGGGTGAGGGAGAGAGAGACAGAGAGAGAGAGAGACAGAGAGAGAGAGACAGAGAGAGAGAAAATGTGTGACTGTTGGAGAAAGGAAATCCCAGCAAATAATTCAAACATATTCTATCCAATTACTTTTGTGAAGAGGGAAACTAGCTTTGAATTACCATTTTTATTAATAACTGGATTTCATGTGTTTCTATGGTACTTACAGGTTCTGACAAATTCTTTTCTTGTTTTGAGCTTCACAACCACCCTATGAGGGAAATTGGACAAGAACTATTTGCACATGAAGAAAGAGTGGGGCAGAAAATTGACTTGCGTTGGTTCACTCTATCCACACGGTAAATTGAAACAGGTCTTCTTTTTTCTCTGAATGTTGTTTCTTCAATTATATCCAGTTTTCTTTAAATTCTATGTCTCCATGTTGTTGTTGTTGTTATGTGCCGTGGAGTCAGACCCAACTCATAGCGACCGCTCCTTGGGTTTCTGAGCTGGTATCTCTACAGAAATAGATTGCTCAACCTTCCTTCCAAGGAGAGGCTGGTGGTTCAAACCTGGTTAGCAGTCAAATGCCTTAGGTACTATGTCACCAGAACTTCTATGTGTCTGTGTCTAGTTGCTCTCTTTATAAGATGCCAATCAGAAGGGGTAGGGTTTAGGACCCACTGTACGGTTGTTGTTGTTGTCGTTATGTGCCGTCAAGTCTGACCCGACTCATAGCAACCCCTCGGGTTTCTGAGGCACTATCGCTACAGAAGTAGATTGCCCCATCTTCCTTCCAAGGAGTGGCTGGTGGGTTTGAACCGGCAGCCTTCTGGTTAGCAGTCAACTGCCTTGGGCACTATGCTACCAGAGCTCCCCATAGGGAGGGAAAAAGCAAGAAACAAAATATTGCCCATAAACTTGCCTAGAAATACAGTAGTCTACATTTACTGTAATTCTGCAGCCATATATATATACAGATTTCATCAAATACATATACAACCAGTGCTGGGCATTTCTCCCCAGGTAGAATTACTTTCAGTGTGAGAGTACAAACTTGTACTTGAAAATCTTAGTCTCAAGTTGGATAAAGTTTATATATGTGCTACTTTTGACTATTTAAGAAGAATGTAACTAACAAATGCTCAAATGACCTACATTCATTTTATATCTACATACAGAGAGATATAAAAAGATGACATGCATACAGACCTATAGCCTAAGCAGTGTTGTTTAACCGTGTATGTACACATGCATACATGTCTTCTGTGTGTGAGTTTTATCCCACTGCTGTGCAGGATTAAAATGATCTTTCCTAATTTCAATTATTTTTATTAATTCATAGCACACTCTGTTTAGTAAGAAGTTTACTGGAGTGCACATAAATAGAAAATACATGTAAGAATAAAACAACATATAAAATTTATTCAGATGAGTAAGAAAAGAAGGAACATATGTATGATGCTTAAGTTGTGTGTCCACGTGGCTGGGCCTGGTTTTGAGTGGATTTAGTTATTTGCAATGGTAAGACTAGTATATTGACTCCATGGTGGAATCTACTGGAGCAGCTGAGTAGCTGCCTTAGGGATGTGGGCTGTTTCCAGTATAAAAGGAGAAGCTTTGAGAAAGGTCTTTGATCTTTTTGGCACATTTGGACCCTGTATGTATCCAAATCTTCATCTCAATGGCCTGCCATGTTGTTTACTGATCTTGGGACTGTTAATGGACTTGAATTAGTGGCCTGTTGTTTTACTTGTTAATCTCAGGACTATGCCATTGTATTTGTTGACTTCGGGTTTGCCAGACTCAGCGGCCAGCTGCTGCCTGAGTTAAGAGATCCCTCCAGTCCCAGTGAGTTGGGAGCAAGAGGCAGAGCTGAAGCCCATGGTCAGAAGGCCTTCACCCAGCCCCTAGAGCCAGCACTTTGAACTTGGACTTCTAGCCTCCTAAACTGTAAGAGAATAAATCCCTGTTTGTTGAAACCACCCATGTGTGGTATGTTCTGTAATAGCGGCACTAGAGGACCAAAACAATGGGACTGAGGTATTGTGGGAATAAAGAAAGTATGCACAAAAATACTTTTTGTTTCTTCAACTGCACTCACTCTTCAGGTCTCTCTAGAGGGTCATAATGTTTTAGATTTTAGAGATAGGATCAAGTAAAATGAAGATCAGATATTTGATGCATGGGACCCATTGGTTAGATGCTAATGAGATGATCACAAGAAACTCAGACCCAAAGCACGCTGTGTGCATATTGTGCAAGGCCATTGCATGGGCCATGCAAGGTACATGGAAGGTTGTTATGTGGACCACATGAGGTGTGTAGAAGGCCATTGTGTGGGCTGCATGAGGTGTGTAGAGGGCCGTTGTGTGGACCATGTCACATGTATGGAGGGTCATTGCATACACAGTATGAGGTCATCTCCCTGGATCTGTAAGTCTCATGTTCCACTTTGGCTCAGAAGGGGACCAAGTTCAGTTCAGAACTTTGTCTTTGGATATTAATGCTCTACCATGTTGCCTTCTTCTTTTTCCCTGGTATATTCTTTGTATACTGGAGGTATCTTCCCTGTCCACAATCTCCCCTTAAAAAGCAGCAGATATCTATTACAAGGGGAAGAAATACATAGGAAAGAGGACACAGAAAAGAGGTAACTATAGGGAGGAAGTGGGAAGAGAGCCATTACATGGTTAAGTTGTAGGTCAGTGACAGGAAACAAAATTGTATAGATTGCTGTTTGTAAAATGAATTTGTGCTGTAAACTTTCACTCAAATCACAGTAAAATTAAAAAAAAATCAGCAGTATCTATTCCCACTCACTTACCTTTTAAGTTTATGGCTGCCAGTGTGTTGGGCAATCTACTTCCGTAGTGATACTTCTTCGGAAACCCAAGGAGGGGTCGCTATGAGTCAGGCCTGACTCAATGGCACATAATAACAACAACAACAGTGTGTTCATCAGTGGAGGAAAAGAGAGGGGAGAAGATGGAGAAACCACATCAGCCATGGCAATGACAATCAACTCAACAAACCTCTGGGCTGGCCCTTGTGTGTCTGAGCTCGTGGTTGTTGATTTTGCTCTCACTCCTCCATCTCTGACTGCCGAGAGTGTGAGGACGTAGAGCTTCTTTGCCACCTGTTCTGGCTGGTTCTGCCTGTCCATTCCAACAGCCAAACTGTAGATCTGCAAGATGCCTGTTTCTGGTGATGTTAGTGAGGATGGGAGGGGGGGAAGGAGGAGGTTTCTGGTAAGGACTGAATGATAACCACATTTTCTGTTTTCCTCCGGCCCTCTATTTATGTGCACTAAGTGAAATACTCCATTTTAACAAGAAAAGAATATTTCTTTCTACTCAAGTTGAATAATTTTGTTCAATAACCCCACTAAAAAAATCACTTTAATTTTTAAAAGCATTAATAATATGGAATTATCTGAAATAACCATGGTAACAAGCTCTGAAGTAATATGAATTGCTTATATAACATAGAAACAGTGCTAAAAAATGGAAATTACCTATAATTTATCTCAGTTTCTTACCATGACAATAATACAATGTGTATTTTTCTCTAAACACATATTTTGGCTACAGCAGCAATCAAGAAGCTATTCAAAAATTATTTAAAGCTTTCCAAAAGCTAGCAGTTATTGTTTGGTTGCTATGGTTATTCTTACTAAAAATTTTTGGACACAATGATCATAAAACTGAAATTTATGGAAATGTAAAATTTAATATGAACAAAAAGAGTCTGGATCAAATTACAAAGGAAGGAAAACCAATACTACTGAAATTGCTTCTACAAAGATTGTTCTGATCAACCAAATTTAGAGCTATTTTTTATATTAACTAATGATCAATTTAAGTTTTCCTCTTCTTTTTTCTTCTTATGAGAGTTCTCAGTAATTCTATTTTTTTATCTGTATTTATCTACTTTATATCCCTAATATTTTTAAGCAGACCACTGTGGTAGTTAAGATTTTGTGCCAGCTTGGTTGGGTTGTGGTTTTGAGTGGCTGGGCAGCTGGATGTAGTTATTCCCTGTGATGAGACTGTAATCACCTCCGTGGTGGAATCTGTGAGCATCTAAGTAGTTGAAGGAGTGTCACCTGCAGTGTTTGGCCTGTGTCCAGTATCTGTGGAGAAGCTTTGGGAAAGGTCTCTAGCTTCTTGGCACTTTTTTTTTTTTTAATTGGGCTTCGGGTACAAACTTACAGAGCAGAATTTGTTTTAAAATCAATAATTTGTGTGCATTTAGTTTCACACCCTGATTACCATCCCCCAACCCTAGTCCCTCTCCTCCCCTCCATCCCCTGTGACCCCCCACCCCATGCCCTTCTTAACTATGCACTCCTGTCTGTCCATCTTTCCCACCATGTGAATGCTACCCTGCTTGTCCCCCATGGCCAGTTGCTCCAAGGAGTGTGTCTCCGTAGAGTAGGTGGGTGCATCACCCTGAGTTGAGTGTTCTGCACACATGCCTTCCTGTTGTTGGGCTGAGAGCCAATTCTTGGGAGTGAGTCTTATTCCAGGCCAAAGTGTATCCCAGGGCCGTAGCCTTGGGATTCTCACCAGACTCCATCTGACCAGTAATTCTGATCATTATTATGTTTTTGAGTTTTGTTCCATGTGATTCCTCCCAATCTATCCAGAATCTCCAGTTTTTATCCCTTCCTGAATGGTTGGCATTGGTAGCTGGGCACCATCTAGTTCTTTTGGTCTCGAGGTCCATCATATCCTTGGGCTAATTGTTTCCAAATCCCCTTGATTTTCTTCACTCTTCTTCACTTTAAACAAGAGGAGACCATTAGCTGCATCTTAGATGGCTGCTTGAAAGCTTTTAAGACTCCAATGACTACTCACCAAAGTAGATTGTGGAACAAGATTTTTATGTACTATGTTGTGCCAATTGAGCCTGATGTCCCCCAATACTATGGTCCCACGTCAGCAGGCTCAGTGATTCTCTCTCCCAAGGTGTTTGGCTGTCTCTGAGAGATTACTCCAACTCTGTCTTCTGTTGCTTTTATAATGATTATGGTTATTTTGTATCACTATATCTTTGCAAGATTATCGTCAGCTGAATCTGTCATTGGTCTAGGGTGCATTCCTGTTCACTGACCCCCATCTGATCTTCTCAGTTGTCTATGCATTTTTCTGTAGCCTGGTGTTTGGTGTTAGTGGTTATGCAATATTGTGCATATACTAGTATTTGCCTCTGTTGTCTATATCTTGTGTGCATGTTTCAGTGTCCTCTTTCGGCACAATTTGGATCCTGCATTTACCTGAGTCTTCATCTCGATTTCCTGGTCTTGAACCAGTGGCTGGCCATGTTGCCTGCTAATCTTGGGAGTGTTCCTAAACTTGAACCAGTGTCCTGCCATCCTGCTCACTGCTCTTCGGATTGTGTTATTTTACTTGCTGATCTTTGGTTTGTCAACCTCAGTAGCCAGCAGCTGCATGAGTTAAGAGAAGCCTCCAGCTAGAATAAGAGGCAGGGCTGAAGCGTAAGGTTGAGGAGCCTTCACCCAGCCCTTAGGGCCAGCACCCTGCATTCAGACTTCTAGCTTCCTAAACTGTAAAAGAATAAATTCCTCTTTGTTAAAGCCATCCCCTTGTGTTACAACTATTATAGCAGTAGTTGAGAACCAAGACAATCACCAAATAAAAAGTGACCTTCAGATTACTGACTGCTTTCAGTAGTAAGTGGATGCAGTACCTATCAGATCCTGGCACATACAGCTCTATGAGCACTGGCAATTTGCTTAATTTCTCTAACTCCACTGAGTACTGAATAGTGTGTTGGGCCTGTGAAATAACTAAGTCCATGTCATGCCTCAGGCTCAAAGCACTTAATCAGAGAAGCCAAGTTATAAATCCCCAATTCACATCATGAAATTCACAGATATCCTCATCTTTATTTTTGATGATGCATATTCCCTGATTATGTGTTTTATACAGAGATTTTCAACAGTATCCTCACACAAAGACTGCAAAATTTTGATTAAGTTTCATAATCATGAAATTTATTCAGTAGGAGTATAAATAGTATTTTAATAACAACTTTTTGAGATATAATTCAGCACCTTAAAAATTTTTCATTGAAAGAGTAGACTTCAGTAGCTTTTAGTATAGTCAGGGTTGCTCAGCCATGACCACAATTTAATTTCAGAACATTTTCTATATTTTACAAAAGAGCCCCTTACCTATTAGAGGTCACTTTCCATTCTCCAATACCACCCTCCAAACTTGTTGTTAAGTGCTGCCAAATTGGTTCCAACTCATGGTGACCCTATATACAACAGACTTAAATGATGCCCAGTCTTGCAACGTACTCACAATCATTGCTATGTTTGAGCCCATTGTTGTAGCCACTGTGTCAATTCATCTTCTTTAGGGTTTCCCTCTTTTCTGTTCACTCTCTACTTAATGAAGCATGGAGTCCTTCTCCAGTGATAGATTTATCCTAATAACATGTCCAAAGTAAGCCAGACAAAGTTTCACCATCCTCAATTCCAAGGACCACTCTGGCTGTACTTCATCCAAGACAGAATTGTTTGTTCTTCTGGAAGTCCATGGTATATTCAATATTCTTCAGCAACATCACAATTCAAGTGTGCCAATTCTTCTTCGATCTTCCTTTTTCACTGTCTAGATTCTGTATGTATATGAAGTAGCTGAAAATACCATGGTTTGGTCAAGTGCACCCTAGTCATCAAACTGATATTTTTGCTTTTTAATACTTTAAAGAGATTTTTTTGCAGAAGATTTGTCCAATGTGTCATTTGTTTTCTTCATGATTGCTTCCATGGACATTAATTGTTTCACCAAAATATATAGTATTTTTGACAACTTAAATGTCTTTGCCATTTACCATGATATTGCTTTGAGTCCACTTATAATGATTTTTGTCTTCGTTATGCTCATGTGTATCTATTTCTGAATTTACATAATTTCTATTCATCACCATTCTAGTGATAGACAACACATGGTAAATTATTTGTGATTGGGGGTTGGGAATAAAGGCCATTCAAGACTTGTCTGTTAATTTATCTCAAGGTGGTGGCCTGTATGTTGCTTGGGTGCAGGATGCTATGCCACCAGTATTTCAAATACCAGCAGAGTCACCTGGTGAATGGGTTTCAGTGGAGCTTCCAGAAAAAGACTGACTAGGAAAAAGAAACTGAGAAACTATATCTAAAACAAAGCAGCTGGTAAAACTTATAAATAGCAGCAGAACATTGTCTGATATGGTGCCTGAAGATGAGTCTGGCAGGGTGGAAGGCACTTAAAATGTGACTGAGGATGAGCTGCCTCATCAAAGTAGAGTCAGCCTTAAAGACATGAATAGAGTAAAGCTTTTGGGATCTTCACTTACTGATGAGGCGTGACTCAAAATTAAAAGAAATAGCTATTCACAGCCATTACTAATCACAATGTGCAATGTATGAAATATAAATGTAGGAAAACTAGAAGTAAAATGCCTAAAGATCCATATCTTAGGGATTTATTGTTGTTGTTGTTGTTGTTGTTATGTGCTGTCGAGTCGGCCCCGACTCATAGCGACCCCTCCTTGGGTTTCTGAGGCAGTATCACTATGGAAGTAGGATTGCCCAACCTTCCTTCCGAAGAGTGGCTGGTGGGTTTGAACCGCCAGCCGTCTGGTGAGCAGTCAAGTGCTTTAGCCACTATGCTACCAGAGCTCCTATCTTAGGGATTAATTAGCTGAAATGGCTGGTATTGGCCATTTTGAATCAGAAAATCACATGGTCTAATATAGTGGGAATGGTAAATTGAAGAGGAATGTAACCAGATTCATTGTCAAAAAGAATTTTTCAACATCTATCCTGAAGTACAACACTGTCAGTGACATGATTATATCCATGTCCCTACAAGAAAGACCAGTTAACAATACTATTATTCAAAATTAAGCACTAATCACTAGTACCAAAGATGAAAAAATGGAAGATGTTTACCAATTTGTGCAGTCTGAAATTTATCAAAAATGTAATCAATATGCACTGATAATTACTAATGATTAGAATGTAAAAGTTTGGAAACAAAGAAGTAGAATCGGTAGATGGAAAATATGGCCTTGCTGATAGCTCACAGGATAGAATTTTGCAAGACTAATGACTTAGCCATTGTAAATATCTTTTTTCAACAACATACATCTAACTGTACACAAGGGCCTTGCCGGATGGAGTATAGAATAATCAAGTTGACAACATCTGTGGAAAGTGATGATAGAGAAGTTCGGTATCATCAATCAGAACAAGGTCAAGGGGTAACTACAGAACAGACCATCAATTGCTCACATGCAAGTTCAAGTTGAAGTCGAAGAAAATTAAAACAAGTCCATGAGAGC
>NW_006922109.1:230956-231687 GCF_000298275.1 Orycteropus afer afer | reverse complement strand
ACAGTTGCCTAAAATCAGAGAATGCTGTGTTTTAGTTGAGAATGAATTAGACTGTGTGGATCATAACAAATTTTTCATAGAACACTGCAAAAAGAAAGAATTCCAGAACACTTCACTGTGCTCAAGACGAACTTGTGCACTGAACAAGAGTCAGTCATTCAAACAGAACAAGGGGGCACTGCGTGGTTTAAAATCAAGAAAAGTGTGCATCAGGGTTGTGTCCTTATTCATTCTGTACATTGAGAACATACTCTGAGAAGCTGGACTATATGAAGAAATGTGGAAACTGGATTGGAGGAAGACCCATTAATGACCTGCAAATGCAGAAGACACAACCTTGCTTTCTGAAAGTGAAGAGGACTTGAAGCACTTACTGATGAAGATCAAAGACTACAGTCTTCAGTATGGATTACACCTCAACCTCAGGAAAACAAAAATCTTCACAGGTGACCATCATGGTAAATGGAGAAAAGATTGAAGTTGTTAAGGATTTCATTTTACTTATCTCGATAATCAACACCCATGGAAGCAGCAGTCAAGAAATCAAGCGATGCATTGCTTTAGGCAAATCTGTTGAGAAAGACCTTGTTGAAAGGTTAAAAAAGCCAAGATTTTACTTTGAGGACTAAGGGAAGCCTGACCCAAACCACGGCATTTTCCACTACCTCACATGCATATGAAAGCTGGACATTGAATAAGGAAACCCACATATGATTGATGCCTGTGAATTA
>NW_006922109.1:228739-230131 GCF_000298275.1 Orycteropus afer afer | reverse complement strand
ATTCCCCATGATGAGACTGTTATCACCTCCATAGTGGAATCTGCTCTGAGCAGCTAAGTAGTTGCCTTTGGGGTGTGGCCTACTTCCAATATGTACACTGAAGCTTTGAGGAAGGTCTGGAGTTTTCAGCACATTTTGGATCCTGCATTTGGTTGAATCTTCATGTTCAGTTTTTGGACTTGAACCAGTGGCCTGCCATCTTGCCTGTTGATGTTAGGACTGCGCCATTTTAGCTGCCAACCTTGGGCTTGTCAGCTTCAGCAGCCAGCATCTGCCTGAGTTAGGAGACACTTCTAGCTCCAGTGGGCCTGGAACAAGAGGCAGAGCTGAAGCCCAAAGTCAAGGGGCCTTTGCCCAGCCCCTAGGGTTGGCACTCTAAATTTGGACTTCTAGCCTCCCAAACTATAAGAGAATAAATTCCTGTTTGTTAAAGCCATCAGCTTGTGGTATTTCTGTAGACAGCGCTAGAGAACGGAGACAATGAAGCATTTCCAGCAACTTCTTATTGAACAGAGGTCTAGGAATGTGTGCACATTTGCTCTCTAGTTCTATACTCTTCAGTATATGCTGAAGGTCAAAGGTAGCCACATTTTTTTTTCCCAGAAACTCCCTTCAGGATGGGGACTGTATTTTATTGTGCATCAGAAATGGTCTGGCCTTGTAACTTGCCCATCAGATGTGGCAGGATTGCTTTTGTGAGAATTTTGATTGCCTTTCCCAAGCCCTTCTTTTAACATCTCCCAAATGAAGAATTTGTGTTTCAAGACTGGATTCGTGACAAAAACAAACTTCAGGGAAAAGCAATCCAATTGTAAACACAAAATAAATTTATACTCTGCTTGGCATAAAAGTAAAGAGGTTTATTAAGGATCAATTCGAACCAGGGATCTATGGGGCTCACTGAAATGAAGCCAAGTAGTCCAAGGCATGATAAGCAAACATTTTTATGAGTTTAGACACAGAACAATATTCTGATTGGTTTTCAGGCAAACAGGGAAGTTGGATATAGGCTTTCTCAAAGGAGGGGCTTTTCAGTGATGGGGGGTGACATGTAGCTGGACTTCAGTGATTGAAGACTTAGATTACAGAGCTATGTATGGTTGCAAGACAATTATAGGACATGCTCTACTGGGCAAATGCTATTAAAAATGCTTTCTCAAGCCTGTCTTTTCCAGGGGTCCATTGTAAAGAAGATTTTTTGAAAATGGTGTGCATTTAGACTCTCTGGCAACAGGCTGTTGACATTCAGCTTCTGCTTGACCACAGAGAAAAATATGCCCTCGGGGGTGTGATTTTAAGAGTGACTAAAAGTTAAGCAGAGCAGAGAAAAACCATTGGTAGAAAAAGCAACTTTAAGATACAAAATAGATTCCAGATTCATGTCAAGACTTA
>NW_006922109.1:226997-228359 GCF_000298275.1 Orycteropus afer afer | reverse complement strand
TTTATCCAAAGGACGTTGTTGTTAGGTGCCACTGAGTCAGCCGGGACTCACAACAACGCTAAGTACAGCACAGCAACCCGTCTGGTCCTGCATCATCCTCACAATTCTCGGTGGGCTTGAGCACTTTGCTGTAGCACCATGTCAAGCCATCTTCTTGAAGTTTCCCCCCTTTTCTCTGTTCCTCTACTTTACTAAGCAAGATACCCTTCTTCAGGGCCTGGTCCTTTCAGATAATGTGACCAATGTATGTGAGATGAAGTCTGGCCATTCTCACTTCCAGGGAGCATTCTAGCTGTACTTCTTCCAAGACAGACTTGTTTGTTCTTCTGGCAGTCCATGGTATTTTCAGTATTCTTTACCAAAACCACTATTCAAATGCATCAATTCTTTTTCAGTCATCCTTGTTCATAGTCCAGCTTTCACATGCATATGAGGCGATTGAAAAGACCCTGGCCTCAAAGTGACATCTTTACTCTTTAAAACTTTGAAGAGATCTTTTGCAGCAGATTTGCCCAGTACAAATACATTGTCCGATTTCTTGACTGCTGCTTCCATGGACATTGATTGTGGATCCTGTAAAATGAAAGCTTGAAACTCGTCTGGGTCTCACAACAGCTTCTAGATTCTGTGTGCTCATCCAATCTGACTGCTTTTGCTATATTTATGTTAATATGCAGAGCCCTTGGTGGTGCAAATGTTTAACACAGCTCAGCTGCTAACCCAAAGGGGCTTTGGAAGAAAGTGCTTGTGTTCTACCTCCAAAGAGTCAGTCATCGGCAACTCTCTAGAGCACGGTTCTGCTCTGAACACATGGGGTCTCATGAACAGGAGTTGACTCAGTGGCAACTGCTTTTAAACTTTTTTGAATTCAGGCTGTCTCAAGTACCTTTGCCACTTGTTGTGTTTATTTCTTGACTGAAAAAAATTAAATTTTGTGTCAATATGACTAAAAACTTTATTTATGGTGAAAATAAAACAGCAACAATAATAATAATAATAAAAGCAACCAAAGGCTGGGTTGGTGCTACGCTCTGTTTATGCATTGTCTATGAAGACAACAGAAGGAAAACAATTATAAAAAGCATGGGGCAAAGTAGAGAGTTTTCCAAACAAGTATTTTTGCCATCTTTGCACACTCTGCATGCATAATACCTCTGTCTGCTAACAGATCACACACAACCCTTCCAGTATAATAAAGCTGAATCACCTGGTGCCTCGTTTTATGAACCAATCATCTGAATCTGGCATTTTTCTTTTCTGCCAATCAGGCTATGTCTTCTATAGTTTTTTGGTTGATTTAGGGGGAAAAAGACAAATAGAAAATAAATCCTTATAACTGGTTCCTCTAGTGTTTCCCTTGCT
>NW_006922109.1:224123-226047 GCF_000298275.1 Orycteropus afer afer | reverse complement strand
AAAAAAAAAATGTAAGATACATATTATTTGCATAAAAATATGACCCTGTCCTCTATTCTTCCCATTACATTAACTAAAAACCACAGATATTATCCATAAAGAAAGCAATTGACAGATTTTCAAATATAGTCAAAATATTTCTCAATAAAAACTTGTTGATTGAATACCTGCAGATAATTTAGTAACTTACCTAAAATAATAGTGAATGTGAATGCTGAATATCTGTGATGGCCTCTTGAATGGGAATTTTGTTTCAATATGACTGAAAATAACAGAATAGCTAGAGCCCTCCTGACCCAAGGATTAATATGGGGTGAGTTTTCTGGGTGTACTCTTTGCCTCATGTATCCTAGACTGTGAGCTGAAGAAGCCAGCAACTTGGCAATGCCATTGGGCCTAGAGGATAATGTGCTGCAGAAAAACCTGCTCCCTCCTTCTAAGCAAAGGACCAAGAATGTGCAGCCTAGCAAGACAGAATTTTTTGAGACAATGAATGAACTCTCTATCCCAAGCAAACGTCACAGAAAAAAGTGGCCTAACCCCCAACAACACCAGCAATGGCTGACTGGAGACAGCACCAGAGACCCTATTTCTAACAGAGCAAAGACTGGGAGGGCCATTATGTATTGATAATCCATCAAGGAGACATAATAATCCTAAACATGTGTGCGCAAGACAACAGAGCTGTAAAATATGTAAAGTGGAAGCAGTTTGAATTGAAAGGAAAAATAGACAAATTAAATGTGGGGACTTCCAAACCCTTCTCTCAAAAATTGATAAACCAACTAGCCAGAATTGTAGCAAAGTTATAGAACCCACAATACCACCAACCAACAGATCTCATTGACATTTATAGATCATTCCACCCAACAATAGTAGAATACACAGATTCTCAAGAAACCACAAAATATATACCAAAGTAGACCATATTCTGGGCCATAAAACAAACCTCAACCCATTTAAGAGATTTTAGATCAAATAAAGTGTATTTTCTGACCTCAATGAGATAAAACTCAAAATAAATTAACAAAAGAAAACCACCAAACACTTGGAAACTAAACACCACACTTCTAAATAGTCAATGAGTTTGAAAGAAAGTCTCAAGACAAAGTTTTAAATAAATACATTAAACAGAAGAGAAATGAAAAAGAATTCAAAATTTGTGATACCAGGTAAAACAATTGAGAGAGACATTTATTTTCTTAGGCCAGACCCCTTTACTGCAACACATTGTCAGGTCTTTTCTCCCAGTGAGTCACTGATAGGTTCAAAGAGCTGAACCACTTACCTTTGTGTTGGCAGCTGAGTGCTGCATAACTATTGCACCACTCAGGCTTCTTGTATTAGAAAAGAATCCTCACATTAATTATCTAAACTCCTGACTCAAGAACCTAGAAAGAGAAGAGCAAAAGAAACTGAAAACAAGAAAGAAGAAAATAAATTTAAAACAGAAACCCATTAAATTGAAATTAAAAATATTGTTGTTTGTTGTTATATGCCATCAATTTGTCTCTGACTTATAGCGACCTTACGTACAACAGAACAAAACACTGCCCAGTCTGGCGTCAGCCTCACTGTCCCTATTATACCTGAGCCCAACGCTGTATCCACCATGTCAATCCATCTTGTTGAAGTCCTTCCCCTCTTTCGTTGACCCTCCACTTTACCATGCATGACATCCTTCTCCAGAGAATGGTCCCTTCTGAAAACATGACCAAAGTAGGTGAGACAAAGTCTGGCCATTCTTACTTCCAAGGAGCATTCAGGCTGTACTTCCTCCAGTGCAGGTTTGTTAGCTTGTTTTGGTTACCTAGTGCCGCTCTGACAAGAATATACCACCAATGGGTGGGTGGCTTGAATGAACAGGAGTTTGGGAGTTACAGTTTGGGAGGCTAGAAGTCCAAGTTCAAAGTGCTAGGCTCTT
>NW_006922109.1:204994-207218 GCF_000298275.1 Orycteropus afer afer | reverse complement strand
GACGGGCTCAAACGTGGCAACAATTGTGAAGATTGCCCAGGACCCGGCAGTGTTTCGTTCTGTGTACACTATGATCTGGAACCAATATGACGGCACCAAACAAAAACAAAACTACAAAAACTTTCACATTATGATACCACACCATTTCTATTAATAATCAACAGAAATATCCTAATCCCCAGAACTTGGGCCAATTGGTGGTATAAGTTTCTACAGTAGCGCTTAACTTTCAGAAACAGGGTTTAACTGCAACTGAATTAATGAGCCCATGTGCTGAATTCTATATATTTTGTTTTTTAAACAACGTGATTAAATACGTTTTTTCATTAAATCATTAGGTGGTGGCTTGGGCCTTTGTGAGGAAACACTCAGCAGGACCATTCCCTTCTTTATCTTGGAATGGGAGATTTCAACTTTGATAATTCCTCCAGTGTTTTATAAACTGCTTGTATTTATGTAGTAATGAAAAAGTATAAATTCACACATATTTCACTGCAGGGGAAACAAATGCAACCCAGCTGGGAGGCCTTGTAGTTAATCATGGAATGTGCAGCTTTTGGCTGCAGTGAATTAGCCATTCATCTCACTAATGAAAGTTGTCCAGAGTGCTGGGAGCCCCACAAAGTCACAGGGCTGTGAGTGTGTTCTCCAGGGACCTGGGCATGAGGTCAGGGTGGAGACAGAAAGATCCCAGTGTGTTGATCCCAGATCATATTCCTGTCGGAAGACCCCTCACTCACACGATTCTCTTTATCCCAAAAAGCCCGTGTGAAGATACCTGTCCAATATCTGCGTGTTTTCAGCCATGAAGCATGGAATAAGAGACCATGAACTTTCATTGTCCTGTGATTAATCTTCAGGCAAAGTCACTTTTTCTCCATCTAGACACTCATGTGATTCTGAGTCTATTTTTTGTCTTGGAGTTTCCTTGAATTAGCTGTTGTCTAAAAAAATAGGATAAGAAATCAAATATCCCAATAATCAGAAAGGCAAACCACGAAACACCCCATGGGGAGTCTGCCTCTCATAAATGTGCCCACTGTGATGAACTCTCTACTCTCGTTATTACTGCAAACAATTGAGGGCAGTCCATATACATGTCATGCATAGTGGAGACAGGTTCCCTAAAGAGGCAATAATTCCATTAATCTCCCCAGCTGTCCCAATTTCCCATTCCAGTCTCCTGGGCCTTTAAAAAAATCAAATCCCCACCAAAGACTGAAGTGTTTTTGGGTTAATTTAACCAGATTTGGCTCCTCATTGTTCAGCTGGTTCAGATCAGGGATAGTTACCAGCATTGCTAAATTCCACTTTATCTCTAGTCTTGATTCCTGTAAGGAACTTTATGTTTTCATCTGTTTGTTGTTCTTACATTTCAAAATGATTCCACTATGTGAACTACCATCCTATTTCAATAAAAATAAAAAAAGTAAGGGTAGAATCATTTTAGCGAAGCCACTTAAGCATTTTCAGTGCAACAAAAAAATGAGCCTGTGGGATCACTTTCTCAGTTAATTCCAATATTGTAGAAATATAAGGTGATGTTCAGGGTTTGACTTCATAAGAAACGTGGAAATTCTAATAAATTAAATATTTACATTAAAATAAACACAACCCTATGTGTGAGATAAAAGGTATGGGAGCATATGTATCTGATCTTGAAATCAAAGTCACTTTTGTAACACAAAACAATAAAAATACAAATGGAAAAATAAACAATATATTTGAATGTATGGGTTTGAATAGAAAGATGTAAAAATAATAGTGAATGTAAATTAAAAAAAAATTTAAAAATATTACAAATATAACTGAAATGGGCGATAGACTGTTGTAAAAGACACTATATTACTAAATAAGAAAAATACCAAGGTTTAATAGATAATAAAACATGACTCTTAAAGATAAGAAATCATAAATGACTAATAAAGCTATAAAATTGTCCAAATTAGTAATCTTATGACATCAACACAAAAATATGATTTTTTGCTTAATAGATAAGAAACGTTTTGTACCTCAAATTCAATTTCATAAAAGTAGAAGTAAAATGAGCTCTCATACACTTTTTGAACAATTGGCCAATTTTTGGACAACAAGATAGGAACTCTTTCTCTCTTAAAATGTACATTAACTCTTAGGGGTTTGATCTAAGGAAAGTTCAGTGATGTGGACAAAGATTTTGATTAGGGCTGTTCATCCAACATTTTATATAATAAAACAATATTAT
>NW_006922109.1:202924-204247 GCF_000298275.1 Orycteropus afer afer | reverse complement strand
ACTTTGAACTTGGACTTAAAGCCTCCAAATTGTAAGAATAAACTCCTGTTTGTTAAGGCCATCCCATTTGTGGTATATTCTTGTCAGAGTGGCACTAGGTAATCAGAACACTCACTTAACATCTCCCCAGGAAAAAACAAACAAACTGTTCCTGTAAAGAATGCAGAAAAAAAACCATACCCATGGACTAGTTCCACTCTGTCACATTGTGTCTCAATGCATCAGAATCAATGACATCCATCATGGATTGAATTGTGTCCCCCCAAAATATGTGTCAACTTGGCTAGGCCATGATTCTCAGTGGTTTGGCAATTATGTGATGATGTAATAATCCTCCATGATGTGATATGATGTGATAAGCCAATCAATTGTAAGGAGATTAGGGTGGGATGTAACACCCTTACTTAGGTAACAGCCCTGATCTAATGTAGGGGAGTTTCCCTGGGGTGTGGCCTGCATCACCTTTTATCTCATAAACAATAAAAGGCAACAGAACAAAGCAGAGACAGGGTGCCCTCAGTCCCACCAAGAAAGAGGAGCCCAGAGCAGAGTGTGGCCTTTGGGCCTGGGGTCCCTGGCTGAGAACCTCCTAGATTCAGGGGAAGACTGATGCCAGGACACATAGGGATCTCCAAGGAACTCTGGCCCACAGATGTTGAAAGGATGCAAGGACTTTCCCTCAGAGCCAATACAGAGAGAAAACATTTCCTTAGAGTTGGTGCCTTGAGTTTGTACTTCCTGAGTCCTAAGCTGAGAGAGAATAAATTTCTGTTTGTTGAAGCCGTCCATCTGTGGGAAGTCTGTTATAGGAGCACTAGATAAGTAAGACAGCAGTGACCAACAACAACAACTATATATTTATACACTTATAAATAATGGAAGGAAGTAAAGTAAATGCTAACCATAAATAATACAATTTGAGAGTGATTGTTCATTTTTTAAATTATCTTTGCAGGCTCTACAATGATCAGATAGTCCTGTATAAAATAAAATGAAAGAGAATGAAATGAAAATAACAAAAGAAGAACATGAATGCCTTATAAAGAAATTAATTGCTTTCATATATTTCTTTTGATTCCCTGTTTCATGTATTTTTTGTCTTGCAAGCAGCTATCTAGATGCAATGATGGGGTCTCTCCTCGTCCAGACCAAAGAAGAATGAAGAAAACCAAAGATACATGGAAACAATTAGTCCAAACGACTGGTACGCTATGCAGTCCTCAGGCAATACAACTATGAGACCAGAAGAACTAGATGGTGCCTGGCTACCACTGTCAACCATGTGGAGGGGGGAATCTGTGTAGGAGATCCTGGATAGAGAGG
>NW_006922109.1:200532-202177 GCF_000298275.1 Orycteropus afer afer | reverse complement strand
TAATCAAGTCCATGGTGGGATCTACAAGTAGCTGAGTGTCTGTTTTGGATATGTGGTCTGCTTCCTGTATATAAGAAGCAGCTTTGGGAATGGTCTCTAGCCTATGGCACGCTTGGACCCTGTGTGTAGCCATGTCATTGTTCAGCAGCCTGCTATGCTCTGCTGACCTTGGGACTTACGATGAACTTGAATTAATGGCAAAATCAATGGCCTGCCATGTGGTTTGGTAACATTTGGACTGTGCCTTTTTACTTGTCAACCTTGGGCTTCTCAGCCTCAACAGCCAGCAGCTGTCGGAGTGAAGAAACCCCTCCAGGTTCAGTGGGCTGGGAACTGGAGGCAGAGCTGGACCCCAAGGTTGAGGGGTTTTCACCCAGCCCCTAGAGCCTGGCACTTTGAACTTGGACTTAAAGTCTCCAAACTGTAAGAGAATAAAGTCTTGTTTGTTGAGGCCATCCCATTTGTGTTATATTCTTGTCAGAGTGACACTAGGTAACCAGAACAGCCTCTTAAACTATAAGAGGATAAATTCTTGTTTTTTAAAGTTATCCATTTGTGATATTTCTGTTAGAGCAGCACCAGAGAAACAAGACAAAGTGGGAGCTAAAATAAAGTAAACCTCATAGGCTAGTTTAGTTTTTGCTGTTCTTCCAATAAGATCATAAATGTCTTGAGGAAGAGAACCTTGAAAGACCTTTAACTATCCAGGGACACCAAACCTGTGGTCACGTGCAATGGCTGTTGACTAAGGATCACTGCTACAACACTGGGAACATATGCAGACTAATGGGGATTGTTGAGGACAGTGGAGGTGGCAAATACGGGGGAACTGTCTCCCTTCCAGCCAAGTAGCTTGATCATTACTTGCTGAAGACTGCATCCAATGTGTCAGTTTGTTCCATTTCTATCTCAAGGACATGGATACCTAGCTTCCCAGCCACTTAACCAGGCCCAGCCAAGTTGACACACAAACATAATCACTACAGAGGCTAAAAGTCTGAATTGAGAGTGCTGGCTCTAGGGGCTTGGTGAATGCCCTCAACCTTGGGCTTCAGCTCTGCCTCTTGTTCCAGGCCCACAGGAGCTGAGGCTTCTTCCAACTCACGCAGATACTGGCTGCTGAGGATGACAAACCCAAGACTGGCAAGTAAATTGCACAATCCCAAGATGAGCAGGCAACACGGCAGGCCACGTGTTCAAGTCCAGGAACTGGAGACGAAGACTTAGCCAAATGTAGGACCTCAAAGGGTCAAAAAACTAGAGACTTTCTCAAAGCTTGTCCACGCTGGAAGCAAGCCATACCCTGAATGCAACTATTCAGCTGATCACAACAGATTTGACCGTGGAGATGATTACAGTCTCATAAATGGGGAATAACTACATCCAGCTTTCAAACCACTCAAAACCAAGTTGACATACAACTTTAATTACTACATTCCACTCCTTGTCAACTTGGCATCTGTATGTTGTTGTTGTTAGGTGCAGTTGAGTTGTCTCCAACTCATAGAGACCTTATGTAAAACAGAATGAAACACTGCTGGGTCCTGGACTAGCCTCACCATCCTTGCTATACCTGAGCCCATCATTACAGCCACTGTGTCAATCCATCTTGTTGAGGGCCTTCCCCTTTTTTGTTGACCCTCCA
>NW_006922109.1:195989-199984 GCF_000298275.1 Orycteropus afer afer | reverse complement strand
TGAAGTCTTTTGACAATTTAAATCTTTTCTCTATTCATTGTGATGCTGCTTATTGGTCCAGTTGTAAGGATTTTTGTTTTCTTTATATTGAGATGTAATCCATGCTGAAGTCTTCAATCTTCATCAGTAAGTGCTTCAAGTTATCCTCATTTTCAGCAAGCAAAGCTGTATCATCTGTGTATCACGGGTTGTTAATGAATCTTCCTCCAATCCTGGTACCACATTCTTCTTCATATAGTCCAGCTTCTTGGATTATTTGTTCAACATATAGATTGAATAAGTATGGTGAAAGGATACAACCCTGACACACTCCCTTCCTGATTTTAAACCATGCAGTATCCCCTTTTTCTATCTGAATGACAGCCTCTTAGTCCATGTACAGGTTCCTCATGAGTATAATTAAGTGCTCTGGAATTCTCATTCTTCTCAATGTTATCCATAATTTGTTATGATCCACACAATCAAATACTTTTGCATAGTCAATAAAATACAAGTAAACATCTTTCTGGTATTCTTTGCTTTAAGCCAAGATCCATCTGACACCAGCAATGATATCCCTCATTCCACATCCTCTTCTGAATCCATTTTGCATTTCTGGAAGTTCTCTCAATATACTGCTGCAACCGTTTTTGGATTATCTTCAGTAATATTTTACTTGTGTATGATAATAATGATATTGTTTGATAATTTCCACACTCTGTGGGATCATCTCTTTTTCGAATGGGTACAAATATGGATCTTTTCCAGTCAGTTGGCCAGGTAGCTGTCTTCCAAATCTCTTGGCATAGCTGAGTGAGTGCCTCCAGCATGGCATCCATTTATTGAAACATCTCAAAGGGTATTCCATCAATTACTGGAGCCTTGTTTTTCACCAATTCCTTCAGTGCAGCTTCAACTTCTACCTTTTAGACCATCCATACTTCTGGTACTGAAGACACCTGTGGGATCTCCTTTATTGGGCAGCCCAACTTTCCTAGTCCATCTGAGTAGGGACCTCACTCCCTTGGCCTGGTCGGCCCTGTTCTTCTGCTCCTTGAACGTGGGAGCCCCAGTCCCTCACTTGTGGACAGTGGACATGGCCCTATCCCACTAGCACTCATGTACAGCAGCCCCACACTCCAGAACCAAGTTGGTGAAGTTCTGACTCTGAAACCTAGGAGGCTGGGGTGGTTCCATTCTTGGAAATCCCAGAGGCCATGGTTCCCTACCCTTTGAAACTGAGACAGTGCTGCTTCCCATTTCCTTGATCTCCCAAAGAAACCAGCCAAGCCTCTGCTGTGTTCCTGCAAGTGTTACAAAGCTCTTCAGCTAGCTCTATTAGTACCCAAAGGCAATTCACCCCACCAGGAAGCCTCCTGCCCAAAGGTACTCAGCTTTCTTGTTCCGTGGGCTGGGAAACCCATCTCTCTGTCTCCAGCCAGTCTCTTGGCTCTGCTGCCACTGTCTCTGCCAATCTCTGCACCAGTTTCTTTGCAGGTCTTTCTGCAGTGTACTCAGTGCAGGGATCTCAGGTCTAAGGCTATATTCCACTCCTGCTTCCCCATATTAGGTATCTGTTAGAGCAGCACTCCACTCTTGGCACCAAATTCTGTTTTGGTTCTCTAGTACTGCTGTAATAGAAATACCACAAGTAGATGGCTTTAACAAATAAGAATTTATGCTCTTACAGTTTAGGAGGCTACAATTCCAAATTCAGATTACTGACTCTAGGGGCTGGTTAAATGTCCCTTGACCTTGGGCTTCAGTTCTGCCTTTTGTCCCAGTATTACTGGACCTGGAGGCTTCTGATTCATGCAGCTACTGGCTGCTGAGGCCAACAAGTCCAAGATCAGTAGGTTCAATGGCATAATACCAAGATAAGCAAGCAATATGTTAGGCCATTGGTTCAAGTCCAGGAACTGGAGATGAAGACTTGGCCAAATGCAGTATCCAAGTGTGTCAAAAAGCTAGAGACCTTTCTCAAAGTTTCTCCATATATACTGGAAGCAAGACACATCACCAGAGTGATTAATTAGCCACTCATAGCAGATTACATCATGAAGTTGATTACACCACATTCAGTCTCATCATAGAGAATTACCACATCTAGCTCCCAAGCTACTCAAAATCACAGTCAGCCAAGTTGACACACAATTTTAACTACTACAAACTTGTTCTTAAATAACAGGATATTGTTTGATGCTGGGCCATTTAATGTTGCACCTGGAAAGGAATAATTATTAATAATTTTCTTATGTAATTTATTAATATAAAACACAAATAATAAATCAAAATCTTAAAATAATTATGACATTATTAAAGTAAATATTTTGAAACATGAAAGAGTTGCTATTCATCTATGAAATTACATACTATGTGTACCACTAACATCTTCACATTTACATAATTAACAAAAGAAATTACTTCAAAGCAAACAGTGATTGGAAACTCAAACATTTCTGTATTTTTTACTAACATGTAAGTTTAGTAAGTCATACTCTTTTAAATGGTTTAAACTCTGTAAGAACAAATTGAAGTTTACACAAAATACTAAAATTATTTCACATCTAAGCATTAATCTTACCCTAAAATATGTTAAAATAACATTAATGCCCTTGGATGTTGTAGTGGTTAATGCATTTTGTTGCTAACTAGAAGATCAGTAGTTCAAATCCACTAGCCTCTCTGCAGAAGAAAGATGAGGCATTCTACTTCTGTAAAGATTTACAGCCTTGGAAATCCAATGAGTGTCACTATGAGTTGACGTCAACTTGATGGCAGTGAGTCTGGTTTGGTTTATTCCCATATGTGATGGTTAATGTCATGTGTGAACTTGACTAGACTATAATTCTTGGTGGTTTGGCAGACACTATGTAATTACTTCCCATTTTGTTATCTGGTGTGAGCAACGAATCAGTTGAAAGAGGAGTGTGGCAAAGCTCTCTTTCTCTTGGTTCTGTGCTCTTTTCATCACCTGACCTCTACTTTTGGGTATGTAAATCTATAGAAGTCTCCAGCCTGCCATCTGATCTGCAGATTAGCCCCTGAAACCCTGTGACCCAGCAGAGATCTCCAGCCTGCTGACAGACCCACAGACTTGGGACTTGTCAGCCCAAATTGAGGGAGCCATCTCTCTGAAGAAAATTACACACACACACACACACACACACACACATTTATATATATTTCAGTGATTTTTCTCCTCTAGAGAAATCAGACTAACATGTGTGGAACCATGAGATTTAAGGATAAGATTTCTGACTTGGTTCTCAAGCCTGCTAGAATGAATGGCACTAATGACACTATTTTCATTAGTAAAGAGAGTTTTGTTTATTCATGGCATGATGTGGCAACAGAGGTATGCAAAATATCACACCAGTAGATCAAATTCTTTCAAGAGAAAAGGTTCTGGGTGACTGTATATTTGATACCTTTCAACATTTTTGTCAAACTCACAAGCATAATGAAGTTGGCTAGTTGCTCCCACTTTCACTAGACAAAGTGGGGAACGAAGAGAAACAACTCAAGGGTTCAAAGTCTCAGCTCAGGTGCTACATGACAGTTGCTATTTGTGTCTTGAAAGAAAGCTTTATTTTTTTGTAGCAATGGATATTGCTGAAACACAAACCTAGAGTCTCATCCAAAGAGTGACTGAACTACAACACCAGTGGAATTCTCAACCTCCAAATGTCTCTGAAGTTAAAGTGAACACATTGATTGGGAAGAAAAGAGATTCTAAAATTTGGGATGGGAACGTATGGGTAGATATGGTGAACTCAGGGACATTGAGCACTTAAATTCTGTTGAATCACCCTTGACAGTAGTAGAACCGACCCTTCTGTGCCCATCTGAAAATATTAAACCAGCTCTGTCTGCTAAATCATCTTTGCCAGTAAAATCAGCCCTTCCATCCTCATCCGATGAGATTAACTCAATTCTGCCCAAGAGTCCTTGCCTGAGGCGTAGCCAAGGGCACTGCCTGTGTTATTGCCTGAGGTAGCACCTGAGGTGTCACT
>NW_006922109.1:194792-195414 GCF_000298275.1 Orycteropus afer afer | reverse complement strand
CCCACCAGCCACTCCTTGGAAGGAAGGTTGGGCAATCTACTTCCATAGTGATACTGCCTCAGCAACCCAAGGAGGGGTTGCTATGAGTCGGGTCCGACTTGACAGCATATAACAACAACAACGGGAGTGGCACCATCACTATTATTGCCCCTAGTGATGCATTTGCATGTTTTTTGCTTGCTGTCTCTGAGAACCCATGCTCTGTGGGTCTAGCAGTCTTAGCTCCAAAGGGAGGAATGCTTCCCCCAGGAGACATAACACTGATTCCATTGACCTGGAAGTTAAGAATGCCACTTGGCCACTGTGAGCTCTTATGACACTAGATCAACAAAAAAAGGAAGAAGTTACCATATTAGATGGTGTGATTGGTCTTGATTTCCAAGGAGAAACCAGGTTGATGTATAACAGAGTAAAGAAGAGTCTGGAATACACAAGAACCCTTGGGCTATCTCTTAGTTTTACCGTGCCCTGTTATTAAAGTCAATGGAAAACTACAGCAACCAGTTCTGACCTGACTACTAATGGTCTAGACCCTTTAGGAATAAAGGTCTATGTCTTTCCATGAGGCAAAGAACTATAACCAGCTGAGGTGCTTGCCAAGAGCAAAAGGAATAAAGAATGG
>NW_006922109.1:192372-194302 GCF_000298275.1 Orycteropus afer afer | reverse complement strand
AATTCTTTTGGTATAGTGATTCTGTATATTCCATCCATCTTCTTCTGATGTTTCCTGCATAATTCAATATATTTATTGCCCATGTAATCTTTCAATATTGTAATTTGAAGATTAATTTTTTGCCTCAGTTTATTCAGATTGAGAAATGCTGAGTGTGTTCTCCCTTTTTGGTTTTCTAACTCCAGGTCTTTGCACATTTCATTATAATAATTGACTTTGTCTTCTTGAGATGCTCTTTGAAATCTTCTGTTCAGCTTTTTTATCTTGTCAATTCTCCCATGTGGTTTAGCCACTCTCCATTCAAGGGCAAGTTTCAGAGTCTCTTCTGACATCTATTTTGGTCTTTTCTTCCTTTCCTGTCTTTTAAATGACCTTTGCTTTCTTCATGGTTGATGTTCTTGATGTCATCCCACAATTCCTCTAGTTTTCAGTGATTGCTGTTCAATGCATCAAATCTATTCTTTAGATGGCCTCCAAATTCAGGAAGGACATAATCAAGGTCATATATTTTGGCTCTCATGGACTTTTTAAAATTGTCTTTAACTTCAAGGTGAACTTGCATATGTGCAGTTGATCTGTTCCACAGTCAGCTCTTGGCCTTGTTTTGGCTGAAGATATTGAGCTTCTTCATTGCCTCTTGCCACAGATGTAGTCAATCTGATTCCTATGTACTCCATCTGGTGAAGTCCACGTGTATAGCCATCATTTGTGTTGCCAAAAAAAAAGGTGTTTGCAATTAATAAATCATTGGTCCTGCAAAATTCTATCATGCAATCCCCTGCATCATTCCTACAACCAAGGCCATGTTTTTCAACTACTAGTGATTCTTCTTTGTTTTCAACTTTTGCATTTCAGTCACCAGTGATAATCAACACATCTTGATTGCATGTTTGGTCAATTTCAGACTGCAGAAGTTCGTAAAAAATCTTACTTTCCTCATCTTTGGCTTTGGTTGTTGATGCATAAATTTGAATAATAGTAGTAGTAACTGGTCTTCCTTGTAAGCATATGGATATTATCCTATCACTAACAGCATTGTACTTCAGGGCAGATCATGAAACACTTTTTGTGATGATGAATGCCACACCATTCTTGAATTTATCATTCTTGACATAATAGATCGTATTATTGTCTTATTCAAAATGGCCCAAAACAGTCCATTTCAGCTCACTAATGCATTCCATTTCATTTTTGACAACTTTCTATTTTCCAAGATTCATACTTTGTACATTCCATGTTCTGATTATTAATGGATGTTTGCAGCTGTTTCTTCTCATCTTAAGATCCACACGATCAGCAAATGGGTGTCCTGAAAGCTTACTCTACCCACATTATTAAGGTCAGCTCTACTCTGAGGAGGCAGATTTTCTCCAATTGTATTTTGAGTGCCTTCTGGCCTGAGAGACTCATCTTCCAGCACTACATCACACTGCATGTCAGGGCTATTCATAAAGTTTTCCAATAATATATCAGACAGGGTTTCACTGCTATTCATAAGGTTTTCACTGGCCAGTCATTTGAGAACTGGACAGCCTCTTTCTTCTTCTAAGTCTTTCTTAGTCTGGAAGCTTTGCTGAAACTTGTCCACCATTGATAACCCTACTGGCATTTGATACACCAGTGACATAGCCTCTGACCTCAGAGAAATACTCTGATGAGGAAAGTATCACAGTATGACAAACTGACACACAAGTTTGTCTCTCTTAGCTGTTCTAAAATGCTCATTTCCTTGTCTCTCCCAACCTGGTCACTTATCTGGCCTGCCCTGGGGCAAACATCCACCTTCCACTTGTCCCAGGGCTGGCTTTCTGTAGCCTATGCCTGTGGCTCTTCCATGCCTGCAAACACCCACCTTCCTTGAGTATATCCTACCTCAATTTAGAGACCATCTGAAGAATAGATTTGACACATTGATCACCAAGGCTGCAGA
>NW_006922109.1:191264-192062 GCF_000298275.1 Orycteropus afer afer | reverse complement strand
CAAACACCAGTGGTATTGAAATAAGAAGTTCAAGCTCCACTGAAGCATTGACAAAATACAAGCCTCCAAGAATTGACAGAATACTAATTGAAATGTTTTAAGAAATGGATGCAGTGCTGGAGGCACTTACTTATTTGTGCCAAGAAATTTGGAAGACAGCTGCCTGGCCAACTGTTTTGGTTCTCTAGTGCTTCTCTAACAGACATACCACAAATGGAGGGCTTTAACAAACAGAGATCTAGTCTCTTACAGTGTAGGAGGCTAGAAGTCCGAGTTAAAGTACGATCTCTGGGGGCTGGATGAAAGCCTTTCGACCTTGGGCTTTGACTCTGGTTCTTGCTCCCAGCCCACTGAAGCTTAAGGCTTCTCTTAACTCGGACAGCTGCTAGCTGCTGAGGCAGGTGGCAAACCTAAGGTTGACAAGTGAAAAGGCCCTGTCACAAGATTATCAAAGAACATGGCAGGCCACTAGTTCAAGTCCAGAGACAGTTCCAAGATTGGCAGGAAAACGGGAGGCTGCTGAATGAAGACTTAACTAAATGCAGGGTCCAGCCATGCCAGAAAGTGTAAGACCATTCCCAAAGCTCCTTACATATTGAAGGCAGAACACATCACTAAGGCAGCTATTCACATGCTCCAGTAGATTCCACTATGGAGTTGATTACTACTCTCATCATGAGGAATAACTAAATCCAGCTGCCCAGCCACTCAAAATCAGGCTCAGCCAAGTTAACACACAACCTCAACTATGACACCAATCAACTGGAAACATCTCTATTTGTGTTCATTCCACATAAG
>NW_006922109.1:187771-191164 GCF_000298275.1 Orycteropus afer afer | reverse complement strand
AAAAGGAAATATTTCATTTTTGTTTGTGTTTATGTTAGTTGTATCATGTTAGGTGCAAGTATGATTTCACAGTTATATTATTTGGAGATTATGTATGGATTAAGGAGATAAGTATAGGTGCAAAGTTGACAAAGGGTGGAGTGTTGTGATGGTTAGTGTTATGTGTCAATATGACTAAGATATGATTCTCAGGGGTTTGGCAGATACTATGTAATCACTTTCCTTTTTGTCATCTAATGTGAGCAGCAAATCAGTTGAAAGGGAAGTTTCCTTGGGGGTGTGGCCTCTTTCACTATATAAATGGATGTGTTGGCAAAACTAGCTCTCTTGCTAAATCCTGTGCTCTTCTCATTACCTGACCTCTGGTTCTTGGGACATAAGTCTGCAGGTGTCTCCAACTTGCCTCCTAACCTGCAGATTTTGGATTCACCAACCACTGCAACCCCATGAGCCAGCAAAGTTCTCCAGCCTACTGCCAGACCAACAGATTCAGGACTTACCAACCTCCACAACTGCATAAGGCCTTTCCTTGAAGAAAATTTCTACCTATCTATCTAACTATATGTATGTGTGCATGTATTGCATTGGTTTTGCTCCCCTAGAGAACCCAGATGAGACATCATATTTTCCTAGGGTAATACCCTTGTTGTCTTACGTTCTCAGTGCTGTGCCCAAAAGAAATGAAAATATCATTTAGGCAAGCCATGGTTAGTTGCAAGATCTGAGTTATCACTCAATAGTTTTGGAGGAAATATTAGGATCTGCTTGTATAGCCAAAGCATGGACATGAATAACAAGTTTCTTATTACATCATAGATTATCTCATGTTATTGTGCTTTTCTCTCCCTTGGGTTTATTGACTCATCATAAAGCCAAATGAAAGTTCTAAAAATGAACTGAAATGCATAAAGACCAACGTCCTAGGCATTAGTGAGCTAAAAGAGATGGTTATTGGCCATTTTGAATCAGACAATCTTGTGGCTTGCTATGTCAGGAATGACAAACTGAAGAGGAATAGCCTCATATTGATTGTCAAAAAGAGCATTTCAGATTTATCCAGAAATATAGTGCTGTCAGTAATAGAATATCCATATGTCTACAAGGAAGACCAGTTAATATGACTATATTCAAATTCACACACCAACCACTAAAGCCAAGGATGACATAATTGAAGATTTTTACCAACTTCTATGGTCTGAAATCGATCAAACATGCAATCAAGATATATCAATAATGACTATTGATTGGAATGCAAAAATTGGAAACCAGAAAGAAGCATTGGCAGTTGAAAAATGTGGCATTGGTGATAGAAATGACACCACAGATCAAATGATAGAATTTTACAAGACCAACAAATTGTTCATTGCGAACACATTTTCACAACAACATAAACAATAGCTATACATGTGGACCTTGCCAGAGGGGATATACAGGAATCAAATCAGCTTTGAAAAGAGATGAAGGACAGACTCATTATCATCAGTCAGAATAAGATCAAGGGCCAACTGTGGAACAGACCATCAATTGCTCATATCAAGTTTAAGTAGAGCTGAAAAAAATTATAACAATTCCAGGAGAGCCAGATACATCCTTGAGTATGTTGTTGTTATGTGTCATCGAGTCATCTCTGACTCATAGCAATCTTATGTACAACTGAAGGGAACACTGCCCGGTCCTGTGCTAGCTTCACGATCCCTACTGTACCTGAGCCCATCGCTGTAGTCACCGTGTCAACCCATCTTGTTGAAGGCCTTATCCTCTTTTGTTAACCCTCCACTTTACCAAGTGTGACATCCTTCTGCAGAGACTGGTCCCTTCTGACAACATGACCAAAGTAGGTGAGATGAAGTCTGGCCATTCTTGCTTCCAAGAAGCATTCTGGCTGCACTTCTTCCAGGACAGACCTATTAGTTTTTTTAGCAGTCCATGGTACTTTCAGCATTCTTCACCAATACCACAACTCAAAAGCATCAATTCTTCTTTGGTCTTCCTTATTCATTGTCCACTTCTCACATGCATATCATATCAGGCAATTCAAAATACCATGGCTTGGGTGAGATGCATCTTAGTCATCAAAGACATATCTTTGCTCTTCATCACTTGAAAAAGGTCTTTTACAGCAGATTTGCCCAATGCAATATGTTTTTAGATGTCTTGACTGCTGCTTCCATTGGCATTGATTGTGGAAACAAGTAATATAAAATCTTTGACAACTTCAATCTTTTCTCTATCTATCATGACACTGCTTATTGGTCCAGCTGTAAGGATTTTTGTTTTCTTTATATTGAGGTGTAATCCATACTGCAGATAATTGTCTTTAATATTCATCAGTAAGTGATCCAATTCATCCTAACTTTCAGCTAACAAAGTTGTGTCATCTGTGTATCTCAGGTTGTTAATGAGTCTTCCTCCAATCCTGATGCCACATTCTTCTTTATGTAGTCCAGATTCTAGTATTATTTTATCAGCACACAGATTGAATAAATATGGTGAAAGGATACAATCCTGACACACTGCATTCCTGATTTTAAACTATTCAGTATCCCCTTGTTCTGTCTGAATGAAAACCTCCTGGTCTAATGCAGGTTCCTCATGAGTACAATGAAGTGTTCTGGCATCCCCATTCTTCTCAATGTTATCCACAATTTGTTATGATGCACACAATTGAATGTCTTTGCAAAGACAATAAAACACAAGTAAATATGTTTCTGGTATTCTTTGCTTTGAGCCAACATCCATCTAACAGCAGCTATAACATCCTTTGCTCCACATCCTCTTCTGAATCCACCTTGTATTTATGGAAGTTGTCTGTCAATATACTGCTGGAACCATTTTTGAATTATCTTCAGTAATATTTTACTTGTGTGTAATATCAATGATATTGTTTGATAATTTCCACATTCTGTGGGATCACCTTTCCCACAGAATGGAATGGGTACAAAAATGGGTCTCTTCCAGTCAGTTTGCCATGTAACTGTCTTCCAAATATCTTGGCATAGCCAAGTGAATGCCTCCAGTGCAGCATCCATTTGTTGAAATATCTCAATGGGTATTCCATCAATTCCCAGAGCCTTGTTTTTCAATTTCTTCAATGCAGCTTCAACTTCTTCCTTCAATACCATTAGTTCTTGATCATATACCACCTCCTGAAATGGATGATCATCTACCAATTCTTTTGGTATAGTGACTCTGTATATTCCATCCATCTTCTTCTGATGTTTCCTGCATAATTCAATATATTTATTGCCCATGTAATCTTTCAACATTGTAATTTGAAGCTTAATTTTTTGCCTCAGTTTTTTCAGATTGAGAAATGCTGAGTGTGTTCTCCCTTTTTGGCTTTCTAACTCCAGGTCTTTGCACATTTCATTATAATAATTGACTTTGTCTTCT
>NW_006922109.1:183593-184896 GCF_000298275.1 Orycteropus afer afer | reverse complement strand
TCAAGTCATCTCTGACTCATAGCGACTCTATGCACAGCAGAACGAAACACTGTCTGGTCCTGTGCCAGCCTCATGATCTTTGCTATAAATGAGCCCATTGTTGTAACCACTGTGTCAATCTGTCTCATTGATGGCCTTCCCCTTTTTCACTGAACCTCCACTTTACCAAGCATGATATCCTTCTCCAGGGAATGGTTCTTTCTAATAACATGACCAAAATGGGTGAGATGAAATCTGGCCATTCATACTTCCAAGGAGCATTCTGGCTGCACTTCCTCCAGGACAGATTTGTTAGTCCTTTTAGCAGAGCATGGTACTCTTAGCATTCTTCTCCAGCACCACAACTCAAAAACATCAACTTTTCCTCCATCTTCTTTATTCATTGTCTAGCTCTCACATGCATAAGAGGCAATTGAAAATACCATGACTTTGGTTAGGCACACCTTACTCTTCAGGGAGACATCTTTGCTCTTTATCACTTGAAAGATGTCCTTTGCAACAGATTTTCCCAATGCAATATGTCGTCTGATGTTTGGACTGCTGTTTCCATTGATGTTGATTGTAGAACCAAGTAGTATCGAAATCCTTGACAATTTCAATCTTTTCTCCATTCACTATGAAGCTGTTTATTGACCAGTTGTGAGGATTTTTATTAAAAATCATTCTTCTTGGTGCTGATTTGACATTATTATGAGACATGCTAACAACCACCATCTTTATATGTTTTACTATGCATGATTAACCTGTAATCACATGAAATTGTATATATAACATGATTCTGATGTAATCCCTCCCTAATAAAAGTAGTTTGGAAAGCACCTAGATAGACAGAGTCTAAAAGAATCCCCCTCTCTGTCTCAGCTCTTGCATAATTTCCATAAAGCCATACCTTCTAGTCTTCCCCTCTGGGTTTCTACTTGCTTTAGTCATGTCAAGCAACGACCCCAACATTTTGTAGGTACAAAGGTGGCATCGGGATAAGAGGGAGACTCATTAACAACTTGCAACATGCATATGACACAACCTTGCTTGTTAAAAGTTAGGAAGACTTGAAGCACTTGCTGATGACAGTCAAAGACTATATATAGCCTTCAGTATGGATTACAAATCAACATGTTTATGTTTAATCTTGATGGCTGGACCAGTAAGCAACATCATGATAAATGGAGAAAAGATTGAGTTTGTCAAGGATTTCATTTTACTTGGATACAAAATCAATGCCTGTGGAAGCAGCAGTCAAGAAATCAAATGACATATTGCACTGGCCAAATCTTTTGCAAAAAGCCTCTTTAAAATGTGGAAG
>NW_006922109.1:160359-165645 GCF_000298275.1 Orycteropus afer afer | reverse complement strand
AAAGGGACTCACTGCTGTCGAGTCGGATCCAATTCATAACGGATTTGACTCCTTGGGTTTCTGAGGTGGTATCTCTATGGAAGTAGATTGCCCAGCCTTCCTTCCCAGGAGAGGCTGGTGGGTACCACCACCACACAATTTTAATTACAATAGGTTTGTAGCAAGTTTTTAAAAGATAATGGGATAGTTTCCTCCAAATTTGTTCTTCTTTCCCCATATTATTTTGGCTGTTCTGTCTCTTGAATTTCCATATGCATTTTAAAATCAGCCTGGCAATTTCTTCAAAAAAGGCAGCTAGCATTTTCAAAGAGATTTTGTTGAATCTGTAGAATGGTGGAGAGTATTGCCATCTTGACAACATTAAGTCTTCCAATCTATGAACACATGGTGTCTTTCCATTTATTTAGATGTCCTTTAATTTGCTGTTGTTAGGTACTGTTGAGTCAATTCTGCATCATAGTGACTTCATGTAATACAGAACAAAACACTGGCTGGTCCTGCACCGTCCTCACAATCATTGGTGTCCTTGAGCCTGCTATTGCAGCCACTGTGTCAGTCCTTCACATTGAGGGTCTCCCTCTTGTTTGCTGACCCTTTACTTTACAAAGCATGAGAACCTTCTTCAGGGACTGGTACCTCCTGATAACAAGACCAAAGACTGAGAGATGAAGTCTCACCATCCTCCCTTCTAAGGAGTTTTCTGGCTGTACTTCATCTGATACAGATTTGTTTTCCTTCTTGCAGTTCATGGTATGTTCGATATTCTCTACCAGCACCATAATTTAAATGCATCAATTCTTCTAAGGGCTTCCTAATTCATTGCTAAGCTTTCACATACCTATAAGGCAATTGAAAATACCGGGGCTTGGGCCAATTGCACAGTGCACCTTAGTCTTTAAAGTGATATCTTTGTTCTTTAACACTTAAAAAAGTCTTTTGCAACAGATATGCCCTATGTAATATATGGTTTGATTTCTTGACTGCTGCTTTCATGGGTGTTGATTATGGACCAAGTAAGATAAAATCCTTGACAACCTCAGTCTTTTCTCTATCCATTATGATGTTGCTTATTGGTCCAGTTGTGAGCATGGTTGCCTCTATGTTAAGGTGCAATACATAATGAAGGTTGTGATCTTTGATGTTCATCAATAAGTGCTTCAAGCCCTCTTCAAGTCTTTTCTTCCAGAGAGCAAGGTTCTATCATCTACATATCACATGTTGTTAATGAGTCTTCCTTCAGTCCTGATGGCATGTTCTTCTTCATATAGTCCAACTTATTATTTACTTGGCACACATATGGAATGAGTATGGTGAAAATGATACACATCTTTCCCGAGAAGACTCAAAATAAGAAGAAGAGCTGTAAGCATCCATTAATAATCAGAACATGTAATGTATGAAATGTGAATCTAGGAAAATTCAAAGTTGTGAAAAATGAAATGGAAAACATAAAGGTCAATATCTCAGACATTAGTGAGATGAAATGTAATGGTGTTTGCCATTTTGAATCAGTCAATTATATGGTGTACTATGCCAGAAATAACAAATTGAAGAGGAATAGCATTGCATTCATAGTAAAGAACATTTCAAGATCTATCTTGAAGTACAATGTTGTTAGTGATAAGATAATGTCCATACACATACAAAGACCATTAATATGACTATTATTCAATTTTAAGCACTAGTCACTAATGGCAAAGATGAGGAAATTGAAGATTTTTACTAACTTCTGCAGTCTGAAATTGATCAAACAAAGCAGTCAAGGTTCACTGATAATTATGGATGATTTGAACATGAAAGTTGGAAAACAAGAAGAATGAGTAGTTGAAAAATATGGACTTGGTGATAGAAAAGACACTGGAGATCACATGATAGAATCTTCCAAGACCGATCACTTATTCATTGCAAATACCTTTTCTCAACAACATTAATGGTGACTGTCCATGTGGACCTTGCCAGATGGAATATTCAGAAATCAAATCAATTACAACTGTGGAAAGAAGAAGCTCAATATAATCAATCAGAACCCAAGGCCAGGGACTGACTCTTCAAGAGACCATCAATTGCCCATATGCAAGTTCAAGTTGAAACTGATGAAAATAAAATTAGTCAAAATACAACCTTGATTACATCATACCTGAATGTAGACACCATCTTAAGAATATATTTGATGCATTGAATACCAATGTCTATAGACCAGACAAGTTGTGGGAGGTCATCAGGAACTCCATCCATGAAGAAAGCAAAAGATCATTAATAGACGAGGAAGGAAGAAAACTCCAAATGAATGTCAGAAGAGAGTCTGAAATTTGCTTTTCAATGGGGAGTAGCCAAAGCAAATGGAAGAAATGATGAAATAACAGAGCTGAATGGAAGATTTCAAAAGGTACCTCAGAGAGCTCACATAAAGTATTATAATGAAATGTGCACAGAACTGGAGTTAGAAAACCAAAGGGAACAACATACTGGGCATTTCTCAAGCTGAAAGAACTGAAGAAAAAAATCAAGCCTTGAGTTGCAATATTGACAGATTATATGGGCAAAATAATGAATGATGCAGGAAGCTTCAAAAGAAGATGCAAGGAATACACAGAATCACTGTACCAAAAAGAATTGCTCAATGTCCAATTATTTCAGGAGGTAGCATATGATCAAGAATCAATGCTATTGAAGGAAGAAGTTGAAGCTGCACTGAAGGAGCTGATGAAAAACAAGGCTGCAGGAATTGACAGAATACCCATGCTGATGTTTCAACAAATGGGTGCTGTGCTGGAGGCATTTATTTGTTTATGGCAAGAAATTTGGAAGACAGCAGCCTGTCCAACTGACTGTAAGAGATTGATATTTGTGCCCATTCCAAAGTAAGGTGATCCAAAAGAAGGTGGAAAATATTGAAAAATATCATTAATATTACATGAAAGTCAAATCTTGCTGAAAATAATTATAAAATGGTTGCAGCACTATATTGACAGAGGAATTCCAGAAATGCAAGCTGGATTCAAAAGAGGACATGGAATGAGGGATATCACTGCTAATGTCAGATGGATCTTGGCTGAAAGCAAAGAATACCAGACAGGTGTTTACCTATGGTTTATTGACTATGCAGAAGAATTCAACTCTGTAGATTATAACAAATTATAGGTAACATTGTGAAGAATGGGAATTCCAGAACATTTTATTTTGCTCATAAAGAACTTGTACATATAGACCAGGAGGAATTTTTTGTAACAGACCAAGGGGATATTCCATGGTTCAAAATCAGGAAGGACGTGTGTCAGTGTTGTATCCTTTCACCACACTTATTCAATCTGTATGCTGAGAAAATAATCTGAGAAGTTGGACTCTATGAAGAAGAACACAGCATCAGGATTGGAGGAAGACTCATTAACAATCTGCAATACGCAGACAACACAACCTTGCTTGCTGAAAGTGAAGAGGACTTGAAGTATTTACTGATGAAGATCACAGAGTATAGTTTTCAGTATGTATTACACCCAACATCAAGAAAATAAAAATTCTCACAGCTGTACCAATAAGAAACATAATAATACATGGAGCAAATATTGAAGTTATCAGGGATTTCATTTTACTTGGATCCACAGTCAACACCGATGGAAATAGCTCTGAAGAAATCAGATGGTGTATTTATTGCACTGGGCAAATCTGCTGTAAAGTGTTAAGAAACAAACATATCACTTTGAAGGCTAAGGAGAAACTGATCCAAGCCATGGTCTTTTCAATTGTCTCATGCACATGTGAAAGCCGGACAATGAATAAGGAAGACCAAAGAAGAGTTGATGCCTTTGAATGGTAATGTTGGCAAAGAATATTGAAAATATTATAGATTGCCAAAAGAATGAACAGATGTGCCCTGGATGAAGTGCAGCCAGAATGCTCCTTAAAGTGAGAATGGCTAGACTTTGTCTCACCTACTTAGGCCATGTTGTCAGAAGGGACAATTCCCTGGAAAAGGACATCATGCTTAACAAAATAGAGGGTCAGTGAAGAAGGGAAGACCCTCAACAAGATGGATCAATACAGTGGCTGCAACAACGGGCTCAAACATAGCAAGGGTTGTGAGCATGGTGCAGGAACAGGCATTGTTTTGTTCTGTTGTACATAGGATCTCTGTGAATCCAAGCCAACTAGATGGCACCTAGCAACAACATGTGGAAAATACTGAATGATGCCGGAAGTATCAAATTAAGATGGAAGGAATACAGAAGTCACTATAGTGGTACCCCCCCCCAAAAAAAAAGGCAATATTCAACCATTTCAGGAGGTAGCATATGATTGAGAACTGATGGTACTGAAGGAAGAAGTCCATGCTGTACTAAAGGCTCTGGGAATTGAAGGAATACCAACTGAGAAGTTTCAACAAAGGATGCAACAGTGGAAGTACTCACTCATCTGTGCCAAGAAATTTGGAAGACACATGCCCAGGCAAACTGACTGGAAGAGATACATATTGTGTCCATCTAAAAAATGTGATCCAGTACAATGCGGAAATTATCACACAACATCATTGATTTCATGTGTAATTAAAGGTTTGCTATAAGTAATTCTAAAATGGTTGCAGCAGTCCATAGACAGGAAACTTCCAGAAATTCAAGCTGGATTCAGAGGAGGATGTGGAACAAAGGATATCATTGCTGATATCAGATGGATCTTGACTAAACACAGAGGATAGCAGAAATATGTTTACCTGTGTTTTATCGACTATGTGAATTGTAACAAATTATGGATAACATTGTGAAAAATGGGAATGAAAGAACAATTAATTGGGCCCATGAGGAACCTATACATGGACCAAGAAGCAGTTGTTCAGTCAGAACAAGGGAGTGTAGCATCATTTTAAATCAGGATAGGTGAAATCTTTTTAAATTACTTTCAACAATGTTTTATAGTTTTCAGTGTGCAAGTCTCTCACTACTTTTGTAAAATTTGTTTCCAAGCATTTTAACCTTATGGCACTCAGCCTCCTAGGAACTAGTGTGTCTCTGTGCCTTGGACCCATTTCATAACCTACCAGGCAATGCCTTGACCTACTGCCCAGGGAAGGAGCGTAGGCAGGCTGCATGGAGCTCCCTGACTCACCAGCCTGGTCTTGTGTCCTTCCGCCATGGCCCCTGCGCGGCTGTCCCTGAAAGTCTTGCTGCCGGAACACTAGGTCACCTCTCCCCAGACCCCTTCACACCCGTCACTCCCGGTCCCGCCGCACTCCTAGGAGTGCACGTGGTGGCTGAGCGGCACATGCCCACTCACACGGCCTCACTGAACTGGGGG